>NW_025727424.1:600000-900000 GCF_021461385.2 Schistocerca piceifrons | reverse complement strand
AAGGGATACAGTAAACCTGGAGTGTAGCATCGGAATCTATAACTAGTGTCTCAGGAATGGTTCAAAACATAGACAGTAAGAAGAGTCAATCTTCGCATACTTAAGTCTGCATTTTGCCTTTTGTATTTAATTCCGATGCAATTGCTGTGTTTCATCGTCAATAAGAAGGTCCAAGGGATACAGTAAACCTGAGGTGAAGCATCGGAATCTGTAACTAGTGTCACAGGAATGGTTCAAAACATAGGCAGTAAGAAGAGTCAGCCTTCTTGTCTTTAAGTCGGCATAGTGCCTTTTGTATTTAATTCCGATGCAATTTCTGTGTTTTATCGTCAATAAGAAGGTCCAAGCGATACAGTAAATCTGGAGTGAAGCATCGGAATCTATGACTAGTGTCACAGGAATGGTTCAAAACATAGACAGTAAGAAGAGTCAGTCTTCTTGTACTTAATTCTGCATTATGCCTTTTGTATTTAATTACGAGGCAATTTCTGTGTTTCATCGTCAATAAGAAGGTCCAAGTGATACAGTAAACCCTTAAGTGAAGCATCGGATTTTATAACTAGTGTCACAGGAATGGTTCAAAACAAAGTCAGTAAGGAGAGTCAGTCTTCTTGTACTTAAGTCGGCATTGTCCATTTTGTATTTAATTACGATGCAATCTTTATGTTTCATCGTGAATACGAAGGTCCAAGGGATACAGTAGACTTGGAGTGAAGCATCGGAATCAATAAGTAGTGTCACTGGAATGGTTCAAATCATAGACAGTAAGAAGAGTCAGTCTTCTTGTTTCTTAAGTCGGCATTCTGCCTTTTGTATTTAATTCCGATGGAATTTCTGTGTTTCATCGTCAATAAGAAGGTCCAAGGGATACAGTAAACCTGAAGTGAAGCATCGGAATCTATAACTAGTGTCACAGGAATGGTTCAAAACATAGACAGTAAGAAGAGTCAGTCTTCTAGTACTTACGTCGACATTGTGCCTTTTCTATATAATTCCGATGCTATTTCTGTGTTTCTTCGTCAATAAGAAGGTCAGAGGGATACAATAAAGCTGACGTGAAGCATCGGAATCTATAACTAGTGTCACAGGAATGTTTCAAAAGAAAGTCAGTAAGAAGAGTCAGTCTTTTTGTCCTTAAGTCGGCATTGTGCCTTTTGTACTTAATTCCGATGCAATTTCTGTGTGTCATCGTCAATAAGAAGGTCCAAGGGATACAGTAAACCTGGAGGGAAGCATCGGAATTTATAACTAGTGTCAGAGGAATGGTTCAAAACATAGACAGTAAGAAGAGTCAGTCTTCTTGTACTTAAGTCGACATTGTGCCTTGTCTATTTAATTCCGATGCAATTTCTATGTTTCATTGTCAATGAGAAGGTCAGAGGGATACAGTAAACCTTGAAGTGAAGCATCGGAATCTATAACTAGTGTCACAGTAATGGTTCAAAGCAAAGTCAGTAGGAAGAGTCAGTCTTCTTGTCCATAAGTCGGCATTGTGCCTTTTTTATTTAATTCCAATGCAATTTCTGTGTTTCATCGTCAATAAGAAGGTCCAAAGGATACAGTAAATATGGAGTGAAGCATCGGAATCTATAACTAGTGTCACAGAAATGGTTCAAAACATAGACAGTGGAAGAGTCAGTCTTCTTGTACTTAAGTCAGCATTGTGACTTTTGTATTTAATTCCGATGCAATTTCTGTGTTTCATCGTCAATAAGAAGGTCCAAGAGAAACAGTATACCTGAAGTGAAGCATCGGAATCTATAACAAGTGTCACAGGAATGGTTCAAAACATAGTCAGTAAGAAGAGTCAGTCTTCTTGTCCTTAAGTCGGCATTGTGCCTTTTGTATTTAATTCCGATCCAATTTCTGTGTTTCATCGGCAATAAGGTCAGAGGGATACAGTAAACCTGAAGTTAAGCTTCGGAATCTATAACTAGTGTCACAGGAATGGTTCAAAACATAGACAGTAGGAAGAATCAGTCTTCTTGTACTTAAGTCGGCATTGTGCCTTTTGTATTTAATTCCGATGCAATTTCTGTGTTTCATCGTCACTAAGAAAGTCAGAGGGATACAGTAAACCAGATGTGAAGCAACAGAATCAATAACTAGTGTCACAGGAATGGTTCAAAACATAGTCAGTAAGAAGATTCAGTCTTCTTGTACTTAAGTCGCCATTTTGCCTTTTGTATTTAATTCTGATGCAATTTCTGTGTTTCATCGTGAATAAGAAGGTCAAAGGGATACAGTAAACCTGCAGTGAAGCATCGGAATCTATAAGTAGTGTCACAGGGACGGTACAAAACATAGACAGTAAGATGAGTCAGTATTCTTGTGCTTAAGTCGGCATTGTGCTTTTTGTATTTATTTAAGATGCAATTTCTGTGTTTCATCGTCAATAAGAAGGTCCAAGGGATACAGTAAACCTCAAGTGCAGCATCGAAATGTATAACTAGTGTCACAGGAATGGTTCAAATCATAGTCAGTAGTAAGAGTCGGTCTTCATGTACTTAAGTGGGCATTGTGCCTTTTAATATGTAATTCCGATGCAATTTCAGTGTTTCATCGTCAATAAGAAGGTAGAAGGGATACAGTAGACCTGAAGTGAAGCATCGGAATCTATAAATAGTGTCATAGGAATGGTTCGAACATAGACAGTAGGAAGAGTCAGTCTTCTTGTACTTAAGTCGGCATTGTGCCTTTTCTATTTAATTCTGATGCAATTTCTGTGTTTCATCGTCAATAAGAAGGTCCAAGCCATACAGTAAACCTGAAGCGAAGCATCGGAATCTATAACTAGTGTCACAGGAATGGTTCAGAACATAGCCAGTAAGAAGAGTCAGTCTTCTTGTACTTAAGTCGGCATTGCGCCTTTTCTATTTAACTCCGATGCAATATGTGTCTTTCATCGTCAATAAGAAGGTCCAAGGGATACAGTAAACCTGGAGTGATGCATCGGAATCTATAACTAGTGTCACAGGAATGGTTCAAAACATAGACAGTAAGAAGAGTCAGTCTTATTGTACTTAAGTCGACATTGTGCCATTTCTATTTAATTCCGATGGAATTTCTGTGTTTCATCGTCAATAAGGTCAGAGGGATACAATAAACCTGAAGTGATGCATCGGAATCTATAACTAGTGTCACAGGAATGGTTCAAAAAAAAGTCAGTAAGAAGAGTCAGTCTTCTTGTCCTTATGTCGGCATTGTGCCTTTTGTATTTAATTCCGATGCAATTTCTGTGTTTCATCGTCAATAAGAAGGTCAAAGGGATACAGTAAACCTGGAGTGTAGCATCGGAATCTATAACTAGTGTCTCAGGAATGGTTCAAAACATAGACAGTAAGAAGAGTCAATCTTCGCATACTTAAGTCTGCATTTTGCCTTTTGTATTTAATTCCGATGCAATTGCTGTGTTTCATCGTCAATAAGAAGGTCCAAGGGATACAGTAAACCTGAGGTGAAGCATCGGAATCTGTAACTAGTGTCACAGGAATGGTTCAAAACATAGGCAGTAAGAAGAGTCAGCCTTCTTGTCTTTAAGTCGGCATAGTGCCTTTTGTATTTAATTCCGATGCAATTTCTGTGTTTTATCGTCAATAAGAAGGTCCAAGCGATACAGTAAATCTGGAGTGAAGCATCGGAATCTATGACTAGTGTCACAGGAATGGTTCAAAACATAGACAGTAAGAAGAGTCAGTCTTCTTGTACTTAATTCTGCATTATGCCTTTTGTATTTAATTACGAGGCAATTTCTGTGTTTCATCGTCAACAAGAAGGTCCAAGTGATACAGTAAACCCTTAAGTGAAGCATCGGATTTTATAACTAGTGTCACAGGAATGGTTCAAAACAAAGTCAGTAAGGAGAGTCAGTCTTCTTGTACTTAAGTCGGCATTGTCCATTTTGTATTTAATTACGATGCAATCTTTATGTTTCATCGTGAATACGAAGGTCCAAGGGATACAGTAGACTTGGAGTGAAGCATCGGAATCAATAAGTAGTGTCACTGGAATGGTTCAAATCATAGACAGTAAGAAGAGTCAGTCTTCTTGTTTCTTAAGTCGGCATTCTGCCTTTTGTATTTAATTCCGATGGAATTTCTGTGTTTCATCGTCAATAAGAAGGTCCAAGGGATACAGTAAACCTGAAGTGAAGCATCGGAATCTATAACTAGTGTCACAGGAATGGTTCAAAACATAGACAGTAAGAAGAGTCAGTCTTCTAGTACTTACGTCGACATTGTGCCTTTTCTATATAATTCCGATGCTATTTCTGTGTTTCTTCGTCAATAAGAAGGTCAGAGGGATACAATAAAGCTGACGTGAAGCATCGGAATCTATAACTAGTGTCACAGGAATGTTTCAAAAGAAAGTCAGTAAGAAGAGTCAGTCTTTTTGTCCTTAAGTCGGCATTGTGCCTTTTGTACTTAATTCCGATGCAATTTCTGTGTGTCATCGTCAATAAGAAGGTCCAAGGGATACAGTAAACCTGGAGGGAAGCATCGGAATTTATAACTAGTGTCAGAGGAATGGTTCAAAACATAGACAGTAAGAAGAGTCAGTCTTCTTGTACTTAAGTCGACATTGTGCCTTGTCTATTTAATTCCGATGCAATTTCTATGTTTCATTGTCAATGAGAAGGTCAGAGGGATACAGTAAACCTTGAAGTGAAGCATCGGAATCTATAACTAGTGTCACAGGAATGGTTCAAAGCAAAGTCAGTAGGAAGAGTCAGTCTTCTTGTCCATAAGTCGGCATTGTGCCTTTTTTATTTAATTCCAATGCAATTTCTGTGTTTCATCGTCAATAAGAAGGTCCAAAGGATACAGTAAATATGGAGTGAAGCATCGGAATCTATAACTAGTGTCACAGAAATGGTTCAAAACATAGACAGTGGAAGAGTCAGTCTTCTTGTACTTAAGTCAGCATTGTGACTTTTGTATTTAATTCCGATGCAATTTCTGTGTTTCATCGTCAATAAGAAGGTCCAAGAGAAACAGTATACCTGAAGTGAAGCATCGGAATCTATAACAAGTGTCACAGGAATGGTTCAAAACATAGTCAGTAAGAAGAGTCAGTCTTCTTGTCCTTAAGTCGGCATTGTGCCTTTTGTATTTAATTCCGATCCAATTTCTGTGTTTCATCGGCAATAAGGTCAGAGGGATACAGTAAACCTGAAGTTAAGCTTCGGAATCTATAACTAGTGTCACAGGAATGGTTCAAAACATAGACAGTAGGAAGAATCAGTCTTCTTGTACTTAAGTCGGCATTGTGCCTTTTGTATTTAATTCCGATGCAATTTCTGTGTTTCATCGTCACTAAGAAAGTCAGAGGGATACAGTAAACCAGATGTGAAGCAACAGAATCAATAACTAGTGTCACAGGAATGGTTCAAAACATAGTCAGTAAGAAGATTCAGTCTTCTTGTACTTAAGTCGCCATTTTGCCTTTTGTATTTAATTCTGATGCAATTTCTGTGTTTCATCGTGAATAAGAAGGTCAAAGGGATACAGTAAACCTGCAGTGAAGCATCGGAATCTATAAGTAGTGTCACAGGGACGGTACAAAACATAGACAGTAAGATGAGTCAGTATTCTTGTGCTTAAGTCGGCATTCTGCTTTTTGTATTTATTTAAGATGCAATTTCTGTGTTTCATCGTCAATAAGAAGGTCCAAGGGATACAGTAAACCTCAAGTGCAGCATCGAAATGTATAACTAGTGTCACAGGAATGGTTCAAATCATTGTCAGTAGTAAGAGTCGGTCTTCATGTACTTAAGTCGGCATTGTGCCTATTAATATGTAATTCCGATGCAATTTCAGTGTTTCATCGTCAATAAGAAGGTAGAAGGGATACAGTAGACCTGAAGTGAAGCATCGGAATCTATAACTAGTGTCACAGGAACGGTTCGAACATAGACAGTAGGAAGAGTCAGTCTTCTTGTACTTAAGTCGGCATTGTGCCTTTTCTATTTAATTCTGATGCAATTTCTGTGTTTCATCGTCAATAAGAAGGTCCAAGGCATACAGTAAACCTGCAGTGAAGCATCGGAATCTATAACTAGTGTCACAGGAATGGTTCAGAACATAGCCAGTAAGAAGAGTCAGTCTTCTTGTACTTAAATCGGCATTGTGCCTTTTCTATTTAATTCCGATGCAATATGTGTCTTTCATCGTCAATAAGAAGGTCCAAGGGATACAGTAAACCTGGAGTGATGCATCGGAATCTATAACTAGTGTCACAGGAATGGTTCAAAACATAGACAGTAAGAAGAGTCAGTCTTATTGTACTTAAGTCGACATTGTGCCATTTCTATTTAATTCCGATGCAATTTCTGTGTTTCATCGTCAATAAGAAGGTCAGAGGGAACAATAAACCTGAAGTGAAGCATCGGAATCTATAACTAGTGTCACAGGAATGGTTCAAAATAAATGTCAGTAAGAAGAGTCAGTCTTCTTGTCCTTATTTCGGCATTGTGCCTTTTGTATTTAATTCCGATGCAATTTCTGTGTTTCATCGTCAATAAGATGGTCCAAGGGATACAGTAAACCTGGAGTGTAGCATCGGAATCTATAACTAGTGTCACAGGAATGGTTCAAAACATAGACAGTAAGAAGAGTCAATCTTCGTATACTTAAGTCTGCATTGTGCCTTTTGTATTAAATTCCGATGCGATTGCTGTGTTTCATCGTCAATAAGAAGGTCCAAGGGATACAGTAAACCTGAGGTGAAGCATCGGAATCTGTAACTAGTGTCACAGGAATGGTTCGAACATAGACAGTAGGAAGAGTCAGTCTTCTTGTACTTAAGTCGGCATTGTGCCTTTTCTATTTAATTCCGATGCAATTTCTGTGTTTCATCGTCAATAAGAAGGTCCAAGGCATACAGTAAACCTGAAGTGAAGCATCGGAATCTATAATTAGTGTCACTGGAATGGTTCAAAACATAGCCAGTAAGAAGAGTCAGTCTTCTTGTACTTAAGTCGGCATTGTGCCTTTTCTATTTAATTCCGATGCAATTTGTGTGTTTCATCGTCAATAAGAAGGTCCAAGGGATACAGTAAACCTGGAGTGATGCATCGGAATCTATAACTAGTGTCACAGGAATGGTTCAAAACATAGACAGTAAGAAGAGTCAGTCTTATTGTACTTAAGTCGACATTGTGCCATTTCTATATAATTCCGATGCAATTTCTGTGTTTCATCGTCAATAAGAAGGTCAGAGGGATACAATAAACCTGAAGTGAAGCATCGGATTCTATAACTAGTGTCACAGGAATGGTTCAAAAAAAAGTCAGTAAGAAGAGTCAGTCTTCTTGTCCTTATGTCGGCATTGTGCCTTTTGTATTTAATTCCGATGCAATTGCTGTGTTTCATCGTCAATAAGAAGGTCCAAGGGATACAGTAAACCTGAGGTGAAGCATCGGAATCTGTAACTAGTGTCACAGGAATGGTTCAAAACATAGGCAGTAAGAAGAGTCAGCCTTCTTGTCTTTAAGTCGGCATAGTGCCTTTTGTATTTAATTCCGATGCAATTTCTGTGTTTCATCGTCAATAAGAAGGTCCAAGCGATACAGTAAACCTGGAGTGAAGCATCGGAATCTATGACTAGTGTCACAGGAATGGTTCAAAACATAGACAGTAAGAAGAGTCAGTTTTCTTGTACTTAATTCTGCATTGTGCCTTTTGTATTTAATTACGAGGCAATTTCTGTGTTTCATCGTCAAGAAGAAGGTCCAAGGGATACAGTAAACCTGAAGTGAAGCATCGGATTTTATAACTAGTGTCACAGGAATGGTTCAAAACAAAGTCAGTAAAGAGAGTCAGTCTTCTTGTACTTAAGTCAGCATTGTCCCTTTTGTATTTAATTCCGATGCAATTTTTATGTTTCATCGTGAATACGAAGGTCCTAGGGATACAGTAGACTTGGAGCGAAGCATCGGAATCTATAACTAGTGTCACTGGAATGGTTCAAATCATAGACACTAAGAAGAGTCAGTCTTCTTGTTTCTTAAGTCGGCATTGTGCCTTTTGTATTTAATTCCGATGGAATTTCTGTGTTTCACCGTCAATAAGAAGGTCCAAGGGATACAGTAAACCTGAAGTGAAGCATCGGAATCTATAACTAGTGTCACAGGAATGGTTCAAAACATAGACAGTAAGAAGAGTCAGTCTTCTAGTACTTACGTCGACATTGTGCCTTTTCTATATAATTCCGATGCTATTTCAGTGTTTCTTCGTCAATAAGAAGGTCAGAGGGATACAATAAAGCTGAAGTGAAGCATCGGAATCTATAACTAGTGTCACAGGAATGGTTCAAAACAAAGTCAGTAAGAAGAGTCAGTCTTTTTGTCCTTAAGTCGGCATTGTGCCCTTTGTATTTAATTCCGATGCAATTTCTGTGTGTCATCGTCAATAAGAAATTCCAAGGTATACAGTAAACCTGAAGTGAAGCATCGGAATCTGCAACTAGTGTCACAGGAATGGTTCAAATCATAGTCAGGAAGAAGAGTCAGTATTCTTGTACTTAAGTCTTCATTGTGCCTTTTCAATTTAATTCCGATGCTAATTCTGTGTTTCATCGTCAATAAGAAGGTCCAAGGGATACAGTAAACCTGGAGAGAAGCATCGGAATCTATAACTAGTGTTACAGGAATGGTTCAAAACAAAGTCAGTAGGAAGAGTCAGTCTTCTTGTCCTTAAGTCGGCATTGTGCCATTTGCATTTAATTCTGATGCAATTTCTGTGTTTCATCGTGAATAAGAAGGTCAAAGGGATACCGTAAACCTGCAGTGAAGCATCGGAATCTATAAGCAGTGTCACAGGGACGGTACAAAACATAGACAGTAAGATGAGTCAGTATTCTTGTGCTTAAGTCGGCATTCTGCTTTTTGTATTTATTTAAGATGCAATTTCTGTGTTTCATCGTCAATAAGAAGGTCCAAGGGATTCAGTAAACCTCAAGTGCAGCATCGAAATGTATAACTAGTGTCACAGGAATGGTTCAAATCATTGTCAGTAGTAAGAGTCGGTCTTCATGTACTTAAGTCGGCATTGTGCCTATTAATATGTAATTCCGATGCAATTTCAGTGTTTCATCGTCAATAAGAAGGTAGAAGGGATACAGTAGACCTGAAGTGAAGCATCGGAATCTATAACTAGTGTCACAGGAATGGTTCGAACATAGACAGTAGGAAGAGTCAGTCTTCTTGTACTTAAGTCGGCATTGTGCCTTTTCTATTTAATTCTGATGCAATTTCTGTGTTTCATCGTCAATAAGAAGGTCCAAGGCATACAGTAAACCTGAAGTGAAGCATCGGAATCTATAACTAGTGTCACAGGAATGGTTCAGAACATAGCCAGTAAGAAGAGTCAGTCTTCTTGTACTTAAATCGGCATTGTGCCTTTTCTATTTAATTCCGATGCAATATGTGTCTTTCATCGTCAATAAGAAGTTCCAAGGGATACAGTAAACCTGGAGTGATGCATCGGAATCTATAACTAGTGTCACAGGAATGGTTCAAAACATAGACAGTAAGAAGAGTCAGTCTTATTGTACTTAAGTCGACATTGTGCCATTTCTATTTAATTCCGATGCAATTTCTGTGTTTCATCGTCAATAAGAAGGTCAGAGGGAACAATAAACCTGAAGTGAAGCATCGGAATCTATAACTAGTGTCACAGGAATGGTTCAAAATAAATGTCAGTAAGAAGAGTCAGTCTTCTTGTCCTTATGTCGGCATTGTGCCTTTTGTATTTAATTCCGATGCAATTTCTGTGTTTCATCGTCAATAAGATGGTCCAAGGGATACAGTAAACCTGGAGTGTAGCATCGGAATCTATAACTAGTGTCACAGGAATGGTTCAAAACATAGACAGTAAGAAGAGTCAATCTTCGTATACTTAAGTCTGCATTGTGCCTTTTGTATTTAATTCCGATGCGATTGCTGTGTTTCATCGTCAATAAGAAGGTCCAAGGGATACAGTAAACCTGAGGTGAAGCATCGGAATCTGTAACTAGTGTCACAGGAATGGTTCGAACATAGACAGTAGGAAGAGTCAGTCTTCTTGTACTTAAGTCGGCATTGTGCCTTTTCTATTTAATTCCGATGCAATTTCTGTGTTTCATCGTCAATAAGAAGGTCCAAGGCATACAGTAAACCTGAAGTGAAGCATCGGAATCTATAATTAGTGTCACAGCAATGGTTCAAAACATAGCCAGTAAGAAGAGTCAGTCTTCTTGTACTTAAGTCGGCATTGTGCCTTTTCTATTTAATTCCGATGCAATTTGTGTGTTTCATCGTCAATAAGAAGGTCCAAGGGATACAGTAAACCTGGAGTGATGCATCGGAATCTATAACTAGTGTCACAGGAATGGTTCAAAACATAGACAGTAAGAAGAGTCAGTCTTATTGTACTTAAGTCGACATTGTGCCATTTCTATATAATTCCGATGCAATTTCTGTGTTTCATCGTCAATAAGAAGGTCAGAGGGATACAATAAACCTGAAGTGAAGCATCGGATTCTATAACTAGTGTCACAGGAATGGTTCAAAAAAAAGTCAGTAAGAAGAGTCAGTCTTCTTGTCCTTATGTCGGCATTGTGCCTTTTGTATTTAATTCCGATGCAATTGCTGTGTTTCATCGTCAATAAGAAGGTCCAAGGGATACAGTAAACCTGAGGTGAAGCATCGGAATCTGTAACTAGTGTCACAGGAATGGTTCAAAACATAGGCAGTAAGAAGAGTCAGCCTTCTTGTCTTTAAGTCGGCATAGTGCCTTTTGTATTTAATTCCGATGCAATTTCTGTGTTTCATCGTCAATAAGAAGGTCCAAGCGATTCAGTAAACCTGGAGTGAAGCATCGGAATCTATGACTAGTGTCACAGGAATGGTTCAAAACATAGACAGTAAGAAGAGTCAGTTTTCTTGTACTTAATTCTGCATTGTGCCTTTTGTATTTAATTACGAGGCAATTTCTGTGTTTCATCGTCAATAAGAAGGTCCAAGGGATACAGTAAACCTGAAGTGAAGCATCGGATTTTATAACTAGTGTCACAGGAATGGTTCAAAACAAAGTCAGTAAAGAGAGTCAGTCTTCTTGTACTTAAGTCAGCATTGTCCCTTTTGTATTTAATTCCGATGCAATTTTTATGTTTCATCGTGAATACGAAGGTCCTAGGGATACAGTAGACTTGGAGCGAAGCATCGGAATCTATAACTAGTGTCACTGGAATGGTTCAAATCATAGACACTAAGAAGAGTCAGTCTTCTTGTTTCT
Organism: Schistocerca piceifrons; assembly: GCF_021461385.2. Lineage (NCBI taxonomy): Eukaryota > Metazoa > Arthropoda > Insecta > Orthoptera > Acrididae > Schistocerca > Schistocerca piceifrons. The sequence continues at coordinate 888,724 of NW_025727424.1, read as the reverse complement.
TAAGTCGGCATTGTGCCTTTTGTATTTAATTCCGATGGAATTTCTGTGTTTCACCGTCAATAAGAAGGTCCAAGGGATACAGTAAACCTGAAGTGAAGCATCGGAATCTATAACTAGTGTCACAGGAATGGTTCAAAACATAGACAGTAAGAAGAGTCAGTCTTCTAGTACTTACGTCGACATTGTGCCTTTTCTATATAATTCCGATGCTATTTCAGTGTTTCTTCGTCAATAAGAAGGTCAGAGGGATACAATAAAGCTGAAGTGAAGCATCGGAATCTATAACTAGTGTCACAGGAATGGTTCAAAACAAAGTCAGTAAGAAGAGTCAGTCTTTTTGTCCTTAAGTCGGCATTGTGCCCTTTGTATTTAATTCCGATGCAATTTCTGTGTGTCATCGTCAATAAGAAATTCCAAGTTATACAGTAAACCTGAAGTGAAGCATCGGAATCTGCAACTAGTGTCACAGGAATGGTTCAAATCATAGTCAGTAAGAAGAGTCAGTATTCTTGTACTTAAGTCTTCATTGTGCCTTTTCAATTTAATTCCGATGCTAATTCTGTGTTTCATCGTCAATAAGAAGGTCCAAGGGATACAGTAAACCTGGAGAGAAGCATCGGAATCTATAACTAGTGTTACAGGAATGGTTCAAAACAAAGTCAGTAGGAAGAGTCAGTCTTCTTGTCCTTAAGTCGGCATTGTGCCATTTGCATTTAATTCCGATGCCATTTCTGTGTTTCATCGTCAATAAGAAGGTCCAAGGGATACAGTAAACCTGGAGTGAAGCATCGGAATCTATAACTAGTGTCACAGGAATGGTTCAAAGCATAGACAGTAAGAAGAGTCAGTCTTCGTGTACTTAAGGCGGCATTTTGCCTTTGGTATTTAATTCCGATGCAATTGCTGTGTTTCATCGTCAATAACAAGTTCCATGGGATACAGTCAACCTGAAGTGAAGCATCGGAATCTATAACTAGTGTCACTGGAATGGTTCAAAGCATAGTCAGTAAGAAGAGTCAGTCTTCTTGTACTTAAGTCGGCATTGTGCCTTTTCTATTTTAATTCCGACGCAATTTGTGTGTTTCATCGTCAATAAGAAGGTCCAAGGGATACAGTAAACCTGGAGTGATGCATCGGAATCTATAACTAGTGTCACAGGAATGGTTCAAAACATAGACAGTAAGAAGAGTCAGTCTTATTGTACTTAAGTCGACATTGTGCCATTTCTATATAATTCCGATGCAATTTCTGTGTTTCATCGTCAATAAGAAGGTCAGAGGTGTACAGTAAACCTGAAACCTGAAGTGAAGCATCGTAATCTATAGCTAGTGTCACAGGAATGGTTCAAAACATAGACAGTAAGAAGAGTCAGTCTTCTTGTACTTAATTCTGCTTTGTGCCTATTGTATTTAATTCCGATGCAATTTCTGTGTTTCATCGTCAATAAGACGGTCCAAGGGATACAGTAAACCTGAAGTGAAGCATCGGAATTTATAACTAGTGTCACAGGAATGGTTCAAAACATAGACAGTAAGAAGAGTCAGTCCTCTTGTACTTAAGTCGGCATTGTGCCTTTTGTTTTTAACTCCGATGCAATTTCTGTGTTTCATCGTCAATAAGGTCAGAGCGATAAAGTAATCCAGAAGTGAAGCATCGGAATCTACAACTAGTGTCTTAGGAATAGTTCAAAACATAGTCAGTAAGAATAGTCAGTCTTATTGTACTTAAGTCATCATTGTGCATTTCCTATTTAATTCTGATCCAATATCTGTGTTTCATCGTCAATATGTATGTCCAAGGGATACAGTAAACCTGGAGTGAAGCATCGGAATCTATAACTAGTGTCACAGGAATGGTTCAAATCATAGACAGTTAGAAGAGTCAGACTTCTTTTATTTAAGTCGGCACTGTGCCTTTTGTATTTAATTCTGGTGCAATTTGTGTGTTTCATCGTCAATAAGAAGGTAAAAGGGATACAGTAAACCTGGAGTGAAGCATCGGAATCCATAACTAGTGTCACAGGAATGGTTCAAACATAGTCAGTAAGAAGAGTTAGTCTTCTTGTACTTAAGTCGGCGTTGTGCCTTTTGTATTTAATTTCGATGCAATTTCTGTGTTTCATCGTCAATAAGAAGGTCCAAGTGATACAGTAAACCTGGAGTGAAGCATTGGAATCTATAACTAGTCTCAATGGTATGGTTCAAAAAATAGACAGTAGGAAGAGTCAGTCTTCTTGTACTTAAGTCGGCATTGTGCCTTTTGTATTTAATTCCGATGCAATTTCTATGTTTCATCGTCAATAAGAAGGTCCAAGTGATACAGTAAACCTGGAGTGAAGCATTGGAATCTATAACTAGTCTCAATGGTATGGTTCAAAAAATAGACAGTAAGAAGAGTCAGTCTTCTTGTACTTAAGTCGGCATTGTGCCTTTTGTATTTAGTTCCAAAGCAATTTTTGTGTTTCATCGTCAATGAGAAGGTCCAAGGGATACAGTAAACCTGTAGTGAAGCATTGGGATCTATAACTAGTGTCACAGGAATCGTTCAAAGCATAGTCAGTAAGTAGAGTCATTCTTCATGTACTAAAGTCGGCATAGTGCCTTTTCTATTTAATTCCGATGCAATTTCTGTGTTTCATCGTCAATAAGAAGATCCAAGTGATACAGTAAACCTGGAGTGAAGCATTGGAATCTATAACTAGTCTCAATGGTATGGTTCAAAAAATAGACAGTAGGAAGAGTCAGTCTTCTTGTACTTAAGTCGGCATTGTGCCTTTTGTATTTAATTCCGATGCAATTTCTATGTTTCATCGTCAATAAGAAGGTCATAGGGATACAGTAAACCTGAAGTGAAGCATCGTAATCTATAGCTAGTGTCACACGAATGGTTCAAAACATAGTCAGTAAGAAAAGTCAGTCTTCTTGTCCTTAAGTCGGCATTGTGCCTTTTGTATTTAATTCGGATGCAATTTCTGTGTTTCATCGTCAATAAGAAGGTCCAAGGGATACAGTAAACCTGAAGCGAAGCATCGGAATCTATATCTAGTGTCACAGGAATGGTTCAAAACATAGACAGTAAGAAGAGTCAGTCTTCTTGTACTTAAGTCCGCATTGTGCCTTTTCTATTTAATTCCGATGCAATATCTGTGTTTCATCCTCAATAAGAAGGTCAGAGCTATAACTAGTGTCAAAGGAATGGTTCAAAACATAGTCAGTAAGAAGAGTGAGTCTTCGTGTACTTAAGTCGGCATTTTGCCTTTTGTATTTAATTCCGATGCAATTTCTGTGTTTCATCGTCAATAAGAAGGTCCAAGGGATACAGTAAACCTGAGGAGAACCATCGGAATCTATAACTAGTGTCACAGGAGTGGTTCAAATCATAGTCAGTAAGAAGAGTCAGTCCTCTTGTACTTATGACGGCATTGTACCTTTCCTATTTAATTCCGATGCAATTTCTGTGTTTCATCGTCAATAACAAGGTCCAAGGGATACAGTAAACCTGGAGTGAAGCATCGGAATCTATAACTAGTGTCAATGGAATGGCTCAAAACATAGACAGTAAGTAGAGTCAGTCTTCTTGTACTTAAGTCGGCATTGTGCATTTTGTATTTAATTCCGATGCAATTTCTGTGTTTCATCGTCAATAAGAATGTCAGAGGGGTACAGTAAACCTGAAGTGAAGCATCGGAATCTATAGCTAGTGTCACAGGAATGGTTCAAAACATAGTCGGTAAGATGAGTCAGTCTTCTTGTCTTTAAGCCGGCATTGTGGCTTTTGTATTTAATTCCGATGCAATTTCTGTGTTTCATCATCAATAAGAAGGTCCAAGGGATATAGTAAACCTGAAGTGAACCATCGGAATTTATAACTAGTGTCACAGGAATGGTTCAAAAATAGTCAGTAAGAAGAGTCAGTCTTCTTGTACTTATGACGGCATTGTACCTTTCCTATTTAATTCCGATGCAATTTCTGTGTTTCATCGTCAATAACAAGGTCCAAGGGATACAGTAAACCTGGAGTGAAGCATCGGAATCTATAACTAGTGTCAATGGAATGGCTCAAAACATAGACAGTAAGTAGAGTCAGTCTTCTTGTACTTAAGTCGGCATTGTGCATTTTGTATTTAATTCCGATGCAATTTCTGTTTTTCATCGTCAATAAGAAGGTCATAGGGGTACAGTAAACCTGAAGTGAAGCATCGGAATCTATAGCTAGTGTCACAGGAATAGTTCAAAACATAGTCAGTAAGATGAGTCAGTCTTCTTGTCTTTAAGTCGGCATTGTGCCTTTTGTATTTAATTCCGATGCCATTTCTGTGTTTCATCATCAATAAGAAGGTCAGAGGGATACAGTAAACCTGGAGTGAAGCATCGGAATCTATAACTAGTGTCAATGGAATGGCTCAAAACATAGACAGTAAGTAGAGTCAGTCTTCTTGTACTTAAGTCGGCATTGTGCATTTTGTATTTAATTCCGATGCAATTTCTGTGTTTCATCGTCAATAAGAAGGTCCAAGGGATACAGTAAACCTGGAGTGAAGCATCGGAATCAATAACTAGTGTCACAGGAGTGGTTCAAATCATAGTCAGTAAGAAGAGTCAGTCCTCTTGTACTTATGACGGCATTGTACCTTTCCTATTTAATTAAGATGCAATTTCTGTGTTTCATCGTCAATAACAAGGTCCAAGGGATACAGTAAACCTGGAGTGAAGCATCGGAATCTATAACTAGGGTCAATGGAATGGCTCAAAACATAGACAGTAAGTAGAGTCAGTCTTCTTGTACTTAAGTCGGCATTGTGCCTTTTCTATTTAATTCCGATGCAATTTCTGTGTATCATCGTCAATAAGAAGGACCAAGGGATACAGTAAACCTGGAGTAAAGCATCGGAGTCTATAACTAGTGTCACAGGACTGGTTCAAAAATGGACAGTAAGAAGAGTCAGTCTTCTTGAACTGAAATCGGCATTGTGCATTTTGTATTTAATTCCGATGCAATTTCTGTGTTTCATCGTCAATAAGAAGGTCAGAGGGATACAGTAAACCTGAAGTGATGCATCGGAATCCATAACTAGTGTCACAGGAATGGTTCAAAAATAGTCAGTAAGAAGTGTCAGTGTTCTTGAACTTAAGTCGGCATTGTGCCTTTTCTATATAATTCCGATGCAATTTCTGTGTTTCGTCGTCAATAGGAAGGACCAAGGGATACAGTAAACCTGGAGTGAAGCATCGGAGTCTATAACTAGTGTCACAGGACTGGTTCAAAAATAGACAGTAAGATGAGTCAGTCTTCTTGAACTTAATTGGGTGTTGTGCCTTTTGTATTTAATTCCGATGCAATTTCTGTGTTTCATCGTCAATAAGAAGGACCAAGGGATACAGTAAACCTGGAGTGAAGCATCGGAATCTATAACTGGTGTCACAGGGATGGTCAAAATATAGACAGTAAGAAGAGTCAGTCCTCTTGTACTTAAGTCGGCATTGTGCCTTTTGTATTTAATTCCGATGCAATTTCTGTGTTTCATCGTCAATAAGAAGGTCAGAGGGATACAGTAATCCTGATGTGGAGCATCGGAATCTATAACTAGTGTCACAGGAATGGTTCAAAGCAAGGTCAGTAAGAAGAGTCAGTCTTCTGGTACTTAAGTCGGCATTGTGCCTTTTGTATTTAATTCCCATGCAATTTCTGTGTTTCATCGTCAATAAGAAGGTCCAAGGGATACAGTAAACCTGGAGTGAAGCATCGGAATCTATAACTAGTGTCACAGGAATGTTTCAAAACATAGACAGTAAGACGAGTCAGACTTCTTGTACTTAATTCTGCTTTGTGCATTCTGTATTTAATTCCGATGCAATTTCTGTGTTTCATCGTCAATAAGATGGTCCAAGGGATACAGTAAACCTGAAGTGAAGCATCGGAATTTATAACTAGTGTCACAGGAATGGTTCAAAGCATAGACAGTAAGAAGAGTCAGTCTTCTTGTACTTAAGTCGGCATTGTGCCTTTTGTATTTAATTCCGATGCATTTTCTGTGTTTCATCGTCAATAAGAAGGTGCAAGGGATACAGTTAACCTGAAGTGAAGCATCGGAATTTATTACTAGTGTCACAGGAAGGGTTCAAAACATAGTCAGTAAGGAGAGTCAGTCTTCTTGTACTTTAGTCGGCATTGTGCCTTTTGTATTTATTTCCGATGCAATTTCTGTGTTTCATCGTCAATAAGAAGTACCAAGGGATACAGTAAGCCTGGAGTGAAGCATCGGAATCTATAACTAGTGTCACAGGGATGGTTCAAAACATAGACAGTAAAAAGAGTCAGTCTTCTTGTACTTAAGTCGGCATTGTGCCTTTTCTATTCAATTCCGATGCAATTTCTGTGTTTCATCGTCAATAAGAAGGACCAAGGGATATAGTAAACTTGGAGTGAAGCTTCGGAACCTAAAACTAGTGTCACAGGGATGTTTCAAAACATAGACAGTAAGAAGAGTTAGTCTTCTTGTACTTATGTCGGCATTGTGCCTTTTCTATTTAATTCCGATGCAATTTCTGTGTTTCATCGTCAATAAGAAGGTCAGAGGGATACAGTAAACCTAAAGTGAAGCATCGGAATCCGTAACTAGTGTCACAGGAATGGTTCAAAACATAGTCAGTCAGAAGAGTTAGTCTTCTTGTATTTATGTCGGCATTGTGCCTTTTGTATTTAATTCCGATGCAATTTCTGTGTTTCATCGTCAATAAGAAGGTCCAAGGGATGCAGTAAACCTGGAGTGAAGCATCGGAATCTATAACTAGTGTCACAGGAATGGTTCAAAGCATAGTCAGTAAGAAGAGTCAGTCTTCTTGTACTTAAGTCGGCATTGTGCCTTTTCTATTTAATTCCGATGCAATCTCTGTGTTTCATCGTCAATAAGAAGGTCAGAGGGATACAATAAACCTGAAGTGAAGCATCGGAATCTATAACTAGTGTCACAGTTATGGTTCAAAGCAAAGTCAGTAAGAAGAGTCAGTCTTCTTGTCCTTAAGTCGGCATTGTGCGTTTTGTACTTAATTCCGATGCAATTCCTGTGTTTCATCGTCAATAAGAAGGTCCAAGGGATTCAGTAAACCTGGAGTGAAGCATCGGAATCTATAACTAGCGTCAATGGAATGGTTCAAAACATAGTCAGTAAAGAGAGTCAGCCTTCTTGTACTTAAGTCGGCATTGTGCTTTTTCTATTTAATTCCGATGCAATTTCTGTGTTTCATCGTCAATACGAAGGTCCAAGGGATACAGTAAACCTGGAGTGAAGCATCGGAATCTATAACTAGTGTCACAGGAATGGTTCAAATCATAGTCAGTAAGAAGAGTCAGTCTTCTTGTACTTAAGTTGGCATTGTGCCTTTTCTTTTTAATTCCGATGCAATTCCTGTGTTTCATCGTCAACACGAAGGTCCAAGGGATACAGTAAACCTGTAGTGAAGCATCGGAATCTATAACTACTGTCACAGGAATTGTTCAAAACATAGTCAGTAAGAAGAGTCAGTCTTCTTGTACTTAAGTCGGCATTGTGCCTTTTTATTTAATTCCGATGCAATTTCTGTGTTTCATCGTCAATAAGAGGGTCAGAGGGATACAATAAACTTGGAGTGAAGCATCGGAATCTATAACTAGTGTCACAGGAATGGTTCAAAGCAAATTCAGTAAGAAGAGTCAGTCTTCTTGTCCTTAAGTCGGCAGTGTGCCTTTTGTATTTAATTCCGTTGCAATTTCTGTGTTTCATCGTCAATAAGAAGGTCCAAGGGATACAGTAAACATGGAGTGAAGCATCGGAATCTATAACTAGTGTCAATGGAATGGTTCAAAAATAGTCAGTAAGAAGAGTCAGTCTTGTTGTACTGAAGTCGGAATCGTGCCTTTTCTATTTAATTCCGATGCAATTTCTGTGTTTCATCGTCAATAAGAAGGTCCAAGGGATACAGTAAACCTGAAGTGAAGCTTCGGAATCTATAGCTAGTGTCACAGGAATGCTTCAAAACATAGTCAGTAAGAAGAGTCAGTCTTCTTGTCCTTATGTCGGCATTGTGCCTTTTGTAATTAATTCCGATGCAATTTCTGTGTTTCATCGTCCGTAAGATGGTCAGAGTGGTACAGTAAACCTGGAGTGAAGCATCGGAATCTATAACTAGTGTCACAGGAATGGTTCAAAACATAGACAGTAATAAGAGTCAGTCTTCTTGACCTTAATTCTGCTTTGTGCCTTTTGTATTTAATTCCGATGCAAATCCTGTGTTTCATCGTCAATAAGAAGGTCCAAGGGATACAGTAAACCTTAAGTGAAGCATCGGAATTTATAACTAGTGTCACAGGAATGGTTCAAAACATAGTCAGTAAGAAGAGTCAGTCTTCTTGTACTTAGGTCGGCATTGTGCCTTTTCTATTTAATTCCGATGCAATTTCTGTGTTTCATCGTCAATAAGAAGGTCCAAGGGATACAGTAAACCTGGAGTGAAGCATCGGAATCTATAACTAGTTTCAACGGAATGGTTCAAAACATAGTCAGTAAGGAGAGTCAGTCTTCTTGTACTTATGTCGGCATTGTGCCTTTTGTATTTAATTCCGATGCAATTTCTGTGTTTCATCGTCAATAAGAAGGTCCAAGGGATACAGTAAACCTGAAGTGAAGCTTCGGAATCTATAGCTAGTGTCACAGGAATGCTTCAAAACATAGTCAGTAAGAAGAGTCAGTCTTCTTGTCCTTATGTCGGCATTATGCCTTTTGTAATTAATTCCGATGCAATTTCTGTGTTTCATCGTCAATAAGAAGGTCCAAGGGATACAGTAAACCTGGAGTGAAGCATCGGAATCTATTACTAGTGTCACAGGAATGGTTCAAAACATAGACAGTAAGAAGAGTCAGTCTTCTTGACCTTAATTCTGCTTTGTGCCTTTTGTATTTAATCCCGATGCAATTTCTGTGTATCATCGTCAATAAGAAGGTCCAAGGTATACAGTAAACCTGAAGTGAAGCATTGGATCTATAACTAGTGTCACAGGAATATTTCAAAACATAGTCAGTAAGAAGAGTCAGGTTTTTGTCCTTAAGTCGGCATTGTGCCTTTTCTATTTAATTCCGATGCAATTTCAGTGTTTCATCGTCAATAAGAAGGTCCAAGGGATACAGTAAACCTTGAGTGAAGCATCGGAATCTCTAACTAGTGTCACAGGAATGGTTCAAAACATAGTCAGTAAGAAGAGTCAGTCTTCTTGTACTTAAGTCGGCATTGTGCCTTTTCTATTTAATTCCGATGCAATTTCTGTGTTTCATCGTCAATAAGAAGGTCCAAGGGATATAGTAAACCTGGAGTGAAGCATCGGAATCTATAACTAGTGTCACAGGACTGGTTCAAAGCATAGACAGTAAGAAGTGTCAGTCTTCTTGTACTTACTTCGACATTGTGCCTTTTCTATTTAATTCCGATGCAATTTCTGTGTTTCATCGTCAATAAGAAGGTCCAAGGGATACAGTAAACCTGGAGTGAAGCATCGGAATCTATAACTAGTGTCACAGGAATGGTTCAAATCATAGTCAGTAAGAAGAGTCAGTCTTCTTGTACTTAAGTCGGCATTGTGCCTTTTCTTTTTAATTCCGATGCAATTTCTGTGTTTCATCGTCAATAAGAGGGTCAGAGGGATACAATAAATTTGAAGTGAAGCATCGGAATCTTTAACTAGTGTCACAGGAATGGTTCAAAGCAAATTCAGTAAGAAGAGTCAGTCTTCTTGTCCTTAAGTCGGCATTGTGCCTTTTGTATTTAATTCCGTTGCAATTTCTGTGTTTCATCGTCTATACGAAGGTCCAAGGGATACAGTAAAGATGGAGTGAAGCATCGGTATCTATAACTAGTGTCAATGGAATGGTTCAAAAATAGTCAGTAAGAAGAGTCAGTCTTGTTGTACTGAAGTCGGAATAGTGCCTTTTCTATTTAATTCCAATGCAATTTCTGTGTTTCATCGTCAATAAGAAGGTCCAAAGGATACAGTAAACCTGAAGTGAAGCTTCGGAATCTATAGCTAGTGTCACAGGAATGCTTCAAAACATAGTCAGTAAGAAGAGTCAGTCTTCTTGTCCTTATGTTGGCATTGTGCCTTTTGTAATTAATTCCGATGCAATTTCTGTGTTTCATCGTCCGTAAGATGGTCAGAGGGGTACAGTAAACCTGGAGTGAAGCATCGGAATCTATAACTAGTGTCACAGGAATGGTTCAAAACATAGACAGTAAGAAGAGTCAGTCTTCTTGACCTTAATTCTGCTTTGTGCCTTTTGTATTTAATTCCGATGCAAATCCTGTGTTTCATCGTCAATAAGAAGGTCCAAGGGATACAGTAAACCTGAAGTGAAGCATCGGAATTTATAACTAGTGTCACAGGATTGGTTCAAAACATAGTCAGTAAGAAGAGTCAGTCTTCTTGTACTTAAGTCGGCATTGTGCCTTTTGGATTTAATTCCGATGCAATTTCTGTGTTTCATCGTCAATAAGAAGGACCAAGGGATACAGTAAACTTGGAGTGAAGCATCGGAATCTGCATCGGAATCTATAACTAGTGTCACAGGGATGGTTCAAAACATAGACAGTAAGAAGAGTCAGTCTTCTTGTACTTAAGTCGGCATTGTGCCTTTTCTATTTAATTCCGATGCAATTTCTGTGTTTCATCGTCAATAAGAAGGTCAGAGGGATACAATAAACCTGAAGTGAAGCATCGGAATCTATAATTAGTGTCACAGGAATGGTTCAAAGCAAAGTCAGTAAGAAGAGTCAGTCTTCTTGTAGTTAAGTCGGCATTGTGCCTTTTGTATTTAATTCCGATGCAATTCCTGTGTTTCATCGTCAATAAGAAGGTCCAAGGGATACAGTAAACCTGGAGTGAAGCATCGGAATGTATAACTAGTGTCAATGGAATATTTCAAAACATAGTCAGTAAGGAGAGTCAGTCTTCTTGTACTTATGTCGGCATTGTGCCTTTTCTATTTAATTCCGATTCAATTTCTGTGTTTCATCGTCAATAAGAAGGTTCAATGATATAGTAAACCTGGAGTGAAGCATCGGAATCTATAACTAGTGTCACAGGAATGGTTCAAAACATAGACAGTAAGAAGAGTCAGTCTTCTTGTACTTACGTCGACATTGTGCCTTTTCTATTTATTTCCGATGGAATTTCTGTGTTTCATCGTCAATAAGAAGGTCAGAGGGATACAATAAACCTGAAGTGAAGCATCGGAATCTATAACTAGTGTCACAGGAATGGTTCAAAACAAAGTCAGTAAGAAGAGTCAGTCTTCTTGTCCTTAAGTCGGCATTGTGCCTTTTGTATTTAATTCCGATGCAATTTCTGTGTTTCATCGTCAATAAGAAGGTCCAAGGGATACAGTAAACCTGAAGTGAAGCTTCGGAATCTATAGCTAGTGTCACAGGAATACTTCAAAACATAGTCAGTAAGAAGAGTCAGTCTTCTTGTCCTTACGTCGGCATTATGCCTTTTGTAATTAATTCCGATGCAATTTCTGTGTTTTATCGTCAATTAGAAGGTCCAAGGGATACAGTAAACCTGGAGTGAAGCATCGGAATCTATAACTAGTGTCACAGGAATGGTTCAAAACATAGACAGTAAGAAGAGTCAGTCTTCTTGTACTTACGTCGACATTGTGCTTTTTCTATTTATTTCCGATGGAATTTCTGTGTTTCATCGTCAATAAGAAGGTCAGAGGGATACAATAAACCTGAAGTGAAGCATCGGAATCTATAACTAGTGTCACAGGAATGGTTCAAAACAAAGTCAGTAAGAAGAGTCAGTCTTCTTGTCCTTAAGTCGGCATTGTGCCTTTTGTATTTAATTCCGATGCAATTTCTGTGTTTCATCGTCAATAAGAAGGTCCAAGGGATACAGTAAACCTGAAGTGAAGCTTCGGAATCTATAGCTAGTGTCACAGGAATGCTTCAAAACATAGTCAGTAAGAAGAGTCAGTCTTCTTGTCCTTATGTCGGCATTATGCCTTTTGTAATTAATTCCGATGCAATTTCTGTGTTTTATCGTCAATTAGAAGGTCCAAGGGATACAGTAAACCTGGAGTGAAGCATCGGAATCTATTACTAGTGTCACAGGAATGGTTTAAAACATAGACAGTAAGAAGACTCAGTCTTCTTGACCTTAATTCTGCTTTGTGCCTTTTGTATTTAATCCCGATGCAATTTCTGTGTATCATCGTCAATAAGAACGTCCAAGGTATACAGTAAACCTGAAGTGAAGCATTGGATCTATAACTAGTGTCACAGGAATGGTTCAAAACATAGTCAGTAAGAAGAGTCAGGTTTTTGTCCTTAAGTCGGCATTGTGCCTTTTCTATTTAATTCCGATGCAATTTCAGTGTTTCATCGTCAATAAGAAGGTCCAAGGGATACAGTAAACCTTGAGTGAAGCATCGGAATCTATAACTAGTGTCACAGGAATGGTTCAAAACATAGTCAGTAAGAAGAGTCAGTCTTCTTGTACTTAAGTCGGCATTGTGCCTTTTCTTTTTAATTCCGATGCAATTTATGTGTTTCATCGTCAACAAGAAGGTCCAAGGGATACAGTAAACCTTGAGTGAAGCATCGGAATCTATAACTAGTGTCACAGGAATGGTTCAAAACATAGTCAGTAAGAAGAGTCAATCTACTTGTACTTAATTCGGCATTGTGCCTTTATATATTATTCCGATGCAATTTCTGTGTTTCATCGTCAATAAGAAGGTCGGAGGGATACAATAAACCTGAAGTGATGCATCGGAATCCATAACTAGTGTTACAGGAATGGTTCAAAGCAAAGTCAGTAAGAATAGTCAGTCTTCTTGTCCTTAAGTCGGCATTGTGCCTTTTGTATTTAATTCCGATGCAATTTCTGTGTTTCAATCGTCAATAAGAAGATCCAAGGGATACAGTAAACATGGAGTGAAGCATCGGAATCTATAACTAGTGTCAATGGAATGGTTCAAAACATAGTCAGTAAGAAGAGTCAGTCTTCTTGTACTTAAGTCGGCATTGGGCCTTTTCTATTTAATTCCGATGCAATTTCTGTGTTTCATCGTCAATAAGAAGGTCCAAGGGATATAGTAAACCTGGAGTGAAGCATCGGAATCTATAACTAGTGTCACAGGAATGGTTCATAGCATAGACAGTATGAAGAGTCAGTCTTCTTGTACTTACTTCGACATTGTGCATTTTCTATTTAATTCCGATGCAATTTCTGTGTTTCATCGTCAATAAGAAGGTCAGAGGGATACAATAAACCTCAAGTGAAGCATCGGAATCTATAACTAGTGTCACAGGATTGGTTCAAAAACGAAAGTCAGTAAGAAGAGTCAGTCTTCTTGCCCTTAAGTCGGCATTGTGCCTTTTGTATTTAATTCCGATGCAATTTCTGTGTTCATCGACAATAAGAAGGTCCAAGGGATACAGTAAACCTGGGGTGAAGCATCGGAATCTATAACTAGTGTCACAGGAATGGTTCAAAACATAGTCAGTAAGAAGAGTCAATCTACTTGTACTTAATTCGGCATTGTGCCTTTATATTTTATTCCGATGCAATTTCTGTGTTTCATCGTCAATAAGAAGGTCGGAGGGATACAATGAACCTGAAGTGATGCATCGGAATCCATAACTAGTGTTACAGGAATGGTTCAAAGCAAAGTCAGTAAGAATAGTCAGTCTTCTTGTCCTTAAGTCGGCATTGTGCCTTTTGTATTTAATTCCGATGCAATTTCTGTGTTTCATCGTCAATAAGAAGATCCAAGGGATACAGTAAACATGGAGTGAAGCATCGGAATCTATAACTAGTGTCAATGGAATGGTTCAAAACATAGTCAGTAAGAAGAGTCAGTCTTCTTGTACTTAAGCCGGCATTGTGCCTTTTCTATTTAATTCCGATGCAATTTCTGTGTTTCATCGTCAATAGAAGGTCCAAGGGATATAGTAAACCTGGAGTGAAGCATCGGAATCTATAACTAGTGTCACAGGAATGGTTCAAAACATAGACAGTATGAAGAGTCAGTCTTCTTGTACTTACTTCGACATTGTGCATTTTCTATTTAATTCCGATGCAATTTCTGTGTTTCATCGTCAATAAGAAGGTCGGAGGGATACAATAACCTCAAGTGAAGCATCGGAATCTATAACTAGTGTCACAGGATTGGTTCAAAACAAAGTCAGTAAGAAGAGTCAGTCTTCTTGCCCTTAAGTCGGCATTGTGCCTTTTGTATTTAATTCCGATGCAATTTCTGTGTTTCATCGACAATAGAAGGTCCAAGGGATACAGTGAACCTGAAGTGAAGCTTCGGAATCTATAGCTAGTGTCACAGGAATGCTTCAAAACATAGTCAGTAAGAAGAGTCAGTCTTCTTGGGCTTATGTCGGCATTGTGCCTTTTTCCATTAATTCCGATGCAATTTCTGTGTTTCATCGTCAATAAGAAGGTCCAAGGGATACAGTAAACCTGGAGTGAAGCATCGGAATCTATAACTAGTGTCACAGGAATGGTTCAAAACATAGACAGTAAGAAGAGTCAGTCTTCTTGACCTTAGTTCTGCTTTGTGCCTTTTGTATTTAATTCGATGCAATTTCTGTGTTTCATCGTCAATAAGAGGGTCCAAGGGATACAGTTAACCAGGAGTGAAGCGTCGGAATCTATAACTAGTGTCGATGGAATGGTTCAAGCATAGTCAGTAAGAGGAGTCAGTCTTCTTGTACTTAAGTCGGCATTGTGCCTTTTCTTTTTAATTCCGATGCAATTTCTGTGTTTCATCGTCAATAAGAAGGTCCAAGGGATATAGTAAAACTGGAGTGAAGCATCGGGATCTATAACTAGTGTCACAGGAATGGTTCAAAACATAGACAGTAAGAAGAGTCAGACTTCTTGTACTTACGTCGACATTGTGCATTTTCTATGTAATTCCGATGCAATTTCTGTGTTTCATCGACAATAAGAAGGTCAGAGGAATACAATAAACATGAAGTGAAGCATCGGAATCTATAGCGAGTGTCACAGGAATGGTTCAAAACATAGTCAGTAAGAAGAGTCAGTCTTCTTGTCCTTAAGTCGTCATTGTGCCTTTTGTAATTAATTCCGATGCAATTTCTGTGTTTCATCGTCAATAAGAAGGTCCAAGGGATACAGTAAGCCTGAAGTGAAGCATCGGATCTATAACTAATGTCACAGGAATGGTTCAAAACATAGTCAGTAAGAAGAGACAGGTTTTTGTACTTACGTCGGCATCATGCCTTTTCTATTTAATTCCGATGCAATTTCTGTGTTTCATCGTCAACAAGAAGGTCCGAGGGATACAGTAAACCTGGAGTGAAGCATCGGAATCTATAACTAGTGTCAGTGGAATGGTTCAAGACATAGTCAGTAAGAGGAGTCAGTCTTCTTGTACTTAAGTCGGCATTGTGCCTTTTCTTTTTAATTCCGATGCAATTTCTGTGTTTCATCGTCAATAAGAAGGTCCAAGGGATACAGTAAACCTGGACTGAAGCACCGGAATCTATAACTAGTGTCACAGGAATGGTTCAAATCATAGACAGTAATAAGAGTCAGACTTCTTTTACTTATGTCGGCATTGTGCCAGTTGTATTTAATTCCGATGCAATTTCTGTGTTTCATCGTCAATATGAAGGTCAGAGGGACTACAGTAAACCTGAAGTGAAGCATCGGAATCCATAGACTAGTGTCACAGGATGGTTCAAAACATAGTCAGTAAGAAGAGTTAGTCTTCTTGTACTTAAGTCGGCGTTGTTCCTTTTGTATTTAATTCCGATGCAATTTCTGTGTCTCATCGTCAATAAGAAGGTCCAAGGGATACAGTAAACCTGGAGTGAAGCATCTGAATCTGTAACTAGTGTCATAGGAATGGTTCAAATCACAGACAGTAAGAAGAGTCAGTCTTCGTGTACTTCAGTCGGCATTTTGCCTTTTCTATTAAATTCCGATGCAATTTTTGTCTTTCATCGTCCATAAGAAGGTCCAAGGGATACAGTAATGCTGAGGTGAAGCATCGGAATCTATAACTAGTGTCACAGGGATGGTTCAAATCATAGTCAGTAAAAAGAGTCAGTCTTCTTGTACTTAAGTCGACATTGTGCCTTTTCTATTTAATTCCGATGCAATTTCTGTGTTTCATCGTCAATAAGAAGGTCAGACGGGTACAGTAAACCTGAAGTGAAGCATCGGAATCTATAACTAGAGTCAATGGAATATTTCAAAACATAGACAGTAAGATGAGTCAGTCTTCTTGTACTTAAGTCGGCATTGTGCCTTTTGTATTTAATTCCGATGCAGTTTCTGTGTTTCATCGTCAATAAGAAGGTCAGAGGGGTACAGTAAACCTGAAGTGAAGCATCGGAATCTATAGCTAGTGTCACAGGAATGGTTCAAAACATAGTCAGTAAGAAGAGTCAGTCATCTTGTTCTTAAGTCGGCATTGTGCCTTTTGTATTTAATTCCGATTCAATTTCTGTGTTTTATCATCAATAAGAAGGCCCAAGGGATACAGTAAACCTGGAGTGAAGCATTGGAAACTATAACAAGTGTCACAGGAATGGTTCAAAACACAGACAGTAAGAAGAGACAGACAGTAAGAAGAGTCAGTCTCCTTGTACTTAATTCTGAACTGTGCCTTTTGTATTTAATTCCGATGCAATTTCTGTGTTTCATCCTCAATAAGAATGTCCAGGGTATACAGTTAACCTGTAGTGTAGCATCGGAATTTACAACTAGTGTCACAGCAATGGTTCAAAACATAGTCAGTAAGAAGAGTCAGTCTTCTTGTACTTAAGTCGGCATTGTGCGTTTTCTATTTAATTCTGATGCAATTTCTGTGTTCATCGTCAATAAGAAGGACCAAGGGATACAGTGAACCTGGAGTGAAGCATCGGAGTCTATAACTAGTGTCACAGGACTGGTTTAAAAATAGACAGTAAGAAGAGTCAGTCTTCTTGAACTTAATTCGGCATTGTGCCTTTTGTATTTAATTCCGATGCAATTTCTGTGTTTCATCGTCAATAAGAAGGTCAGAGGGATACAGTAAACCTGAAGTGAAGCATCGGAATCCATAACTAGGTGTCATAGGAATCGTTCAAAACATAGTCAGTAAGAAGAGTTAGTCTTCTTGTACTTAAGTCGGCATTGTGCCTTTTGTATTTAATTCCGATGCAATTTCTGTGTTCCATCGTCAATAAGAAGGTCCAAGGGATACAGTAAACCAGGAGTGAAGCATCGGAATCTATAAACTAGTGTCACACGAATATTTCAAACAGAGGCAGTAGGAAGAGTCAGTCTTCTTGTACTTAAGTCGGCATTGTGCCGTTTGTATTTAATTCCGATGCAATTTCTGTGTTTCATCGTCAATAAGAAGGTCCAAGGAATACAGTAAACCTGAAGTGAAGCATCGGTCTATAACTAGTGTCAAAGGAATGGTTCAAAACATAACCAGTAAGAAGAGTCAGTCATCTTGTACTTCAGTCGGCATTGTGCCTTTTCTATTTCATTCCAATGCAATTTCTGTGTTTCATCGTCAATAAGAAGGTCCATGGGATACAGTAAACATGGAGTGAAGCATCGGAATCTATAACTAGTGTCAATGGAGTGGTTCAAAAACATAGGCAGTAAGAAGAGTCAGTCTTCTTGTACTTAAGTCGGCATTGTGACTTTTCCATTTAAATCCGATGCAATTTCTGTGTTTCATCGTCAATAAGAAGGTCCAAGGGATATTATAAACCAGGAGTGAAGCATCGGAATCTATAACTAGTTTCACAGGAATGGTTAAATGCATAGACAGTAAGAAGAGTCAGTCATCTTGTACTTACGTCGACATTGTGCCCTTTCTATTTAAATCCGATGCAATTTCTGTAATTCATCGTGTATAAGAAGGTCCAAGGGATACAGTAAACCTGAAGTGAAGCTTCGGAATCTGTAGCTAGAGCACAGGAATGGTTCAAAACATAGTCAGTAAGAAGTGTCAGTCTTCTTGTCCTTAAGTGGGCATTGTGCCTTTTGTAATTAATTCCGATGCAATTTCTGTGTTTCGTCGTCAATAAGAAGGTCCAAGGGATACAGTAAACCTGGAGTGAAGCATCTGAATCTGTAACTAGTGACACAGGAATGGTCAAATCATATGACAGTAAGAAGAGTCAGTCATCGTGTACTTCAGTCTGCATTTCGCCTTTTGTATTTATTTCCGATGCAATTTTTGTGTTTCCATCGTCATGAGAAGGTCCAAGGGATACATTAAACCTGAAGTGAAGCATCGGGGTCTATAACTAGTGTCACAGGAATCGTTCAAAACATAGTCAGAAAGGAGAGCCAGTCTTCTTGTACTTAAGTCGGCATTGTGCCTTTTGTATTTAATTCCGATGCAATTTCTGTGTTTCATCGTCCATAAGAAGGTCCAAGGGATACAGTAAACCTGAGGTGAAGCATCGGAATCCATAACTAGTGTCACAAGAATGGTTCAAAACATAGTCAGCTCAGAACAGTCAGTCTTCTTGTACTTAAGTCGACATTGTGCCTTTTCTATTTAATTCCGATGCAATTTTCTGTATTTCATCATCAATAAGAAGGACCAAGGGATACAGTAAACCTGGAGTGAAGCATCGGAGTCTATAACTAGTGTCACAGGACTGGTTCAAAAATAGACAGTAAGAAGAGTCAGTCTTCTTGAACCTAATTCGGCATTGTGCCTTTTGTATTTAATTCCGATGCAATTTCTGTGTTTCATCGTCAATAAGAAGGTCAGAGGGATAGAGTAAACCTGAAGTGAAGCATCGGAATCCATAACTAGTGTCTCAGGAATATTTCAAACTTAGACAGTAGGAAGAGTCAGTCTTCTTGTACTTCAGACGGCATACTGCCTTTTCCATTTAAGTTCCGATGCAATTTCTGTGTTTCATCGTCAATAAGAAGGTCAGAGGGATACAGTATACCTGGAGTGAAGCATCGGGAATCTGTAACTAGTGTCACAGGAATGGTTCAAATCATAGGCAGTAAGAAGAGTCGGTTTTCGTGTACGTCAGTCGGCATTTTGCCTTTTCTATTTAATTCGATGCAATTTGTGTGTTCATCGTCAATGAGAAGGTCCAAGGGATACAGTAAACCTGAAGTGAGGCATCGGGATCTATAACTAGTGTCACAGGAATCGGTTCAAAACATAGTCAGTAAGAAGAGTCAGTCTTCTTGTACTTAAGACGGCATACTGCCTTTTCCATTTAATTCCGATGCAATTTCTGTGTTTCATCGTCAATAAGAAGGTCCAAGGGATTAAGTAAACCTGGAGTGAAGCATCGGAATCTGTAACTAGTGTCACAGGGATGGTTCAAAACATAGACAGTAAGAAGAGTCAGTCTTCTTGTACTTAATTCGGCATTGTGCCTTTTGTATTTCATTCCGATGCAATTTCTGTGTTTCATCGTCAATAAGAAGGTCCGAGGGATACTGTAAACATCAAGTGAAGCATCGAATTTATAACTAGTGTCACAGGAGTGGTTCAAAACATAGTCAGTAAGGAGAGTCAGTCTTCTTGTACTTAAGTCGGCATTGTGCCTTTTGTATTTAATTCCTAAGAAATTTCTGTGTTTCATCGTCAATAAGAAGGACCAAGGGATACAGTAGACCTGGAGTGAAGCATCGGAATCTATAACTAGTGTCACAGGGATGGTTCAAAACATAGACTGTAAGAAGGAGTCAGTCTTCTTGTACTTAAGTCCGGCATTGTGCCTTTTCTATTTAATTCCGATGCAATTTCTGTGTTTCAAAGTCAATAAGAAGGTCAGAGGGATACAGTAATCCTGAAGTGAAGCATCGGAATCTATAACTAGTGTCACAGGAATGGTTCAAATCATAGTCAGTAAGAATCAGTCTTCTTGTACTTAAGTCGGCATTGTGCCTTTTGTATTTAATTCCGATGCAATTTCTGTGTTTCATCGTCAATAAGCAGTTCCAAGGGATACAGTAAACCAGGAGAGAAGCAACGGAATCTATAACTAGTGTCACAGGAATGGTTCAAAACATAGACAGTAAGAAGAGTCAGTCTTCTTGTACTTAATTCTGCATTGTGCCTTTTGTATTTAATTCCGATGCAATTTCTGTGTTTCATCGTCAATAAGAAGGTCCAAGGGATACAGTAAACCTGAAGTGAAGCATCGGAATTTATAACTAGTGTCACAGGAATGGTTCAAAACATAGTCAGTAAGGAGAGTCAGTCTTCTTGTACTTAAGTCGGCATTGTGCCTTTTGTATTTAATTCCGATGCAATTTCTGTGTTTCATCGTCAATAAGAAGTTCCAAGGGATACTGTAAACCTGGAGTGAAGCATCGTAATCTATAACTAGTGTCACAGGAATGGTTCAAAACATAGTCAGTAAGGAGAGTCAGTCTTCATCTACTTACATCGGCATTGTGTCTTTTCTATTTATATTCCGATGCAATTTCTGTGTTTCATCGTCAATAAGAAGATTAGAGGGATACAGTAATTGTGAAGTGAAGCATCGGAATCTATAACTAGTGTTACATGAATGGTTCAAAACAAAGTCCGTATGAAGAGTCAGTCTACTTGGCCTTCAGTCGGCATTGTACCTTTTGTATTAAATTCTGATGCAATTTCTGTGTTTCGTCGTCATAAGAAGGTCCAAGGGATACAATAAACCTGGAATGTAGCATCGGAATCTATAACTAGTGTCACTGGAATGGTTCAAAACATAGACAGTAAGAAGAGGCAGTCTTCGTGTACTTAAGGTCGGGCATTTTGCCTTTTGTATTTAATTCCAATGCAATTTCTGTGTTCATCGTCAATAAGAAGGTCCAAGGTATACAGTAAACCTGAGGTGAAGCATCGGAATCTATAACTAGTGTCACAGGAATGGTTCAAAACATAGTCAGTAAGAAGAAATCAGTCTTCTTGTACTTAAGTCGGCATTGTAACTTTTCACTTTAATTCCGATGCAATTTCTGTGTTTCATCGTCAGTAACAAGGTCCAATTGATACAGTAAACCTGAAGTGAAGCATCGGTATCTATAACTAGTGTCACAGCAATGGTTCAAAACATAGTCAAGTAAGAAGGGTCAGTCTTCTTGTACTTAGGTCGGCATTGTGCTATTTGTGTTTAATTCCGATGCAATTTCTGTGTTTCAACGTCAATAAGAAGGACGAAGGGATACAGTAAACCTGGAGTGAAACATCGGAATCTATAACTAGTGTCACAGGGATGGTTCAAAACATAGACAGTAAGAAGAGTCAGACTTCTTGTACTTAAGTCGGCATTGTGTCTTTTCTATATAATTCCGATGCAATTTCTGTGTTTCAACGTCAATAAGAAGGTCAGAGGGATACAGTAATCCTGAAGTGAAGCATCGGAATCTATAACTAGTGTCACAGGAATGGTTCAAAACATAGTCAGTAAGAAGAGTCAGTCTTCTTGTACTTAAGTCGGCATTGTGCCTTTTCTATTTAATTCCGATGCAATTTCTGTGTTTCATCGTCAATAGGAAGGTCCAAGGGATACTGTAAACCCGGAAGTGAAGCATCGGAATCTATAACTAGTGTCACAGGAATGGTTCAAATCATAGACAGTAAGAAGAGTCAGTCTTCTTGTACTTACGTCGACATTGTGACTTTGTATTTAATTCCGATGCAATTTCTGTTTCGTCGTCAATAAGAAGGTCCAAGGTATACAGTAAACTTGAGGTGAAGCATCGGAATCTATAGCTAGTCTCACAGAAATGGTTCAAAACATAGTCAGTAAGAAGAGTCAGTCTTCTTGTCCTTAAGTCGGCATTGTGCCTTTTGAATTTAATTCCGATGCAATTTCTGTGTTTCATCGTCAATAAGAAGTTCCAAGGGATACAGTAAACCTGGAGTGTAGCAACGGATTCTATAACTAGTGTCACAGGAATGGTTCAAAACATAGACAGTAAGAACAGTCAGTCTTCTTGTACTTAATTCTGCATTGTGCCTTTTGTATTTAATTCCGATGCAATTTCTGTGTTTCATCGTCAATAAGAAAGTCCAAGGGATACAGTAAACCTGAAGTAAAGCATCGGAATTTATAACTAGTGTCAAAGGAGTGGTTCAAATCATAGTCAGTAAGGAGAGTCAGTCTTCTTGTACTTAAGTCGGCATTGTGCCTTTTCTATTTAATTCCGATGCAATTTCTGTGTTTCATCGTCAATAAGAAGGACCAAGGGATACAGTAAACCTGGAGTGAAGCATCGGAATCTATAACTAATGTCACAGGACTGGTTCTAAAATAGACAGTAAGAATAGTCAGTCTTCTTAAAGTTAATTCGGCATTGTGCCTTTTGTATTTAATTCCGATGCAATTTCTGTGTTTCATCGTCAATTAGAAGGTCAGAGGGATACAGTAAAACTGAAGTGAAGCATCGGAACCCATAACTAGTGTCACAGGAATGGTTCAAATCATAGTCAGTAAGAAGAGTTAGTCTTCTTGTACCTAAGTCGGCATTGTGCCTTTTGAATTTAATTCCGATGCAATTTCTGTGTTTCATCGTCAATATGAAGGTCCAAGGGATACAGTATACCTGGAGTGAAGCATCGGAATCTGTAACTAGTGTCACAGGAATGGTTCAAATCATAGACAGTAAGAACAGTCAGTCTTCGTGTACTTCAGCCCGGCATTTTGCCTTTTGTATTTAATTCCGGTGCAATTTTTGTGTTTCATCGTCAATGAGAAGGTCAGAGGGATACAGTAATCCTGAAGTGAAGCATCGGAATCGATAACTAGTGTCACAGGAATGGTTCAAATCATAGTCAGTAAGAAGAGTCAGTCTTGTTGTACTTAAGTCATCATTGTGCATTTTCTATTTAATTCTGATGCATTTTCTTTGTTTCATCGTCAATTTGAAGTTCCTAGGGATACAGTAAACCTGGAGTGAAGCATCGGAATCTATAACTAGTGTCACAGGAATGGTTCAAATCATAGACAGTAAGAAGAGTCAGTTCTCTTTTACTTAAGTCGGCATTGTGCCTTTTGTATTTAATTCCGATTCAATTTCTGTGTTTCATCGTCAATAAGAAGGTCCAAGGGATACAGTAAACCTGGAGTGAAGCATCGGAGTCTATAACTAATGTCACAGGACTGGTTCAAAAATACACAGTAAGAAGAGTCAGTCTTCTTAAACTTAATTCGGCATTGTGCCTTTTGTACTTAATTCCGTTGCAATTTCTGTGTTTCATCGTCAATAAGAAGGTCAGAGGGAAACAGTAAACCCGAAGTGAAGCATCAGAATCGATAACTAGTGTCACAGGAATGGTTCAAATCATAGTCAGTAAAAAGAGTCAGTCTTGTTGTTCTTAAGTCGGCATTGTGCTTTTTCTATTTAATTCCGATGCAATTTCTGTGTTTCATCGTCAATAAGAATGTCAGAGGGATACATTAAACCTGAAGCGAAGCATCGGAATCTATAACTAGTGTCACAGAAATGGTTCAAAACAAAGTCAGTAAGAGGAGTTAGTCTTCTTGTCCTTAAGTCGGCATTGTGCCTTTTGTATTTAATTCCGATGCAATTTCTGTGTTTCATCGTCAATACGAAGGTCCAAGGGATATAGTAAACCTGGAGTGACGCATCGAAATCTATAACTAGTGTCACAGGAATGTTTCAAAACATAGACAGTAAGAAGAGTCAGTCTTGTTGTACTTAATTCTTCTTTGTGCATTTTGTATTTAATTCCGATGCAATTTCTGTGTTTCATCGTCAATAAGAAGGTCCAAGCGATACAGTGAACCTGACGTGAAGCATCGGAATTTATAACTAGTGTCACAGGAATGGTTCAAAATATAGTCAGGAAGGTGTGTCAGTCTTCTTGTACTTAAATCGGCACTGTGCCTTTTGTATTTAATTCCGATGCAATTTCTGTGTTTCATCGTCAATAAGAAGGTCAGAGGCATACAATAAACCTGAAGTGAAGCATCGGAATCTATAACAGGTGTCACAGGAATGGTTCAAAGCAAAGTCAGTAAGAAGAGTCAGTCTTCTTGACCTTAAGTCGGCATTGTGCCTTTTGTAATTAATTCCGATGCTATTTCTGTGTCTCATCGTCAATAAGAAGGTCCAAGGGATACAGTAAACCTGGAGTGTAGCATCGGAAACTATAACTAGTGTCACAGGAATGGTTCAAAACATAGACAGTGTGATGAGTCAGTCTTCGTGTACTTAAGTCGGCATTTTGCCTTTTGTATTTAATTCCGATGCAATTTCTGTGTTTCGTCGTAAACAAGAAGGTCCAAGGTATACAGTAAACCTGATTTGATTCATCGGAATCTATAGCTAGTGTCACAGGAATGGTTCAAAACATAGTCAGTAAGAAGAGTCAGTCCTCTTGTCCTTAAGTCGGCATTGTGCCTTTTGTATTTAATTCCGATGCAATTTCTTTGTTTCATCGACAATAAGAAGTTCCAAGGGATACAGTAAACCTGGAGTGAAGCAACGGAATCTATAACTAGTGTCACAGGAATGGTTCAAAACATAGACAGTAAGAAGAGTCAGTCTACTTGTACTTAATTCTGCATTGTGCCTTTTGTATTTATTTCCGATGCAATTTCTGTGTTTCATCGTCAATAAGAAGGTCCAAGGGATACAGTAAACCTGGAGTGAAGCAACGGAATCTATAACTAGTGTCACAGGAATGTTTCAAAACATAGACAGTAAGAAGAGTCAGTCTTCGTGTACTTAAGTCGGAATTGTGCCTTTTGTATATAATTCCGATGCTATTTCTGTGTTTCTTAGTCAATAAGAAGGTCAGAGGGGTACAGTAAACCTGAAGTGAAACATCGGAATCTATAGCTAGTGTCACAGGAATGGTTCAAAACATAGTCAATATGAAGAGTCAGTCTTCTTGTCCTTATGTCGGCATTGTGCCTTTTGTATTTAATTCCGATGCAATTTCTGTGTTTCATCGTCAATGAGAAGGTCCAAGGGATACAGTAAACCTGGAGTGAAGCATCGGAATCTATAACTAGTGTCACAGGAATGGTTCGAAACATAGTCAGTAAGAAGAGTCAGTCTTCTTGTACTTAGGTCGGCATTGTGCCATTTGTACTAATTTCCGATGCAATTTCTGTGTTTCATCGTCAATAAGAAGGACCAAGGGATACAGCAATCCTGGAGTGAAGCATCGGAATCTATAACTAGTGTCACAGGATTGGTTCAAATCATAGTCAGTAAGAATAGTCAGTCTTCTTGTACTTAAGTCATCATTGTGCATTTTCTATTTAATTCTGATGCAATTTCTGTGTTTCATCGTCCTTATGAAGGTCCAAGGGATACAGTAAACCTGGAGTGAAGCATCGGAATCTGTAACTAGCGTCACAGGAATGGTTCAAATCATAGACAGCAAGAAGGGTCACATCTCTTTTACTTAAGTCGGCATTGTACTTTTCACTTTAATCCCGATGCAATTTCTGTGATTCATCATCAATAACAAGGTCCAAGGGATACAGTAAACCTGTAGTGAAGCATCGGAATCTATAAGTAGTGTCAATGGAACGGTTCAAAACATAGACAGTAAGAAGAGTCAGTGTTCTTGTACTTAAGTCGGCATTGTGCATTTTGTATTTAATTTCGATGCTATTTCTGTGTTTCTTAGTCAATAAGAAGGTCAGAGGGGTAGAGTAAACCTGAAGTGAAACATCGGAATCTATAGCTAGTGTCACAGGAATGGTTCAAAACATAGTCAGTATGAAGAGTCAGTCTTCTTGTCCTTATGTCGGCATTGTGCCTTTTGTATTTAATTCCGATGCAATTTCTGTGTTTCATCGTCAATAAGAAGGTCCAAGGGATACAGTAAACCTGGAGTGAAGCATCGGAATCTATAACTAGTGTCACAGGAATGATAACAAACAGACCCGAACTTTTCGAATCTGTATGTACAGAGCAGGGAATCAGTGATCATAAGGCCGTTGCAGTATCCCTGAATATGGAAGTTAATAGGAATATAAAAAAAGGGAGGAAGGTTTATCTGTTTAGCAAGAGTAATAGAAGGCAGATTTCAGACTACCTAACAGATCAAAACGAAAATTTCTATTCCGACACTGACAATGTTGAGTGTTTATGGAAAAAGTTCAAGGCAATCGTAAAATGCGTTTTAGACAGGTACGTGCCGAGTAAAACTGTGAGGGACGGGAAAAACCCACCGTGGTACAACAACAAAGTTAGGAAACTACTGCGAAAGCAAAGAGAGCTCCACTCCAAGTTTAAACGCAGCCAAAACCTCTCAGACAAACAGAAGCTAAACGATGTCAAAGTTAGTGTAAGGAGGGCTATGCGTGAAGCGTTCATTGAATTCGAAAGTAAAATTCTATGTACCGACTTGACAGAAAATCCTAGGAAGTTCTGGTCTTACGTTAAATCAGTAAGTGGCTCGAAACAGCATATCCAGACACTACGGGATGATGATGGCATTGAAACAGAGGATGACTCGCGTAAAGCTGAAATACTAAACACCTTTTTCCAAAGCTGTTTCACAGAGGAAGACCGCACTGCAGTTCCTTCTCTAAATCCTCGCACAAACGAAAAAATGGCTGACATCGAAATAAGTGTCCAAGGAATAGAAAAGCAACTGGAATCACTCAATAGAGGAAAGTCCACTGGACCTGACGGGATACCAATTCGATTCTACACAGAGTACGCGAAAGAACTAGCCCCCCTTCTAACAGCCGTGTACCGCAAGTCTCTAGAGGAACGGAGGGTTCCAAATGATTGGAAAAGAGCACAGATAGTCCCAGTCTTCAAGAAGGGTCGTCGAGCAGATGCGCAAAACTATAGACCTATATCTCTTACGTCGATCTCTTGTAGAATTTTAGAACATGTTTTTTGCTCGCGTATCATGTCATTTCTGGAAACCCAGAATCTACTATGTAGGAATCAACATGGATTCCGGAAACAGCGATCGTGTGAGACCCAACTCGCCTTATTTGTTCATGAGACCCAGAAAATATTAGATACAGGCTCCCAGGTAGATGCTATTTTTCTTGACTTCCGGAAGGCGTTCGATACAGTTCCGCACTGTCGCCTGATAAACAAAGTAAGAGCCTACGGAATATCAGACCAGCTGTGTGGCTGGATTGAAGAGTTTTTAGCAAACAGAACACAGCATGTTGTTATCAATGGAGAGACGTCTACAGACGTTAAAGTAACCTCTGGCGTGCCACAGGGGAGTGTTATGGGACCATTGCTTTTCACAATTTATATAAATGACTTAGTAGATAGTGTCGGAAGTTCCATGCGGCTTTTCGCGGATGATGCTGTAGTATACAGAGAAGTTGCTGCATTAGAAAATTGTAGCGAAATACAGGAAGATCTGCAGCGGATAGGCACTTGGTGCAGGGAGTGGCAATTGACCCTTAACATAGACAAATGTAATGTATTGCGAATACATAGAAAGAGGGATCCTTTATTGTATGATTATATGATAGCGGAACAAACACTGGTAGCAGTTACTTCTGTAAAATATCTGGGAGTATGCGTACGGAACGATTTGAAGTGGAATGATCATATAAAACTAATTGTTGGTAAGGCGGGTACCAGGTTGAGATTCATTGGGAGAGTGCTTAGAAAATGTAGTCCATCAACAAAGGAGGTGGCTTACAAAACACTCGTTCGACCTATACTTGAGTATTGCTCATCAGTGTGGGATCCGTACCAGGTCGGGTTGACGGAGGAGATAGAGAAGATCCAAAGAAGAGCGGCGCGTTTCGTCACTGGGTTATTTGGTAACCGTGATAGCGTTACGGAGATGTTTAATAAACTCAAGTGGCAGACTCTGCAAGAGAGGCGCTCTGCATCGCGGTGTAGCTTGCTCGCCAGGTTTCGAGAGGGTGCGTTTCTGGATGAGGTATCGAATATATTGCTTCCCCCTACTTATACTTCCCGAGGAGATCACGAATGTAAAATTAGAGAGATTAGAGCGCGCACGGAGGCTTTCAGACAGTCGTTCTTCCCGCGAACCATACGCGACTGGAACAGGAAAGGGAGGTAATGACAGTGGCACGTAAAGTGCCCTCCGCCACACACCGTTGGGTGGCTTGCGGAGTATCAATGTAGATGTAGATGTAGATGTAGTCAGTAAGAAGAGTCAGTCTTCTTGTACTTAGGTCGGTATTGTGCCATTTGTACTAATTTCCGATGCAATTTCTGTGTTTCATCGTCAATAAGAAGGACCAAGGGATACAGCAATCCTGGAGTGAAGCATCGGAATCTATAACTAGTGACACAGGGATAGTTCAAAACATAGACAGTAAGAAGAGTCTGTCTTCTTGTACTTAAGTCGGCATTGTACCTTTTCTATTTAATTCCGATGCAATTTCTGCGTATCATCGTCAGTAACAAGGTCCAATGGATACAGTAAACCTGGAGTGAAGCATCGGAATCTATAACTAGTGTCACAGGAATGGTTCAAACATAGACAGTAAGAAGAGTCAGTCTTCTTGTACTTAATTCGTCATTGTGCCTTTTGTATTTTATTCCGATGCAATTTCTGTGTTTCATTGTCAATAAGAAGGTCTAAGGGATACAGTAAACCTCAAGTGGAGCATCGGAATTTATAACTAGTGTCACAGGAATGGTTCAAAGCAAAGTCAGTAAGAAGAGACAGTCTTCTTGTCCTTAAGTCGGCATTGTGCCCTTTGTATTTAATTCCGATGCAATTTCTGTGTTTCATCGTCAATACGAACGTCCAAGGTATACAGTAAACCTGACGTGAAGCATCGGAATCTATAACTAGTGTCACAGGAATGGTTCAAAACATAGTCAGTAAGAAGAGTCAGTCTTCTTGTACTTAAGTCGGCATTGTGCCTTTTGTATTAAACTCCGATGCAATTTCTGTGTTTCATCGTCAATAAGAAGGTCAGAGGGATACAGTAATCCTGAAGTGAAGCATCGGAATCTATAACTAGTGTCACAGGAATGGTTCAAATCATAGTCAGTAAGAATAGTCAGTCTTCTTGTACTTAAGTCATCATTGTGCATTTTCTATTTAATTCTGATGCAATTTCTGTGTTTCATCGTCCATATGAAGGTCCAAGGGATACAGTAAACCTGGAGTGAAGCATCGGAATCTATAACTAGTGCCACAGGAATGGTTCAAATCATAGACAGCAAGAAGGGTCACATCTCTTTTACTTAAGTCGGCATTGTGCCTTTTCTATTTAATTCCGATGCAATTTCTGTGTTTCATGGTCAATAAGAAGGTCCAAGGGATACAGTGAACCTGGAGTGAAGCATCGGAATCTATAACTAGTGTCACAGAAATGGAACAAATCATAGTCAGTAAGAAGAGTCAGTCTTCTTTTACTTAAGTCGGCATTGTACTTTTCACTTTAATGACGATGCAATTTCTGTGATTCATCATCAATAACAAGGTCCAAGGGATACAGTAAACCTGGAGTGAAGCATCGGAATCTATAAGTAGTGTCAATGGAATGGTTCAAAACAAAGACAGTTAGAAGAGTCAGTGTTCTTGTACTTAAGTCGGCATTGTGCATTTTGTATTTAATTTCGATGCTATTTCTGTGTTTCTTAGTCAATAAGAAGGTCAGAGGGGTAGAGTAAACCTGAAGTGAAACATCGGAATCTATAGCTAGTGTCACAGGAATGGTTCAAAACATAGTCAGTATGAAGAGTCAGTCTTCTTGTCCTTATGTCGGCATTGTGCCTTTTGTATTTAATTCCGATGCAATTTCTGTGTTTCATCGTCAATAAGAAGGTCCAAGGGATACAGTAAACCTGGAGTGAAGCATCGGAATCTATAACTAGTGTCACTGGAATGGTTCAAAACATAGTCAGTAAGAAGAGTCAATCTTCTTGTACTTAGGTCGGCATTGTGCCATTTGTACTAATTTCCGATGCAATTTCTGTGTTTCATCGTCAATAAGAAGGACCAAGGGATACAGCAATCCTGGAGTGAAGCATCGGAATCTATAACTAGTGACACAGGGATAGTTCAAAACATAGACAGTAAGAGGAGTCTGTCTTCTTGTACTTAAGTCGGCATTGTGCCTTTTGTATTAAACTCCGATGCAATTTCTGTGTTTCATCGTCAATAAGAAGGTCAGAGGGATACAGTAATCCTGAAGTAAAGCATCGGAATCTACAACTAGTGTCACAGGAATGGTTCAAAACATAGTCAGTAAGAATAGTCAGTCTTCTGGTACTTAAGTCATCATTGTGCATTTTCTATTTAATTCTGATGCAATTTCTGTGTTTCATCGTCTATATGAAGGTCCAAGGGATACAGTAAACCTGGAGTGAAGCATCGGAATCTATGACTAGTGTCACAGGAATGGTTCAAATCATAGACAGCAAGAAGAGTCAGATCTCTTTTACTTAAGTCGGCATTGTGCCTATTGTATTTAATTCCGAAGCATTTCTGTTTTTCATCGTCAATAAGAAGGTCCAAGGGATACAGTAAACCTGGAGTGAAGCATCAGAGTCTGTAACTAATGTCACAGGACTGGTTCAATAATAGACACTAAGAAGAGTCAGTCTTCTTAAACTTAATTCGGCATTGTGCCCTTTGCATTTAATTCCGATGCAATTTCTGTGTTTCATCGTCAATAAGATGGTCAGAGGGATACAGTAAACCTGAAGTGAATCATCGGGATCTATAACTAGCGTCACAGGAATCGTTCAAAACATAGTCAGTAAGAAGAGTCAGTCTTCTTGTACTTAAGTCGGCATTGTGCCTTTTCTATTTAATTCCGATGCAATTTCTGTGTTTCATCGTCAATAAGAAGGTCCAAGGGATACAGTAAACCTGGAGTGAAGCATCGGAATCTATAACTAGTGTCACAGGAATGGTTCAAAACATAGACAGTAAGAAGTGTCAGTCTCCTTGTACTTAATTCTGCACTGTGCCTTTTGTATTTAATTCCGATGCAATTTCTGTGTCTCATCGTCAATAAGAAGGTCCAGGGTATACAGTAAACCTGAAGTGAAGCATCGGATCTATAACTAGTGTCACAGGAATGGTTCAAAACGTAGTCAGTAAGAAGAGTCAGTCTTCTTGTACTTGAGTCGGAATTGTGCTATTTCTATTTAATTCCGATGCAATTTCTGTGTCTCATCGTCAATAAGAAGGTCCAAGGGATACAGTAAACCTGGAATGAAGCATCGGAATCTATAACTAGTGTCAATGGAATGGTTCAAAACATAGTCAGTAAGAAGAGTCAGTCTTCTTGTACTTAAGTCGGCATTGTACTTTTTCTATTTAATTCCGATGCAATTTCTGTGTTTCATCGTCAATAACAAGGTCCAATGGATACAGTAAACCTGGAGTGAAGCATCGGAATCTATAACTAGTGTCACAGGAATGGTTCAAAACATAGACAGTAAGAAGAGTAAGTCTTCTTGTACTTAATTCGTCATTGTGCCTTTTGTATTTAATTCCGATGCAATTTCGGTGTTTCATTGTCAATAAGAAGGTCTAAGGGACACAGTAAACCTCAAGTGAAGCATCGGAATCTATAACTAGTGTCACAGGAATGGTTCAAAGCAAAGTCAGTAAGAAGAGACAGTCATCTTATCCTTAAGTCGGCATTGTGCCTTTTGTATTGAATTGGGATGCAATTTCTGTGTTTCATCGTCAATACGAACGTCCAAGGTATACAGTAAACCTGAAGTGAAGCATCGGAATCTGTAACTAGTGTCACAGGAATGGTTCAAAACATAGTCAGTAAGAAGAGTCTGTCTTCTTGTACTTAAGTCGGCATTGTGCCTTTTCTATTTAATTCCGATGCAATTTCTGTGTTTCATCGTCAATAAGAAGGTCCAAGGGATACAGTAAACCTTAGGTGAAGCATCGAAATCTATAACTAGTGTCACAGAATGGTTCAAAACACAGTCAGTAAGAAGAGTCAGTCTTCTTGTACTTAAGTCGGCATTGTTCCTTTTCTACTTAATTCCGATGCAATTTCTGTGTTTCATCGTCAATAACAAGGTCCAAAGGATACAGTAAACCTGGAGTGAAGCATCTGAATGTATAACTAGTGTCAATGGAATGGTTCAAAACATAGACATTAAGAAGAGTCACCCTTCTTGTACTTAAGTCGGCATTGTGCCTTTTGTATTTAATTCCGATGCAATTTCTGTGATTCATCGTCAATAAGAAGGTCAAAGGGATACAGTAAACCGGGAGTGAAGCATCGGTATCTATAACTAGTGTCACAACAATGGTTCAAATCATAGTCAGTAAGAAGAGTCAGTCTTCTTGTACTTAGGTCGGCATTGTGCTATTTGTATTTACTTCCGATGCAATTTCTGTATTTCATCGTCAATAAGAAGGTCCAAGGGATACAGTAAACCTGGAGTGAAGCATCGGAATCTATAACTAGTGTCACAGGAATGGTTCAAAACATAGTCAGTAAGAGTAGTCAGTCTTCTTGTACTTAAGTCATCATTGTGCATTTTCTATTTAATTCTGATGCAATTTCTGTGTTTCATCGTCAATATGAAGGTCCAAGGGATACAGCAAACCTGGAGTGAAGCATCGGAATCTATAACTAGTGACTCAGGGATGGTTCAAAACATAGACAGTAAGAAGAGTCTGTCCTCTTGTACTTGAGTCGGAATTGTGCTATTTCTATTTAATTCCGATGCAATTTCTGTATTTCATCGTCAATAAGAAGGTCCAAGGGATACAGTAAACCTGGAGTGAAGCATCGGAATCTATAACTAGTGTCAATGGAATGGTTCAAAACATAGTCAGTAAGAAGAGTCAGTCTTCTTGTACTTAAGTCGGCATTGTACTTTTTCTATTTAATTCCGATGCAATTTCTCTGTTTCATCGTCAATAACAAGGTCCAATGGATACAGTAAACCTGGAGTGAAGCATCGGAATCTATAACTAGTGTCACAGGAATGGTTCAAAACATAGACAGTAAGAAGAGTCAGTCTTCTTGTACTTAATTCGTCATTGTGCCTTTTGTATTTAATTCCGATGCAATTTCGGTGTTTCATTGTCAATAAGAAGGTATAAGGGATACAGTAAACCTCAAGTGAAGCATCGGAATCTATAACTAGTGTCACAGGAATGGTTCAAAGCAAAGTCAGTAAGAAGAGACAGTCTTCTTATCCTTAAGTCGGCATTGTGCCTTTTGTATTTAATTGGGACGCAATTTCTGTGTTTCATCGTCAATACGAACGTCCAAGGTATACAGTAAACCTGAAGTGAGGCATCGGAATCTGTAACTAGTGTCACAGGAATGGTTCAAATCATAGACAGCAAGAAGAGTCAGATCTCTTTTAATTAAGTCGGCATTGTGCCTTTTGTATTTAATTCCGAAGCAATTTCTGTTTTTCATCGTCCATAAGAAGGTCCAAGGGATACAGTAAACGTGGAGTGAAGCATCGGAGTCTATAACTAATGTCACAGGACTGGTTCAAAAATAGACAGTAAGAAGAGTCAGTCTTCTTAAACTTAATTCGGCATTGTGCCTTTTGTATTTAATTCCGATGCAATTTCTGTGTTTCATCGTCAATAAGAAAGTCAGAGGGATGCAGTAAACCTGAAGTGATTCATCGGGATCTATAACTAGTGTCACAGGAATCGTTCAAAACGTAGTCAGTAGGAAGAGTCAGTCTTCTTGCACTTAAGTCGGCATTGTGCCTTTTCTATTTAATTCCGCTGCAATTTCTGTGTTTCATCGTCAATACGAACGTCCAAGGTATACAGTAAA
Organism: Schistocerca piceifrons; assembly: GCF_021461385.2. NCBI lineage: Eukaryota > Metazoa > Arthropoda > Insecta > Orthoptera > Acrididae > Schistocerca > Schistocerca piceifrons. The sequence goes on along the minus strand of NW_025727424.1, from coordinate 854,978 downwards.
CCTGAAGTGAAGCATCGGAATCTATAACTAGTGTCACAGGAATGGTTCAAAACATAGTCAGTAAGAATAGTCAGTCTTCTTGCACTTAAGTCATCATTGTGCATTTTCTATCTAATTCTGATGCAATTTCTGTGTTTCATCGTCAATATGAAGGTCCAAGGGATACAGCAAACCTGGAGTGAAGCATCGGAATCTATAACTAGTGACTCACGGATGGTTCAAAACATAGACAGTAAGAAGAGTCTGTCCTCTTGTACTTAAGTCGGCATTGTGCCTTTTGTATTAAACTCCTATGCAATTTCTGTGTTTCATCGTCAATAAGAAGGTCAGAGGGATACAGTAATCCTGAAGTGAAGCATCGGATCTATAACTAGTGTCACAGGAATGGTTCAAAACGTAGTCAGTAAGAAGAGTCAGTCTTCTTGTACTTGTGTCGGAATTGTGCTATTTCTATTTAATTCCGATGCAATTTCTGTGTTTCATCGTCAATAAGAAGGTCCAAGGGATACAGTAAACCTGGAGTGAAGCATCGGAATCTATAACTAGTGTCAATGGAATGGTTCAAAACATAGTAAGAAGAGTCAGTCTTCTTGTACTTAAGTCGGCATTGTACTTTTTCTATTTAATTCCGATGCAATTTCTGTGTTTCATCGTCAATAACAAGGTCCAATGGATACAGTAAACCTGGAGTGAAGCATCGGAATCTATAACTAGTGTCACAGGAATGGTTCAAAACATAGACAGTAAGAAGAGTCAGTCTTCTTGTACTTAATTCGTCATTGTGCATTTTGTATTTAATTCCGATGCAATTTCGGTGTTTCATCGTCAATAAGAAGGTCCAAGGGATACAGTAAACCTGGAGTGAAGCATCGGAATCTATAACTAGTGTCACAGGAATGGTTCAAAACATAGACAGTAAGAAGAGTCAGTCTCCTTGTACTTAATACTGCACTGTGCCTTTTGTATGTAATTCTGATGCAATTTCTGTGTTTCATCGTCATTAAGAAGGTCCAAGGGATACAGTCAACCTGAAGTGAAGCATCGGAATTTGTAACTAGTATCACAGGAATGGTTCAAAACATAGTCAGTAAGAAGAGTCAGTCTTCTTGTACTTAAGTCGGCATTATGCCATTTGTATTTAATTCCGATGCAATTACTGTGTTTCATCGTCAATAAGAAGGGCCAGGGGATACAGTAAACCTGGAGTGAAGCATCGGAATCTATAACTAGTACACAGGTATGGTTCAAAACATAGACAGTAAGAAGAGTCAGTCTTCTTGTACTTAAGTCGGCATTGTGCCTTTTGTATTTAACTCCGATGCAATTTCTGTGTTTCATCGTCAATCAGAAGGTCAGAGGGATATAGTAATCCAGAATTGAAGCATCGGAATCTATGACTAGTGTCACAGGAATGGTTCAAAACATAGTCAGTAAGAATAGTCAGTCTTCTTGTCCTTAAGTCATCATTGTGCATTTTCTATTCAATTCTGATGCGATTTCTGCGTTTCATCGTCAATATGAAGGTCCAAGGGATACAGTAAACCTGGAGTGAACCATCGGAATCTGTAACTTGTGTCACTGGAATGGTTCAAATCATAGACAGTAGGAAGAGTTGGATCTCTTTTACTTAAGTCGTCAGTGTCCCTTTTGTATTTAATTCCGATGGAATTTCTTTGTTTCATCGTAAATAAGAAGGTCCAAGGGATACAGAAAATCTCAGGTGAAGCATCGGAATCTATAACTGGTGTCACAGGAACGGCTCAAAACATAGTCAGTAGGAAGAGTCGGTCTTCATCTACTTAAATCGGCATTGTGCCTTTTGTATTTAATTCCGATGCAATTTCTGTGTTTCATCGTCAATAGGAAGGTCCAAGGGATACAGTAAACCTGAAGTGAAGCATCGGAATCTATAACTAGTGTCACAAGAATGGTTCAAAACATAGACAGTAGGAAGAGTCAATCTTATGTACTTAAGTCGGCATTGTGCGGTTTGTATTTAATTCCGATGCAATTTCTGTGTTTCATCGTCAATAAGAAGGTCCAAGGTATACAGTAAACCTGAAGTGAAGCATCGGAATCTATAACTAGTGTCACAAGAATGGTTCAAAACATAGACAGTAGGAAGAGTCAATCTTATGTACTTAAGTCGGCATTGTGCGGTTTGTATTTAATTCCGATGCAATTTCTGTGATTCATCGTCAATAAGAAGTCAGAGGGATACAGTAAACCTGAAGTGATGCATCGGAAACTATAGCTAGTGTCACAGGAATGGTTCAAAACATAGTCAGTAAGAAGAGTCAGTCTTCTTGTCGTTAAGTCGGCATTGTGCCTTTCGTATTTAATTCCGATGCAATTTCTGTGATTCATCGTCAATATGAAGGTCCAAGGGATACAGTACACCTGGAGTGAAGCATCGGAATCTATAACTAGTGTCACAGGAATGGTTCAAAACATAGTCAGTAAGAAGAGTCAATCTTCTTGTACCTAATTTGCATTGTGCCTTTTGTATTTAATTCCGATGCAATTTCTGTGCTTCATCGTCAATAAGAAGGTCCAAGGGATACAGTAAACCTGGAGTGAAGCATCGGAATTTATAACTAGTGTCACAGGTATGGTTCAAAACATAGTCAGTAAGAAGAGTCAATCTTCTTGTACTTAAGTCGGCTTTGTGCCTTTTGTATTTAATTCCGCTGCAATTTCTGTGTTTCATCGCCAATAAGAAGGACCAAGGGATGCAGTAAACCTGGAGTGTAGCATCCGAATCTATAACTAGTGTCACAGGGATGGTTCCAATCATAGACAGTAAGAAGAGTCAGACTTCTTGTACTTAAGTCGGCATTGTGCCTTTTGTATTTAATTCCGATGCAATTTCTGTGTTTCATCGTCAATAAGAAGGTCAAAGGGATACAGTAAACCTAGAGTGAAGCATCGGTATCTATAACCAGTGTCACAGGAACGGCTCAAAACATAGTCAGTAGGAAGAGTCGGTCTTCATCTACTTAAATCGGCATTGTGCCTTTTGTATTTAATTCCGATGCAATTTCTGTGTTTCATCGTCAATAGGAAGGTCCAAGGGATACAGTAAACCTGAAGTGAAGCATCGGAATCTATAACTAGTGTCACAAGAATGGTTCAAAACATAGACAGTAGGAAGAGTCAATCTTACGTACTTAAGTCGGCATTGTGCGGTTTGTATTTAATTCCGATGCAATTTCTGTGTTTCATCGTCAATAAGAAGGTCCAAGGTATACAGTAAACCTGAAGTGAAGCATCGGATCTATAACTAGTGTCACAGGAATGGTTCAAAACGTAGTCAGTAAGAAGAGTCAGTTTTCTTGTACTTAAGTCGGAATTGTGCTATTTCTATTTAATTCCGATGCAATTTCTGTGCTTCATCGTCAATAAGAAGGTCCAAGGGATACAGTAAACCTGGTGTGAAGCATCGGAATCTATAACTAGTGTCAATGGAATGGTTCAAAACATAGTCAGTAAGAATAGTCAGACTTCTTGTACTTAAGTCGGGATTGTACCTTTTCTATCTAATTCCGATGCAATTTCTGTATTTCATCGTCAATAACAAGGTCCAATGGATACAGTAAACCTAGAGTGAAGCATCGGAATCTATAACTAGTGTCACAGGAATGGTTCAAAACATAGACAGTAAGACGAGTCAGTCTTCTTGTACTTAATTCGTCATTGGGCCTTTTGTATTTAATTCCGATGCAATTTCTGTGTTTCATTGTCAATAAGAAGGTCTAAGGGATACAGTAAACCTCAAGTGAAGCATCGGAATCTATAACTAGTGTCACAGGAATGGTTCAAAACAAAGTCAGTAAGGAGAGACAGTCTACTCTTCCTTAAGTGGGCATTGTGCCTTTTGTATTTAATTCGGATGCAATTTCTGTGTTTCATCGTCAATACGAACGTCCAAGGTATACAGTAAACCTGAAGTGAAGCATCGGAATCTATAACTAGTGTCACAGGAATGGTTCAAAACATAGTCAGTAAGAAGAGTCTGTCTTCTTGTACTTAAATCGGCATTGTGCCTTTTCTATTCAATTCCGATGCAATTTCTGTGTTTCATCGTCAATAAGAAGGTCCAAGGGATACAGTAAACCTTAGGTGAAGCATCGGAATCTATAACTAGTGTCACAGGAATGGTTCAAAACACAGTCAGTAAGAAGAGTCAGTCTTCTTGTACTTAAGTCGGCATTGTTCCTTTTCTATTTAATTCCGATGCAATTTCTGTGTTTCATCGTCAGTAAGAATGTCCAAAGGATACAGTAAACCTGGAGTAAAGCATCTGAATCTATAACTAGTGTCAATGGAATGGTTCAAAACATAGACATTAAGAAGAGTCACTCTTCTTGTACTTAAGTCGGCATTGTGCCTTTTGTATTTAATTCCGATGCAATTTCTGTGATTCATCGTCAATAAGAAGTCAGAGGGATACAGTAAACCTGAAGTGATGCATCGGAATCTATAGCTAGTGTCCCAGGAATGGTTCAAATATAGTCAGTAAGAAGAGTCAGTCTTCTTGTCGTTAAGTCGGCATTGTGCCTTTTGTATTTAATTCCGATGCAATTTCTGTGTTTCATCGTCAATATGAAGGTCCAAGGGATACAGTAAACCTAGAGTGAAGCATCGGAATTTATAACTAGTGTCACAGGTATGGTGTAAAACATAGTCAGTAAGAAGAGTCAGTCTTCTTGTACTTAAGTCGGCATTGTGCCTTTTCTATTTAATTCCGATGCAATTTCTGTGTTTCATCGTCAATAAGAAGGTCAAAGGGATACAGTAAACCTAGAGTGAAGCATCGGAATTTATAACTAGTGTCACAGGTATGGTTCAAAACATAGTCAGTAAGAAGAGTCAATCTTCTTGTATCTAAGTCGGCTTTGTGCCTTTTGTATTTAATTCCGATGCAATTTCTGTGTTTCATCGTCAATAAGAAGGACCAAGGGATGCAATAAACCTGGAGTGAAGCATGGGAATCTACAACTAGTGTCACAGGAATGGTTCAAAACATAGACAGTAAGAATAGTCAGTCTTCTTGTACTTACTTCGACATTGTGCCTTTTGTATTTAATTCCGATGGAATTTCTGTGTTTCATCGTCAATAAGAAGGTCAAAGGGATACAGTGAACCTGGAGTGAAGCATCGGTATCTATAACTAGTGTCACAGGAATGGTTCAAAACATAGTCAGTAAGAAGAGTCAGTCTTCTTGTACTTAGGTCGGCATTGTTCTATTTGTATTTAATTCCGATGCAATTTCTGTGATTCATCGTCAATAAGAAGGACCAAGGGATACAGTAATCCTGGAGTGAAGCATCAGAATCTATAGCTAGTGACACAGGGATGGTTCAAAACATAGACAGTAAGAAGAGTCAGTCTTCTTGTACTTAAATCGGCATTGTGCCCTTTGTATTAAACTCCGATGCAATTCTGTGTTTCATCGTCAATAAGAAGGTCCAAGCGATACAGTAAACCTGAAGGGAAGCATCGGAATTTATAACTAGTGTCACAGGAATGGTTCAAACATAGTCAGGAAGGTGTGTCAGTCTTCTTGTACTTAAATCGGCGTTGTGGATTTTGTATTTAATTCCGATGCAATTTCTGTGTTTCATCGTCATAAAGAAGGACGAAGGGATACAGTAAATCTGGAGTGAAACATCGGAATCTATAACTAGTGTCACAGGGATGGTTCAAAACATAGACAGTAAGAAGAGTCAGAGTTCTTGTACTTAAGTCGGCATTGTGCCTTTTCTATTTAATTCCGATGCAATTTCTGTGTTTCAACGTCAATAAGAAGGTCAGAGGGATACAGTAATCCTGAAGTGAAGCATCGGAATCTATAACTAGTGTCACAGGAATGGTTCAAATCATAGTCAGTAAGAAGAGTCAGTCTTCTTGTACTTAAGTCGGCATTGTGCCTTTCCTATTTCATTCCGATGCAATTTCTGTGTTTCATCGTCAATGAGAAGGTCCAAGGGATACTGTAAACCCGGAGTGAAGCATCGGAATCTACAACTAGTGTCACAGGAATGGTTCAAAACATACACAGTAAGAATAGTCAGTCTTCTTGTACTTACTTCGACATTGTGCCTTTTGTGTTTAATTCCAATGCAATTTCTATGTTTCGTCGTCAATAAGAAGGTCCAAGGTATACAATAAACTTGAGGTGAAGCATCGGAATCTATAGCTAGTGTCACAGGAATGGTTCAAAACATAGTCAGTAAGAACAGTCAGTCCTCTTGTCCTTAAGTCGGCATTGTGCCTCTTGTATTTAATTCCGATGCAATTTCTGTGTTTCATCGTCAATAAGAAGTTCCAAGGGATACAGTAAACCTGGAGTGTAGCAACGGAATCTATAACTAGTGTCACAGGAATGGTTCAAAACATAGACAGTAAGAACAGTCAGTCTTCTTGTACTTAATTCTGCATTGTGCCTTTTGTATTTAATTCCGATGCAATTTCTGTGTTTCATCGTCAATAAGAAGGTCCAAGGGATACAGTAAACCTGAAGTGAAGCATCGGAATTTATAACTAGTGTCAAAGGAATGGTTCAAAACATAGTCAGTAAGGAGAGTCAGTCTTCTTGTACTTAAGTCGGCATTGTGCCTTTTCTATTTAATTCCGATGCAATTTCTGTGTTTCATCGTCAATAAGAAGTTCCAAGGGATACAGTCAACCTGGAGTGAAGCAACGGAATCTGTAACTAGTGTCACAGGAATGGTTCAAAACATAGACAGTAAGAAGAGTCTGTCTTCTTGTACTTAATTCTGCTTTGTGAATTTTATATTTTATTCCGATGCAATTTCTGTGTTTCATCGTCAATAAGAAGGTCCAAGGGATACATTAAACCTGAAGTGAAGCATCGGAATTTATAACTAGTGTCACAGGAATGGTTAAAAACATAGTCAGTAAGGAGAGTCAGTCTTCTTGTACTTAAGTCGGCATTGTGCCTTTTGTATTTAATACCGGTGCAAATTGTGTGATTCATCGTCAATAAGAAGTCAGAGGGATACAGTAAACCTGAAGTGATGCGTCGGATCTATAGCTAGTGTCACAGGAATGGTTCAAAACATAGTCAGTAAGAAGAGCCAGTCTTCTTGTCCTTAAGTCGGCATTGTGCCTTTTGTATTTAATTCCGATGCAATTTCTGTGTTTCATCGTCAATATGAAGGTCCAAGGGATACAGTACACCTGGAGTGAAGCATCGGAATCTATAACTAGTGTCACAGGAATGGTTCAAAACGTAGATAGTAAGGAGAGTCAGTCTTCTTGTACCTAATTTGCATTGTGCCTTTTGTATTGAATTCCGATGCAATTTCTGTGTTTCATCGTTATTAAGAAGGTCAGAGGGATACAGTAATCCCGAAGTGAAGCATCGGAATCTATACCTAGTTTCACAGCAATGGTACGAAACATAGTCACTAAGAATAGTCAGTCTTCTTGTACTTAAGTCATCATTGTGCATTTTCTATTTAATTCTGATGCAATTTCTGTGTTTCATCGTCAATAACAAGGTCCAAGGGATACAGTAAACCTGGAGTGAGGCATCGGAATCTATAACTAGTGTCAATGAAATGATTCAAAACATAGGCAGTAGGAAGAGTCAGTCTTCTTGTACTTAAGTCTTCATTGTGCCTATTGTATTTAATTCCGATGCAATTTCTGTGTTTCATCGTCAATAAGAAGGTCAGAGCGATACAGTAAAGCTGAAGTGAAGCATCGGAATCCACAACTAGTGCCACAGGAATGGTTCAAAACATAGTAAGTAAGAAGAGTTAGTCTTCTTGTACTTAAGTCGGTATTGTGCCTTTTGTATTTAATTCCGATGCAATTTCTGTGTTTCATCGTCAATAAGAAGGTCCAAGGGATACAGTAAACCTGGAGTGAAGCATCGGAATCTAAAACTAGTGTCACAGGGACGGTTCAAAACATAAACAGTGAGATGAGTCAGTATCCTTGCACTTAATTCGGCATTGTGCTTTTTGTATTTATTTCCGATGCAATTTCTGTGTTTCATCGCAACTAAGACGGTGAGAGGATACAGTAATCCTGAAGTTAAGCATCGGAATCTATAACTAGTGTCACAGGAATGGTTCAAAGCATAGTCAGTAAGAAGAGTCAGTCTTCTTGTAGTTAAGTCGGCATTGTGCCTTTTGTATTGAATTCCGATGCAATTTCTGTGTTTCATCGTCAATAAGAAGGTCCAAGGGATACAGTAAACCTGAAGTGAAGCATCGGAATCTATAACTAGTGTCACAGGGATGGTTCAAAACATAGACAGTAAGAAGAGTCAGTCTTCTTGTACCTAAGCCGGCATTGTGCCTTTTCTATTTAATTCCGATGCAATTTCTGTGTTTCATCGTCAATAAGAACGTCAGAGGGATACAGTAATCCTGAAGTGAAGCATCGGAATTTATGACTCGTGTCACAGGAATGGTTCAAAACTTTGTCAGTAAGAAGAGTCAGCCTTCTTGTACTTAAATCTTCATTGTGCCTATTGTATTTAATTCCGATGCAATTTCTGTGTCTCATCGTCCATAACAAGGTCAGAGGGGTACAGTAAACCTGGAGTGAAGCATTGGAATCTATAACTAGTGACACAGGTATGGTTCAAAACATAGACAGTAAGAAGAGTCAGTCTTCTTGTACTTAAGTCATCATTGTGCATTTTCTATTTAATTCTGATGCAATTTCTGTGATTCATCGTCAATAACTACAGTAAACCTGGAGTGAAGCATCGGAATCTATAACTAGTGTCACTGGAATGGTTCAAATCATAGACAGTAGGAAGAGTTAGATTTCTCTTACTTAAGTCATCATTGTGCATTTTCTATTTAATTCTGATGCAATTTCTGTGTTTCATCGTAAATAAGAAGGTCCAAGGTATACGGTAAACCTCAAGTGAAGCATCGGAATCTATAACTGGTGTCACAGGAATGGTTCAAAACATAGTCAGTAGGAAGAGTCGGTCTTCATCTACTTAAATCGTCATTGTGCCTTTTGTATTTAATTCCGATGGAATTTCTGTGTTTCATCGTCAATAAGAAGGTCCAAGGGACACAGTAAACCTGAAGTGAAGCATCGGAATCTATAACTAGTGTCACAGGAATGGTTCAAAACATAGACAGTAGGAAGAGTCAGCCTAATGTCCTTAAGTCGGCATTGTGCGGTTTGTATTTAATTCCGATGCAATTTCTGTGTATCATCGTCTATAAGAAGGTCCAGGGTATACAGTAAACCTGAAGTGAAGCATCGGATCTATAACTAGTGACACAGGTATGGTTCAAAACATAGACAGTAAGAAGAGTCAGTCTTCTTGACCTTAAGTCATCATTGTGCATTTTCTATTTAATTCTGATGCAATTTCTGTGATTCATCGTCAATAACTACAGTAAACCTGGAGTGAAGCATCGGAATCTATAAGTAGTGTCAATGGAATGGTTCAAAACATAGACAGTAGGAAGAGTCAGTCTTCTTTTACTTATGTCGGCACTGTGCCATTTGTATTTAATTCAGATGCAATTTCTGTGTTTCATCGTCAATAACAAGGTCCAAGGGATACAGTAATCCTGAAGTGAAGCATCGGAATCTATAACTAGTGTCACAGGAATGGTTCAAACATAGTCAGTAAGAAGAGTCAGTCTTCTTGTACTTAAATCTTCATTTTGCCTATTGTATTTAATTCCGATGCAATTTCTGTGTCTCATCGTCAATAACAAGGTCAGAGGGGTACAGTAAACCTGGAGTGATACATCGGTGTCTCTAACTAGTGTCACAGGAGTGGTTCAAAAATAGACAGTAAGAAGAGTCAGTCTTCTTGTACTTAATTCGGCATTGTGCCTTTTGTATTTCATTCCGATGCAATCTCTGTGTTTCATCGTCAATTAGAAGGTCAGAGCGATACAGTAAACCTGAAGTGAAGCATCGGAATCCACAACTAGTGTCTCAGGAATGGTTCAAACATAGTCAGTAAGAAGAGTTAGTCTTCTTGTACTTAAGTCGGCATTGTGCCTTTTGTATTTATTTCCGATGCAATTTCTGTGTTTCGTCGTCAATAAGAAGGTCCAAGGGATACAGTAAACCTGGAGTGAAGCATCGCAATCTATAACTAGTGTCACTGGGACGGTTCAAAACATAAACAGTAAGATGGGTCAGTATTCTTGTACTTAATTCGGCATTGTGCCTTTTGTATTTAATTCCGATGCAATTTCTGTGTTTCATCGTCAATAAGAAGGTCCAAGGGATACAGTAAACCTGGAGTGAAGCATCGGAGTCTATAACTAGTGTCACAGGAGTGGTTCAAAAATAGACAGTAAGAAGAGTCAGTCTTGTTGTACTTAATTCTTCATTGTGCGTTTTGTATTTAATTCCGATGCAATTTCTGTGTTTCATTGTCAATAAGAAGGTCTAAGGGATACAGTAAACCTCAAGTGATGCATCGGAATCTATAACTAGTGTCACAGGAATGGTTCAAAACAAAGCCAGTAAGAAGAGACAGTCTTCTTGTCCTTAAGTCGGTATTGTGCCTTTTGTATTTAATTCTGATGCAATTTCTGTGTTTCATCGTCAATACGAACGTCCATGGTATACAGTAAACCTAAAGTGAAGCATCGGAATCCATAACTAGTGTCACAGGAATGGTTCAAAACATAGTCAGTTAGAAGAGTCTGTCTTCTTGTACTTAAGTCGGCATTGTGCCTTTTCTATTTAATTCCGATGCAATTTTTGTGTTTCATCGTCAATAACAAGGTCCAAAGGATACAGTAAACCTGGAGTGAAGCATCTGAATCTATAACTAGTGTCAATGGAATGGTTCAAAACATAGACATTAAGAAGAGTCAATCTTCTTGTACTTAAGTCGGCATTGTGCCTTTTGTATTTAATTCCGGTGCAATTTGTGTGATTCATCGTCAATAAGAAGTCAGAGGGATACAGTAAATCTGAAGTGATGCGTCGGAATCTATAGCTAGTGTCACAGGAATGGTTCAAAACATAGTCAGTAAGAAGAGCCAGTCTTCATGTCCTGAAGTCGGCATTGTGCCTTTTGTATTTAATTCCGATGCAATTTCTGTGTTTCATCGTCAATATGAAGGTCCAAGGGATACAGTACACCTGGAGTGAAGCATCGGAATCTATAACTAGTGTCACAGGAATGGTTCAAAACGTAGATAGTAAGGAGAGTCAGTCTTCTTGTACCTAATTTGCATTGTGCCTTTTGTATTGAATTCCGATGCAATTTCTGTGTTTCATCGTTATTAAGAAGGTCAGAGGGATACAGTAATCCCGAAGTGAAGCATCGGAATCCATACCTAGTTTCACAGCAATGGTACGAAACATAGTCACTAAGAATAGTCAGTCTTCTTGTACTTAAGTCATCATTGTGCATTTTCTATTTAATTCTGATGCAATTTCTGTGTATCATCGTCAATAACAAGGTCCAAGGGATACAGTAAACCTGGAGTGAGGCATCGGAATCTATAACTAGTGTCAATGGAATGATTCAAAACATAGACAGTAGGAAGAGTCAGTCTTCTTGTACTTAAGTCTTCATTGTGCCTATTGCATTTAATTCCGATGCAATTTCTGTGTCTCATCGTCAATAACAAGGTCAGCGGGGTACAGTAAACCTGGAGTGAAGCATCGGAGTCTATAACTAGTGTCACAGGAATGGTTCAAAAATAGACAGTAAGAAGAGTCAGTCTTCTTGTACTTAAATCGGCATTGTGCCTTTTGTATTTTATTCCGATGCAATTTCTGTGTTTCATCGTCAATAAGAAGGTCAGGGTGATACAGTAAAGCTGAAGTGAAGCATCGGAATCCACAACAATGGTCCATAACAAGGTCAGAGGGGTACAGTAAACCTGGAGTGAAGCATTGGAATCTATAACTAGTGACACAGGTATCGTTCAAAACATAGACATTAAGAAGAATCAGTCTTATTGTACTTAAGTCGGAATTGTGCCTTTTGTATTTAATTCCGGTGCAATTTGTGTGATTCATCGTCAATAAGATGTCAGAGGGATACAGTAAACCTGAAGTGATGCGTCGGAATCTATACCTAGTGTCACAGGAATGGTTCAAAACATAGTCTGTAAGAAGAGTCAGTCTTCTTGTGCTTAAGTCGGCATTGTGCCTTTTGTATTTAATTCCGATGCAATTTCTGTGCTTCATCGTCATTAAGAAGGTCCAAGGGATACAGTAAACCTGGAGTGAAGCATCGGAATTTATAACTAGTGTCACAGGTATGGTTCAAAACATAGTCAGTAAGAAGAGTCAGTCTTCTTGTAGTTAAGTCGGCATTGTGCCTTTTGTATTGAATTCCGATGCAATTTCTGTGTTTCATCGTCAATAAGATGGTCCAAGGGATACAGTAAACCTGGAGTGAAGCATCGGAATTAATAACTAGTGTCACAGGAATGGTTCAAAGCATAGACAGTAAGAAGAGTCAGTCTTCTTGTACTTAATTCGTCATTGTGCCTTTGTATTTAATTCCGATGCAATTTCTGTGTCTCATCGTCAATAACAAGGTCAGCGGGGTACAGTAAACCTGGAGTGAAGCATCGGAGTCTATAACTAGTGTCACAGGAATGGTTCAAAAATAGACAGTAAGAAGAGTCAGTCTTCTTGTACTTAAATCGGCATTGTGCCTTTTGTATTTTATTCCGATGCAATTTCTGTGTTTCATCGTCAATAAGAAGGTCAGAGCGATACAGTAAAGCTGAAGTGAAGCATCGGAATCCACAACTAGTGCCACAGGAATGGTTCAAAACATAGTCAGTAAGAAGAGTTAGTCTTCTTGTACTGAAGTCGGCATTGTGCCTTTTGTATTTAATTCCGATGTAATTTCTGTGTGTCATCGTGAATAAGAAGGTCCAAGGGATACAGTAAACCTGGAGTGAAGCATCGGAATCTAAAACTAGTGTCACAGGGACGGTTCAAAACATAAACAGTGAGATGAGTCAGTATCCTTGCACTTAATTCGGCATTGTGCTTTTTGTATTTATTTCCGATGCAATTTCTGTGTTTCATCGCAAGTAAGACGGTGAGAGGGATACAGTAATCCTGAAGTTAAGCATCGGAATCTATAACTAGTGTCACAGGAATGGTTCAAAGCATAGTCAGTAAGAAGAGTCAGTCTTCTTGTAGTTAAGTCGGCAATGTGCCTTTTGTATTGAATTCCGATGCAATTTGTGTGTTTCATCGTCAATAAGAAGGTCCAAGGGATACAGTAAACCTGAAGTGAAGCATCGGAATCTATAACTAGTGTCACAGGGATGGTTCAAAACATAGACAGTAAGAAGAGTCAGTCTTCTTGTACCTAAGCCGGCATTGTGCCTTTTCTATTTAATTCCGATGCAATTTCTGTGTTTCATCGTCAATAAGAAGGTCAGAGGGATACAGTAATCCTGAAGTGAAGCATCGGAATTTATAACTCGTGTCACAGGAATGGTTCAAAACTTAGTCAGTAAGAAGAGTCAGTCTTCTTGTACTTAAATCTTCATTGTGCCTATTGTATTTAATTGCCGATGCAATTTCTGTGTCTCATCGTCCATAACAAGGTCAGAGGGGTACAGTAAACCTGGAGTGAAGCATTGGAATCTATAACTAGTGACACAGGTATGGTTCAAAACATAGACAGTAAGAAGAGTCAGTCTTCTTGTACTTAAGTCGGCATTGTGCCTTTTGTATTTAACTCCGATGCAATTTCTGTGTTTCATCGTCAATAAGAAGGTCAAAGGGATACAGTAATCCTGAAGTGAAGCATCGGAATCTATAACTAGTGTCACAGGAATGGTTCAAAACATACTCAGTAAGAATAGTCAGTCTTCTTGTACTTAAGTCATCATTGTGCATTTTCTATTTAATTCTGATGCGATTTCTGTGTTTCATCGTCAATATGAATGACCAAGGGATACAGTAAACATGGAGTGAAGCATCGGAATCTATAACTAGTGTCACTGGAATGGTTCAAATCATAGACAGTAGGAAGAGTTAGATATCTTTTACTTAAGTCATCATTGTGCATTTTCTATTTAATTCTGATGCAATTTATGTGTTTCATCGTAAATAAGAAGGTCCAAGGGATACAGTAAACCTCAAGTGAAGCATCGGAATCTATAACTCGTGTCACAGGAATGGTTCAAAACTTAGTCAGTAAGAAGAGTCAGTCTTCTTGTACTTAAATCTTCATTGTGCCTATTGTATTTAATTGCCGATGCAATTTCTGTGTCTCATCGTCCATAACAAGGTCACAGGGGTACAGTAAACCTGGAGAGAAGCATTGGAATCTATAACTAGTGACACAGGTATGGTTCAAAACATAGACAGTAAGAAGAGTCAGTCTTCTTGTACTTAAGTCGGCATTGTACCTTTTCTATTTAATTCCGATGCAATTTCTGTGTTTCATCGTCAATAACAAGGTCCAATGGATACAGTAAACCTGGAGTGAAGCATCGGATTCTATAACTAGTGTCAATGGAATGGTTCAAAACATAGACAGTAAGAAGAGTCAGTCTTCCTGTACTTAAGTCGGCATTTTGATTGTTGTATTTAATTCCGATGCAATTTCTGTGTTTCATCGTCAATATTAAGGTCCAAGGGATACAGTACACCTGGAGTGAAGCATCGGAATCTATGACTAGTGTCACAGGAATGGTTCAAAACGTAGATACTAAGCAGAGTCAGTCTTCTTGCAACTAATTTGCATTGTGCCTTTTATATTTAATTCCGATGCAATTTCTGTGCTTCATCGTCAATAAGAAGGTCCAAGGGATACAGTAAACCTGGAGTGAAGCATCGGAAATTATAACTAGTGTCACAGGTATGGTTCAAAACATAGTCAGTAAGAAGAGTCAGTCTTCTTGTAGTTAAGTCGGCATTGTGACTTTTGTATTGAATTCCGATGCAATTTCTGTGTTTCATCGTCAATAAGATGGTCCAAGGGATACAGTAAACCTGGAGTGAAGCATCGGAATCCACAACTAGTGCCACAGGAATGGTTCAAAACATAGTCAGTAAGAAGAGTTAGTCTTCTTGTACTTAAGTCGGCATTGTGCCTTTTGTATTTAATTCCGATGCAATTTCTGTGTGTCATCGTGAATAAGAAGGTCCAAGGGATACAGTAAACCTGGAGTGAAGCATCGGAATCTAAAACTAGTGTCACAGGGACGGTTCAAAACATAAACAGTGAGATGAGTCAGTATCCTTGCACTTAATTCGGCATTGTGCTTTTTGTATTTATTTCCGATGCAATTTCTGTGTTTCATCGCAACTAAGACGGTGAGAGGGATACAGTAATCCTGAAGTTAAGCATCGGAATCTATAACTAGTGTCACAGGAATGGTTCAAAGCATAGTCAGTAAGATGAGTCAGTCTTCTTGTAGTTAAATCGGCAATGTGCCTTTTGTATTGAATTCCGATGCAATTTGTGTGTTTCATCGTCAATAAGAAGGTCCAAGGGATACAGTAAACCTGAAGTGAAGCATCGGAATCTATAACTAGTGTCACAGGGATGGTTCCAAACATAGACAGTAAGAAGAGTCAGTCTTCTTGTACCTAAGCCGGCATTGTGCCTTTTCTATTTAATTCCGATGCAATTTCTGTGTTTCATCGTCAATAAGAAGGTCAGAGGGATACAGTAATCCTGAAGTGAAGCATCGGAATTTATAACTCGTGTCACAGGAATGGTTCAAAACTTAGTCAGTAAGAAGAGTCAGTCTTCTTGTACTTAAATCTTCATTGTGCCTATTGTATTTAATTGCCGATGCAATTTCTGTGTCTCATCGTCCATAACAAGGTCAGAGGGGTACAGTAAACCTGGAGTGAAGCATTGGAATCTATAACTAGTGACACAGGTATGGTTCAAAACATAGACAGTAAGAAGAGTCAGTCTTCTTGTACTTAAGTCGGCATTGTGCCTTTTGTATTTAACTCCGATGCAATTTCTGTGTTTCATCGTCAATAAGAAGGTCAAAGGGATACAGTAATCATGAAGTGAAGCATCGGAATCTATAACTAGTGTCACAGGAATGGTTCAAAACATACTCAGTAAGAATAGTCAGTCTTCTTGTACTTAAGTCATCATTGTGCATTTTCTATTTAATTCTGATGCGATTTCTGTGTTTCATCGTCAATATGAATGACCAAGGGATACAGTAAACATGGAGTGAAGCATCGGAATCTATAACTAGTGTCACTGGAATGGTTCAAATCATAGACAGTAGGAAGAGTTAGATTTCTTTTACTTAAGTCATCATTGTGCATTTTCTATTTAATTCTGATGCAATTTATGTGTTTCATCGTAAATAAGAAGGTCCAAGGGATACAGTAAACCTCAAGTGAAGCATCGGAATCTATAACTCGTGTCACAGGAATGGTTCAAAACTTAGTCAGTAAGAAGAGTCAGTCTTCTTGTACTTAAATCTTCATTGTGCCTATTGTATTTAATTGCCGATGCAATTTCTGTGTCTCATCGTCCATAACAAGGTCAGAGGGGTACAGTAAACCTGGAGTGAAGCATTGGAATCTATAACTAGTGACACAGGTATGGTTCAAAACATAGACAGTAAGAAGAGTCAGTCTTCTTGTACTTAAGTCGGCATTGTACCTTTTCTATTTAATTCCGATGCAATTTCTGTGTTTCATCGTCAATAACAAGGTCCAATGGATACAGTAAACCTGGAGTGAAGCATCGGAATCTATAACTAGTGTCAATGGAATGGTTCAAAACATAGACAGTAAGAAGAGTCAGTCTTCCTGTACTTAAGTCGGCATTTTGATTGTTGTATTTAATTCCGATGCAATTTCTGTGTTTCATCGTCAATATGAAGGTCCAAGGGATACAGTACACCTGGAGTGAAGCATCGGAATCTATAACTAGTGTCACAGGAATGGTTCAAAACGTAGATAGTAAGCAGAGTCAGTCTTCTTGCACCTAATTTGCATTGTGCCTTTTATATTTAATTCCGATGCAATTTCTGTGCTTCATCGTCAATAAGAAGGTCCAAGGGATACAGTAAACCTGGAGTGAAGCATCGGAAATTATAACTAGTGTCACAGGTATGGTTCAAAACATAGTCAGTAAGAAGAGTCAGTCTTCTTGTAGTTAAGTCGGCATTGTGACTTTTGTATTGAATTCCGATGCAATTTCTGTGTTTCATCGTCAATAAGATGGTCCAAGGGATACAGTAAACCTGGAGTGAAGCATCGGAATTAATAATTAGTGTCACAGGAATGGTTCAAAGCATAGACAGTAAGAAGAGTCAGTCTTCTTGTACTTAATTCGTCATTGTGCCTTTGTATTTAATTCCGATGCAATTTCTGTGTTTCATCGTCAATAAGAAGGTCCAAGGGATACAGTAAACCTGGAGTGAACCATCGGAATCTATAACTAGTGTCACAGGGACGGTTCAAAACATAAACAGTAAGATGAGTCAGTATTCTTGTGCTTAATTCGGCATTGTGCTTTTTGTATTTATTTCCGATGCAATTTCTGTGTTTCATCGCCACTAAGACGGTTAGAGGGATACAGTAATCCTGAAGTTAAGCATCGGAATCTATAACTAGTGTCACAGGAATGGTTAAAAGCATAGTCAGTAAGACGAGGCAGTCTTCTTGTAGTTAAATCGGCATTGTGCCTTTTGTATTAAATTCCGATGCAATTTCTGTGTTTCATCGTCATTAAGAAGGTCAGAGGGATACAGTAATCCCGAAGTGAAGCATCGGAATCTATACCTAGTTTCACAGCAATGGTACGAAACATAGTCACTAAGAATAGTCAGTCTTCTTGTACTTAAGTCATCATTGTGCATTTTCTATTTAATTCTGATGCAATTTCTGTGTTTCATCGTCAATAACAAGGTCCAAGGGATACGGTAAACCTGGAGTGAGGCATCGGAATCTATAACTAGTGTCAATGGAATGATTGAAAACATAGACAGTAGGAAGAGTCAGTCTTCTTGTACTTAAGTCTTCATTGTGTCTATTGTATTTAATTCCGATGCAATTTCTGTGTCTCATCGTCAATAACAAGGTCAGAGGGGTACAGTAAACCTGGAGTGAAGCATCGGAGTCTATAACCAGTGTCACAGGAATGGTTCAAAAATAGACAGTAAGAAGAGTCAGTCTTCTTGTACTTAATTCGGCATTGTGCCTTTTGTATTTCATTCCGATGCAATTTCTGTGTTTCATCGTCAATAAGAAAGTCAGAGCAATACAGTATACCAGAAGTGAAGCATCGGAATCCACAACTAGTGTCACAGGAATTGTTCAAAACATAGTCAGTAAGAAAAGTTAGTCTTCTTGTACTTAAGTCGGCATTGTGCCTTTTGTATTTAATTCCGATCCAATGTCTGTGTTTCATCATCAATAAGAAGGTCCAAGGGATACAGTAAACCTGGAGTGAAGCATCGGAATCTATAACTAGTGTCACAGGGATGGTTCAAAACATAGACAGTAAGAAGAGTCAGTCTTCTTGTACCTAAGCCGGCATTGTGCCTTTTCTATTTAATTCCGATGCAATTTCTGTGTTTCATCGTCAATATAAAGGTAGAAGGGATACAGTAAACCTTAGGTGAAGCATCGGAATCTATAACTAGTGTCACAGGAATGGTTCAAAACACAGTCAGTAAGAAGAGTCAGTCTTCTTGTACTTAGGTCGGCATTGTTCCTTTTCTATTTAATTCCGATGCAATTTCTGAGTTTCATCGTCAATAACAAGGTCCAAAAGGATACAGTAAACCTGGAGTGAAGCATCTGAATCTATAACTAGTGTCAATGGAATGGTTCAAAACATAGACATTAAGAAGAGTCAGTCTTCTTGTACTTAAGTCGGCATTGTGCCTTTTGTATTTAATTCCGATGCAATTTCTGTGTTTCATCGTCAATAAGAAGTCAGAGGGATACAATAAACCTGAAGTGATGCATCGGAATCTATAGCTAGTGTCACAGGAATGGTTCAAAACATAGTCAGTAAGAAGAGTCAGTCTTCTTGTCCTTAAGTCGGCATTGTGCCTTTTGTATTTAATTCCGATGCAATTTCTGTGTTTCATCGTCAATATGAAGGTCCAAGGAATACAGTACACCTAAAGTGAAGCATCGGAATCTATAACTAGTGTCACAGGAATGGTTTAAATCGTAGATAGTAAGGACAGTCAGTCTTCTTGTACCTAATTTGCATTGTGCCTTTTGTATTCAATTCCGATGCAATTTCTGTTCTTCATCGTCAATAAGATGGTCCAAGGGATACAGTAAGCCTGGAGTGAAGCATCGGAATTTATAACTAGTGTCACAGGTATGGTTCAAAACATAGTCAGTAAGAAGAGTCAGACTTCTTGTACTTAAGTCGGCATTGTGCCTTTTGTATTTAATTCCGATGCAATTTCTGTGTTTCATCGTCAATAAGAAGGTCAGAGGGGTACAGTAATCCCGAAGTGACGCATCGGAATCTATGCCTAGTTTCACAGCAATGGTACGAAACATAGTCACTAAGAATAGTCAGTCTTCTTGTACTTAAGTCGTCATTGTGCATTTTCTATTTAATTCTGATGCAATTTCTGTGTTTCATCGTCAATAACAAGGTCCAAGGGATACAGTAAACCTGGAGTGAAGCATTGGAATCTATAACTAGTGTCAATGGAATGATTCAAAACGTAGAAAGTAAGAAGAGTCAGTCTTCTTCTACTTAAGACTTCATTGTGCCTATTGTATTTAATTCCGATGCAATTTCTGTGTCTCATCGTCAATAACAAGGACAGAGGGGTACAGTAAACCTGGAGTGAAGCATCGGAGTCTATAACTAGTGTCACAGGAATGGTTAAAAAATAGACAGTAAGAAGAGTCAGTCTTCTTGTACTTAATTCGGCATTGTGCCTTTTGTATTTTATTCCGATGCAATTTCTGTGTTTCATCGTCAATAAGAAGGTCAGAGCGATACAGTAAACCTGAAGTGAAGCATCGGAATCCACAACTAGTGTCACAGGAATGGTTCAAAACATACTCAGTAAGGAGAGTTAGTCTTCTTGGACTTAAGTCGGCATTGTGCCTTTTGTATTTAATTCCGATGCAATTTCTGTGTTTCATCGTCAATAAGAAGGTCCAAGGGATACAGTAAACCTGGAGTGAAGCATCGGAATCTATAACTAGTGTCACAGGGACGGTTCAAAACATAAACAGTAAGATGAGTCAGTATTCTTGTACTTAATTCGGCATTGTGCTTTTTGTATTTATTTCCGATGCAATTTCTGTGTTTCATCGCCACTAAGACGGTGAGAGGGATACAGTAATCCTGAAGTTAAGCATCGGAATCTATAACTAGTGTCACAGGAATGGTTCAAAGCATAGACAGTAAGAAGAGTCAGTCTTCTTGTACTTAAGTCGGCATTGTGCCTTTTGTATTGAATTCCGATGCAATTTCTGTGTTTCAACGTCAATAAGATGGTCCAAGGGATACAGTAAACCTGGAGTGAAGCATCGGAATTAATAACTAGTGTCACAGGAATGGTTCAAAACATAGACAGTAAGAAGAGTCAGTCTTCTTGTACTTAATTCGTCATTGTGCCTTTTGTATTTAATTCCGATGCTATTTCTGTGTTTTATTGTCAATAAGGTGGTCCAAGGGATACAGTAAACCTCAAGTGAAGCATCTGAATCTATAACTAGTGTCACAGGAATGGTTCAAAACAAAATCAGTAAGAAGAGTCAGTCTTCTTGTCTTTAAGTCGGCATTGTGCCTTTTGTATTAAATTCCGATGCAATTTCTGTGTTTCATCGTCAATAAGAAGGTCCAAGGTATACAGTACACCTGAAGTGAAGCATCGGAATCTATAATTAGTGTCACGGAATGGTTCAAAACATAGTCAGTAAGAAGAGTCTGTCTTCATGTACTTAAGTCGGCATTGTGCCTTTTCTAATTAATTCCGATGCAATTCTGTGTTTCATCGTCAATAAGAAGGTCCAAATGATACAGTAAACCTGAGGTGAAGCATCTGAATCTATAACTAGTGTCAATGGAATGGTTCAAAACATAGACATTAAGAAGAGTCAGTCTTTTTGTACTTAAGTCGGCATCGTGCTTTTTGTATTTAATTCCGATGCAATTTCTGTGTTTCATCGTCAATAAGAAGTCAGAGGGATACAGTAAACCTGAAGTGATGCATCGGTATCTATAGCTAGTGACACAGGAATGGTTCAAAACATAGACATTAAGAGGAGTCAGTCTTCATGTACTTAAGTCGGCATTGTGTTTTTGTATTTAATTCCGATGCAATTTCTGTGTTTCATCGTCAATAAGAAGGACCAAGGGATGCAGTAAACCTGGAGTGAGGCATCGGAATGTATAACTAGTGTCACAGTAATGGTTCAAATCATAGACAGTAAGAAGAGTCAGACTTCTTGTACTTAAGTCGGCATTGTGCCTTTTGTATTTAATTCCGATGCAATTTCTGTGTTTCATCGTCAATAAGAAGGTCAGAGGGATACAGTAATCCCGAAGTGAAGCATCGGAAACTATAACTAGTGTCGCAGGAATGGTTCAAATAATAGAAAGTAAGAAGAGTCAGACATCTTTTACTTGAGTCAGCATTGTGCCTTTTGTATTTAATTCCGATGCAATTTCTGTGTTTCATCGTCAATAAGAAGCTAAAAGGGATACAGTAAACCTGGAGTGAAGCATCGAAGTCTGTAACTTGTGTCACAGGACTGGTTCAAAAATAGACAGTAAGAAGAGTCAGTCTTCTTGTGCTTAATTCGGCATTGTGCCTTTTGTATTAATTTCCGATGCAATTTCTGTGTTTCATCGTCAATATGAAGGTCCAAGGGATACAGTACACCTGGAGTGAAGCATCGGAATCTATAACTAGTGTCACAGGAATGGTTCAAAACGTAGATAGTAAGAAGAGTCAGTCTTCTTGTACTTAATTTGCATTGTGCCTTATGTATTTAATTCCGATGCAATTTCTGTGCTTCATCGTCAATAAGAAGGTCCAAGGGATACAGTAAACCTGGAGTGAAGCATCGAAATTTATAACTAGAGTCACAGATATGGTTCAAAACATAGTCAGTAAGAAGAGTCAATCATCTTGTACTTAAGTCGGCATTGTGCCTTTTGTATTTAATTCCGATGCAATTTCTGTGTTTCATCGTCAATAAGAAGGACCAAGGGATGCAGTAAACCTGGAGTGAAGCATCGGAATCTATAACTAGTGTCACAGGGACGGTTCATATCATAGACAGTAAGATGAGTCAGTATTCTTGCACTTAAGTCGGCTTTGTGCTTTTTGTATTTATTTCCGATGCAATTTCTGTGCTTCATCGTCACTAAGAAGGTCAGAGGGGTACAGTAATTCTGAAGTTAAGCATCGGAATCTATAACTAGTGTTACAATAATGGTTCAAAGCATAGTCAGTAAGAAGAGTCAGTCTTCTTGTAGTTAAGTCGGCATTGTGCCTTTTGTATTGAATTCCGATGCAATTTCTGTGTTTCATCGTCAATAAGAAGGTCCAAGGGATACAGAAAAACCTGAAGTGAAGCATCGGAATCTATAACTAGTGTCACAGGAATGGTTCGAAACATAGGCAGTTGGAAGAGTCAGTCTTCTAGTACTTAAGTCGGCATTGTGCCTTTTGTATTTAATTCCGATGCAATTTCTGTGTTTCATTGTCAATAAGAAGGTCTAAGGGATACAGTAAACTTCAAGTGAAGCATCGGAATCTATAACTAGTGTCACAGGAATGGTTCAAAGCAAAGTCAGTAAGAAGAGACAGTCTTCTTGTCATTAAGTCGGCATTGTGCCTTTAGTATTTAATTCCGATGCAATTTCTGTGTTTCATCGTCAATACGAACGTCCAAGGTATACAGTAAACCTGAAGTGAAGCATCGGAATCTATAACTAGTGTCACAGCAATGGTTCAAAACATAGTCAGTAAGAAGAGTCTGTCTTCTTGTCCTTAAGTAGGCATTGTGCCTTTTCTATTTAATTCCGATGCAATTTCTGTGTTTCATCGTCAATAAGAAGGTCCAAGGGATACAGTAAACCTTAGGTGAAGCATCGGAATCTATAACTAGTGTCACAGGAATGGTTCAAAACACAGTCAGTAAGAAGAGTCAGTCTTCTTGTACTTAAGTCGGCATTGTTCCTTTTCTATTTAATTCCGATGCAATTTCTGAGTTGCATCGTCAATAACAAGGTCCAAAAGGATACAGTAAACCTGGAGTGAAGCATCTGAACCTATAACTAGTGTCAATGGAATGGTTCAAAACATAGACATTAAGAAGAGTCAGTCTTCTTGTACTTAAGTCGGCATTGTGCCTTTTGTATTTAATTCCGATGCAATTTCTGTGTTTCATCGTCAATAAGAAGTCAGAGGGATACAGTAAACCTGAAGTGATGCATCGGAATCTATAGCTAGTGTCACAGGAATGGTTCAAAACATAGTCAGTAAGAAGAGTCAGTCTTCTTGTCCTTAAGTCGGCATTGTGCCTTTTGTATTTAATTCCGATGCAACTTCTGTGTTTCATCGTCAATATGAAGGTCCAAGGGATACAGTACACCTGGAGTGAAGCATCGGAATCTATAACTAGTGTCACAGGAATGGTTCAAGTCGTAGATAGTAAGGAGAGTCAGTCTTCTTGTACCTAATTTGCATTGTGCCTTTTGTATTTAATTCCGATGCAATTTCTGTGCTTCATCGTCAGTAAGAAGGTCCAAGGGATACAACAAACCTGGAGTGAAGCATCGGAATTTATAACTAGTGTCACAGGTATGGATCAAAACATAGTCAGTAAGAAGAGTCAGACTTCTTGTACTTAAGTCGGCCATGTGCCTTTTGTATTTAATTCCGATGCAATTTCTGTGTTTCATCGTCAATAAGAAGGTCAGAGGGGTACTGTAATCCCGAAGTGAAGCATCGGAATCTATACCTAGTTTCACAGCAATGGTGCGAAACATAGTCACTAAGAATAGTCAGTCTTCTTGTACTTAAGTCATCATTGTGCATTTTCTATTTAATTCTGATGCAATTTCTGTGTTTCATCGTCAATAACAAAGTCCAAGGGATACAGTAAACCTGGAGTGAAGCATCGGAATCTATAACTAGTGTCAATGGAATGATTCAAAACATAGACAGTAAGAAGAGTCAGTCTTCTTCTACTTAAGACTTCATTGTGCCTATTGTATTTAATTCCGATGCAATTTCTGTGTCTCATCGTCAATAACAAGGACAGAGGGGTACAGTAAACCTGGAGTGAAGCATCGGAGTCTATAACTAGTGTCACAGGAATGGTTAAAAAATAGACAGTAAGAAGAGTCAGTCTTCTTGTACTTAATTCGGCATTGTGCCTTTTGTATTTTATTCCGATGCAATTTCTGTGTTTCATCGTCAATAAGAAGGTCAGAGCGATACAGTAAACCTGAAGTGAAGCATCGGAATCCACAACTAGTGTCACAGGAATGGTTCAAAACATACTCAGTAAGGAGAGTTAGTCTTCTTGGACTTAAGTCGGCATTGTGCCTTTTGTATTTAATTCCGATGCAATTTCTGTGTTTCATCGTCAATAAGAAGGTCCAAGGGATACAGTAAACCTGGAGTGAAGCATCGGAATCTATAACTAGTGTCACAGGGACGGTTCAAAACATAAACAGTAAGATGAGTCAGTATTCTTGTACTTAATTCGGCATTGTGCTTTTTGTATTTATTTCCGATGCAATTTCTGTGTTTCATCGCCACTAAGACGGTGAGAGGGATACAGTAATCCTGAAGTTAAGCATCGGAATCTATAACTAGTGTCACAGGAATGGTTCAAAGCATAGACAGTAAGAAGAGTCAGTCTTCTTGTAGTTAAGTCGGCATTGTGCCTTTTGTATTGAATTCCGATGCAATTTCTGTGTTTCATCGTCAATAAGATGGTCCAAGGGATACAGTAAACCTGGAGTGAAGCATCGGAATTAATAACTAGTGTCACAGGAATGGTTCAAAACATAGACAGTAAGAAGAGTCAGTCTTCTTGTACTTTATTCGTCATTGTGCCTTTTGTATTTAATTCCGATGCTATTTCTGTGTTTTATTGTCAATAAGTTGGTCCAAGGGATACAGTAAACCTCAAGTGAAGCATCTGAATCTATAACTAGTGTCACAGGAATGGTTCAAAACGAAATCAGTAAGAAGAGTCAGTCTTCTTGTCTTTAAGTCGGCATTGTGCCTTTTGTATTAAATTCCGATGCAATTTCTGTGTTTCATCGTCAATAAGAAGGTCCAAGGTATACAGTACACCTGAAGTGAAGCATCGGAATCTATAACTAGTGTCACGGAATGGTTCAAAACATAGTCAGTAAGAAGAGTCTGTCTTCTTGTACTTAAGTCGGCATTGTGCCTTTTCTAATTAATTCCGATGCAATTCTGTGTTCCATCGTCAATAAGAAGGTCCAAATGATACAGTAAACCTGGAGTGAAGCATCTGAATCTATAACTAGTGTCAATGGAATGGTTCAAAACATAGACATTAAGAAGAGTCAGTCTTTTTGTACTTAAGTCGGCATCGTGCTTTTTGTATTTAATTCCGATGCAATTTCTGTGTTTCATCGTCAATAAGAAGTCAGAGGGATACAGTAAACCTGAAGTGATGCATCGGTATCTATAGCTAGTGTCACAGGAATGGTTCAAAACATAGACATTAAGAGGAGTCAGTCTTCTTGTACTTAAGTCGGCATTGTGTTTTTGTATTTAATTCCGATGCAATTTCTGAGTTTCATCGTCAATAAGAAGGACCAAGGGATGCAGTAAACCTGGAGTTAGGCATCGGAATGTATAACTAGTGTCACAGTAATGGTTCAAATCATAGACAGTAAGAAGAGTCAGACTTCTTGTACGTAAGTCGGCATTGTGCCTTTTGTATTTAATTCCGATGCAATTTCTGTGTTTCATCGTCAATAAGAAGGTCAGAGGGATACAGTAATCCCGAAGTGAAGCATCGGAAACTATAACTAGTGTCGCAGGAATGGTTCAAATAATAGACAGTAAGAAGAGTCAGACATCTTTTACTTGAGTCGGCATTGTGCCTTTTGTATTTAATTCCGATGCAATTTCTGTGTTTCATCGTCAATAAGAAGGTAAAAGGGATACAGTAAACCTGGAGTGAAGCATCGGAGTCTATAACTTGTGTCACAGGACTGGTTCAAAAATAGACAGTAAGAAGAGTCAGTCTTCTTGTGCTTAATTCGGCATTGTGCCTTTTGTATTAATTTCCGATGCAATTTCTGTGTTTCATCGTCAATATGAAGGTCCAAGGGATACAGTACACCTGGAGTGAAGCATCGGAATCTATAACTAGTGTCACAGGAATGGTTCAAAACGTAGATAGTAAGAAGAGTCAGTCTTCTTGTACTTAATTTGCATTGTGCCTTTTGTATTTAATTCCGATGCAATTTCTGTGCTTCATCGTCAATAAGAAGGTCCAAGGGTTACAGTAAACCTGGAGTGAAGCATCGAAATTTATAACTAGAGTCACAGGTATGGTTCAAAACATAGTCAGTAAGAAGAGTCAATCATCTTGTACTTAAGTCGGCATTGTTCCTTTTGTATTTAATTCCGATGCAATTTCTGTGTTTCATCGTCAATAAGAAGGACCAAGGGATGCAGTAAACCTGGAGTGAAGCATCGGAATCTATAACTAGTGTCACAGGGACGGTTCATATCATAGACAGTAAGATGAGTCAGTATTCTTGTACTTAAGTCGGCTTTGTGCTTTTTGTATTTATTTCCGATGCAATTTCTGTGCTTCATCGTCACTAAGAAGGTCAGAGGGGTACAGTAATTCTGAAGTTAAGCATCGGAATCTATAACTAGTGTTACAATAATGGTTCAAAGCATAGTCAGTAAGAAGAGTCAGTCTTCTTGTAGTTAAGTCGGCATTGTGCCTTTTGTATTGAATTCCGATGCAATTTCTGTGTTTCATCGTCAATAAGAAGGTCCAAGGGATACAGAAAAACCTGAAGTGAAGCATCGGAATCTATAACTAGTGTCACAGGAATGGTTCGAAACATAGGCAGTTGGAAGAGTCAGTCTTCTAGTACTTAAGTCGGCATTGTGCCTTTTGTATTTAATTCCGATGCAATTTCTGTGTTTCATTGTCAATAAGAAGGTCTAAGGGATACAGTAAACTTCAAGTGAAGCATCGGGATCTATAACTAGTGTCACAGGAATGGTTCAAAGCAAAGTCAGTAAGAAGAGACAGTCTTCTTGTCATTAAGTCGGCATTGTGCCTTTAGTATTTAATTCCGATGCAATTTCTGTGTTTCATCGTCAATACGAACGTCCAAGGTATACAGTAAACCTGAAGTGAAGCATCGGAATCTATCACTAGTGTCACAGCAATGGTTCAAAACATAGTCAGTAAGAAGAGTCTGTCTTCTTGTCCTTAAGTAGGCATTGTGCCTTTTCTATTTAATTCCGATGCAATTTCTGAGTTTCATCGTCAATAAGAAGGTCCAAGGGATACAGTAAACCTTAGGTGAAGCATCGGAATCTATAACTAGTGTCACAGGAATGGTTCAAAACACAGTCAGTAAGAAGAGTCAGTCTTCTTGTACTTAAGTCGGCATTGTTCCTTTTCTATTTAATTCCGATGCAATTTCTGAGTTGCATCGTCAATAACAAGGTCCAAAAGGATACAGTAAACCTGGAGTGAAGCATCTGAACCTATAACTAGTGTCAATGGAATGGTTCAAAACATAGACATTAAGAAGAGTCAGTCTTCTTGTACTTAAGTCGGCATTGTGCCTTTTGTATTTAATTCCGATGCAATTTCTGTGTTTCATCGTCAATAAGAAGTCAGAGGGATACAGTAAACCTGAAGTGATGCATCGGAATCTATAGCTAGTGTCACAGGAATGGTTCAAAACATAGTCAGTAAGAAGAGTCAGTCTTCTTGTCCTTAAGTCGGCATTGTGCCTTTTGTATTTAATTCCGATGCAATTTCTGTGTTTCATCGTCAATATGAAGGTCCAAGGGATACAGTACACCTGGAGTGAAGCATCGGAATCTATAACTAGTGTCACAGGAATGGTTCAAGTCGTAGATAGTAAGGAGAGTCAGTCTTCTTGTACCTAATTTGCATTGTGCCTTTTGTATTTAATTCCGATGCAATTTCTGTGCTTCATCGTCAGTAAGAAGGTCCAAGGGATACAACAAACCTGGAGTGAAGCATCGGAATTTATAACTAGTGTCACAGGTATGGATCAAAACATAGTCAGTAAGAAGAGTCAGACTTCTTGTACTTAAGTCGGCCATGTGCCTTTTGTATTTAATTCCGATGCAATTTCTGTGTTTCATCGTCAATAAGAAGGTCAGAGGGGTACTGTAATCCCGAAGTGAAGCATCGGAATCTATACCTAGTTTCACAGCAATGGTGCGAAACATAGTCACTAAGAATAGTCAGTCTTCTTGTACTTAAGTCATCATTGTGCATTTTCTATTTAATTCTGATGCAATTTCTGTGTTTCATCGTCAATAACAAAGTCCAAGGGATACAGTAAACCTGGAGTGAAGCATCGGAATCTATAACTAGTGTCAATGGAATGATTCAAAACATAGACAGTAAGAAGAGTCAGTCTTCTTCTACTTAAGACTTCATTGTGCCTATTGTATTTAATTCCGATGCAATTTCTGTGTCTCATCGTCAATAACAAGGACAGAGGGGTACAGTAAACCTGGAGTGAAGCATCGGAGTCTATAACTAGTGTCACAGGAATGGTTAAAAAATAGACAGTAAGAAGAGTCAGTCTTCTTGTACTTAATTCGGCATTGTGCCTTTTGTATTTTATTCCGATGCAATTTCTGTGTTTCATCGTCAATAAGAAGGTCAGAGCGATACAGTAAACCTGAAGTGAAGCATCGGAATCCACAACTAGTGTCACAGGAATGGTTCAAAACATACTCAGTAAGGAGAGTTAGTCTTCTTGGACTTAAGTCGGCATTGTGCCTTTTGTATTTAATTCCGATGCAATTTCTGTGTTTCATCGTCAATAAGAAGGTCCAAGGGATACAGTAAACCTGGAGTGAAGCATCGGAATCTATAACTAGTGTCACAGGGACGGTTCAAAACATAAACAGTAAGATGAGTCAGTATTCTTGTACTTAATTCGGCATTGTGCTTTTTGTATTTATTTCCGATGCAATTTCTGTGTTTCATCGCCACTAAGACGGTGAGAGGGATACAGTAATCCTGAAGTTAAGCATCGGAATCTATAACTAGTGTCACAGGAATGGTTCAAAGCATAGACAGTAAGAAGAGTCAGTCTTCTTGTAGTTAAGTCGGCATTGTGCCTTTTGTATTGAATTCCGATGCAATTTCTGTGTTTCATCGTCAATAAGATGGTCCAAGGGATACAGTAAACCTGGAGTGAAGCATCGGAATTAATAACTAGTGTCACAGGAATGGTTCAAAACATAGACAGTAAGAAGAGTCAGTCTTCTTGTACTTTATTCGTCATTGTGCCTTTTGTATTTAATTCCGATGCTATTTCTGTGTTTTATTGTCAATAAGTTGGTCCAAGGGATACAGTAAACCTCAAGTGAAGCATCTGAATCTATAACTAGTGTCACAGGAATGGTTCAAAACGAAATCAGTAAGAAGAGTCAGTCTTCTTGTCTTTAAGTCGGCATTGTGCCTTTTGTATTAAATTCCGATGCAATGTCTGTGTTTCATCGTCAATAAGAAGGTCCAAGGTATACAGTACACCTGAAGTGAAGCATCGGAATCTATAACTAGTGTCACGGAATGTTTCCAAACATAGTCAGTAAGAAGAGTCTGTCTTCTTGTACTTAAGTCGGCATTGTGCCTTTTCTAATTAATTCCGATGCAATTCTGTGTTTCATCGTCAATAAGAAGGTCCAAATGATACAGTAAACCTGGAGTGAAGCATCTGAATCTATAACTAGTGTCAATGGAATGATTCAAAACATAGACATTAAGAAGAGTCAGTCTTTTTGTACTTAAGTCGGCATCGTGCTTTTTGTATTTAATTCCGATGCAATTTCTGTGTTTCATCGTCAATAAGAAGTCAGAGGGATACAGTAAACCTGAAGTGATGCATCGGTATCTATAGCTAGTGTCACAGGAATGGTTCAAAACATACACATTAAGAGGAGTCAGTCTTCTTGTACTTAAGTCGGCATTGTGTTTTTGTATTTAATTCCGATGCAATTTCTGTGTTTCGTCGTCAATAAGAAGGACCAAGGGATGCAGTAAACCTGGAGTGAGGCATCGGAATGTATAACTAGTGTCACAGTAATGGTTCAAATCATAGACAGTAAGAAGAGTCAGACTTCTTGTACGTAAGTCGGCATTGTGCCTTTTGTATTTAATTCCGATGCAATTTCTGTGTTTCATCGTCAATAAGAAGGTCAGAGGGATACAGTAATCCCGAAGTGAAGCATCGGAAACTATAACTAGTGTCGCAGGAATGGTTCAAATAATAGACAGTAAGAAGAGTCAGACATCTTTTACTTGAGTCGGCATTGTGCCTTTTGTATTTAATTCCGATGCAATTTCTGTGTTTCATCGTCAATAAGAAGGTAAAAGGGATACAGTAAACCTGGAGTGAAGCATCGGAGTCTATAACTTGTGTCACAGGACTGGTTCAAAAATAGACAGTAAGAAGAGTCAGTCTTCTTGTGCTTAATTCGGCATTGTGCCTTTTGTATTAATTTCCGATGCAATTTCTGTGTTTCATCGTCATTATGAAGGTCCAAGGGATACAGTACACCTGGAGTGAAGCATCGGAATCTATAACTAGTGTCACAGGAATGGTTCAAAACGTAGATAGTAAGAAGAGTCAGTCTTCTTGTACTTAATTTGCATTGTGCCTTTTGTATTTAATTCCGATGCAATTTCTGTGCTTCATCGTCAATAAGAAGGTCCAAGGGTTACAGTAAACCTGGAGTGAAGCATCGAAATTTATAACTAGAGTCACAGGTATGGTTCAAAACATAGTCAGTAAGAAGAGTCAATCATCTTGTACTTAAGTCGGCATTGTGCCTTTTGTATTTAATTCCGATGCAATTTCTGTGTTTCATCGTCAATAAGAAGGACCAAGCGATGCAGTAAACCTAGAGTGAAGCATCGGAATCTATAACTAGTGTCACAGGGACGGTTCATATCATAGACAGTAAGATGAGTCAGTATTCTTGTACTTAAGTCGGCATTGTGCTATTTGTATTTATTTCCGATGCCATTTCTGTGCTTCATCGTCACTAAGAAGGTCAGAGGGGTACAGTAATTCTGAAGTTAAGCATCGGAATCTATAACTAGTGTTACAATAATGGTTCAAAGCATAGTCAGTAAGAAGAGTCAGTCTTCTTGTAGTTAAGTCGGCATTGTGCCTTTTGTATTGAATTCCGATGCAATTTCTGTGTTTCATCGTCAATACGAAGGTGCAAGGGATACAGAAAAACCTGAAGTGAAGCATCGGAATCTATAACTAGTGTCACAGGAATGGTTCGAAACATAGGCAGTAGGAAGAGTCAGTCTTCTAGTACTTAAGTCGGCATTGTGCCTTTTGTATTTAATTCCGATGCAATTTCTGTGTTTCATTGTCAATAAGAAGGTCTAAGGGATACAGTAAACTTCAAGTGAAGCATCGGAATCTATAACTAGTGTCACAGGAATGGTTCAAAGCAAAGTCAGTAAGAAGAGACAGTCTTCTTGTCATTAAGTCGGCATTGTGCCTTTAGTATTTAATTCCGATGCAATTTCTGTGTTTCATCGTCAATACGAACGTCCAAGGTATACAGTAAACCTGAAGTGAAGCATCGGAATCTATAACTAGTGTCACAGCAATGGTTCAAAACATAGTCAGTAAGAAGAGTCTGTCTTCTTGTCCTTAAGTAGGCATTGTGCCTTTTCTATTTAATTCCGATGCAATTTCTGTGTTTCATCGTCAATAAGAAGGTCCAAGGGATACAGTAAACCTTAGGTGAAGCATCGGAATCTATAACTAGTGTCACAGGAATGGTTCAAAACACAGTCAGTAAGAAGAGTCAGTCTTCTTGTACTTAAGTCGGCATTGTTCCTTTTCTATTTAATTCCAATGCAATTTCTGAGTTTCATCGTCAATAACAAGGTCCAAAAGGATACAGTAAACCTGGAGTGAAGCATCTGAACCTATAACTAGTGTCAATGGAATGGTTCAAAACATAGACATTAAGAAGAGTCAGTCTTCTTGTACTTAAGTCGGCATTGTGCCTTTTGTATTTAATTCCGATGCAATTTCTGTGTTTCATCGTCAATAAGAAGTCAGAGGGATACAGTGAACCTGAAGTGATGCATCGGAATCTATAGCTAGTGTCACAGGAATGGTTCAAAACATAGTCAGTAAGAAGAGTCAGTCTTCTTGTCCTTAAGTCGGCATTGTGCCTTTTGTATTTAATTCCGATGCAATTTCTGTTTTTCATCGTCAATATGAAGGTCCAAGGGATACAGTACACCTGGAGTGAAGCATCGGAATCTATAAATAGTGTCACAGGAATGGTTCAAATCGTAGATAGTAAGGAGAGTCAGTCTTCTTGTACCTAATTTGCATTGTGCCTTTTGTATTTAATTCCGATGCAATTTCTGTGCTTCATCGTCAATAAGAATGTCCAAGGGATATAGTAAACCTGGAGTGAAGCATCGGAATTTATAACTAGTGTCACAGGTATGGTTCAAAACATAGTCAGTAAGAAGAGTCAGACTTCTTGTACTTAAGTCGGCATTGTGCATTTGGTATTTAATTCCGATGCAATTTCTGTGTTTC
The DNA here is from genome assembly GCF_021461385.2 of Schistocerca piceifrons. Taxonomy (NCBI): domain Eukaryota; kingdom Metazoa; phylum Arthropoda; class Insecta; order Orthoptera; family Acrididae; genus Schistocerca; species Schistocerca piceifrons. Next base: position 822,177 of record NW_025727424.1, on the reverse strand, counting down.
ATCGTCAATAAGAAGGTCAGAGGGGTACAGTAATCCCGAAGTGAAGCATCGGAATCTATACCTAGTTTCACAGCAATGGTGCGAAACATAGTCACTAAGAATAGTCAGTCTTCTTGTACTTAAGTCATCATTGTGCATTTTCTATTTAATTCTGATGCAATTTCTGTGTTTCATCGTCAATTACAAGGTCCAAGGGATACAGTAAACCTGGAGTGAAGCATCGGAATCTATAACTAGTGTCAATGGAATGATTCAAAACATAGACAATAAGAAGAGTCAGTCTTCTTGTACTTAAGACTTCATTGTGCCTATTGTATTTAATTCCGATGCAATTTCTGTGTCTCATCGTCAATAACAAGGTCAGAGGGGTACAGTAAACCTGGAGTGAAGCATCGGAGTCTATAACTAGTGTCACAGGAATGGTTAAAAAATAGACAGTAAGAAGAGTCAGTCTTTTTGTACTTAATTCGGCATTGTGCCATTTGTATTTTATTCCGATGCAATTTCTGTGTTTCATCGTCAATAGGAAGGTGAGAGCGATACAGTAAACCTGAAGTGAAGCATCGGAATCCACAACTAGTGTCACAGGAATGGTTCAAAACATACTCAGTAAGGAGAGTAAGTCTTCTTGGACTTAAGTCGGCATTGTGCCTTTTGTATTTAATTCCGAAGCAATTTCTGTGTTTCATCGTCAATAAGAATGTCCAAGGGATACAGTAAACCTGGAGTGAAGCATCGGAATCTATAACTAGTGTCACAGGGACGGTTCAAAACATAAACAGTAAGATGAGTCAGTATTCTTGTACTTAATTCGGCATTGTGCTTTTTGTATTTATTTCCGATGCAATTTCTGTGTTTCATCGCCACTAAGACGGTGAGAGAGATACAGTAATCTTGAAGTTAAGTATCGGAATCTATAACTAGTGTCACAGGAATGGTTCAAAGCATAGTCAGTAAGAAGAGTCAGTCTTCTTGTAGTTAAGTCGGCATTGTGCCTTTTGTATTGAATTCCGATGCGATTTCTGTGTTTCATCGTCAATAAGATGGTCCAAGGGATACAGTAAACCTGGAGTGAAGCATCGGAATTAATAACTAGTGTCACAGGAATGGTTCAAAACATAGACAGTAAGAAGAGTCAGTCTTCTTGTACTTAATTCGTCATTGTGCCTTTTGTATTTAATTCCGATGCTATTTCTGTTTTTCATTGTCAATAAGATGGTCCAAGGGATACAGTAAACCTCAAGTGAAGCATCTGAATCTATAACTAGTGTCACAGGAATGGTTCAAAACAAAATCAGTAAGTAGAGTCAGTCTTCTTGTCCTTAAGTCGGCATTGTGCCTTTTGTGTTAAATTCCGATGCAATTTCTGTGTTTCATCGTTAATAAGAAGGTCCAAGGTATACAGTAAACCTGAAGTGAAGCATCGGAATCTATAACTAGTGTCACAGGAATGGTTCAAAACATAGTCAGTAAGAAGAGTCTGTCTTCTTGTACTTAAGTCGGCATTGTGCCTTTTCTAATTAATTCCGATGCAATTTCTGTGTTTCATCGTCAATAAGAAGGTCCAAATTATACAGTAAACCTGAGGTGAAGCATCGGAATCTATAACTAGTGTCACAGGAATGGTTCAAAACACAGTCAGTAAGAAGAGTCAGTCTTCTTGTACTTAAGTCGGCATTATTCCCTTTCTATTTAATTCCGATGAAATTTCTGTGTTTCATCGTCAATAACAAGGTCCAAAGGATACAGTAAACCTGGAGTGAAGCATCTGAATTTATAACTAGTGTCAATGGAATGGTTCAAAACATAGACATTAAGAAGAGTCAGTCTTTTTGTACTTAAGTCGGCATCGTGCCTTTTGTATTTAATTCCAATGCAATTTCTGTGTTTCATCGTCAATAAGAAGTCAGAGGGATACAGTAAACCTGAAGTGATGCATCGGTATCTATAGCTAGTGTCACAGGAATGGTTCAAAACATAGACATTAAGAGGAGTCAGTCTTCTTGTACTTAAGTCGGCATTGTGTTTTTGTATTTAATTCCGATGCAATTTCTGTGTTTCATCGTCAATAAGAAGGACCAAGGGATGCAGTAAACCTGGAGTGAGGCATCGGATTCTATAAGTAGTGTCACAGTAATGGTTCAAATCATAGACAGTAAGAAGAGTCAGACTTATTGTACTGAAGTCGGCATTGTGCCTTTTGTATTTAATTCCGATGCAATTTCTGTGTTTCATCGTCAATAAGAAGGTCAGAGGGATACAGTAATCGCGAAGTGAAGCATCGGAAACTATAACTAGTGTCGCAGGAATGGTTCAAATAATAGACAGTAAGAAGAGTCAGACATCTTTCACTTGAGTCGGCATTGTGCCTTTTGTATTTAATTCCGATGCAATTTCTGTGTTTCATCGTCAATAAGAAGGTAAAAGGGATACAGTAAACCTGGAGTGAAGCATCGGAGTCTACAACTAGTGTCACAGGACTGGTTCAAAAATAGACAGTAAGAAGAGTCAGTCTTCTTGTGCTTAATTCGGCATTGTGCCTTTTGTATTAATTTCCGATGCAATTTCTGTGTTTCATCGTCAATATGAAGGTCCAAGGGATACAGTACACCTGGAGTGAAGCATCGGAATCTATAACTAGTGTCACAGGAATGGTTCAAAACGTAGATAGTAAGAAGAGTCAGTCTTCTTGTACTTAATTTGCATTGTGCCTTTTGTATTTAATTCCGATGCAATTTCTGTGCTTCATCGTCAATAAGAAGGTCCAAGGGATACAGTAAACCTGGAGTGAAGCATCGAAATTTATAACTAGAGTCACAGGTATGGTTCAAAACATAGTCAGTAAGAAGAGCCAATCTTCTTGTACTGAAGTCGGCATTGTGCCTTTTGTATCTAATTCCGATGCAATTTCTGTGTTTCATCGTCAATAAGAAGGACCAAGGGATGCAGTAAACCTGGAGTGAAGCATCGGAATCTATAACTAGTGTCACAGGGACGGTTCATATCATAGACAGTAAGATGAGTCAGTATTCTTGTACTTAAGTCGGCTTTGTGCTTTTAGTATTTATTTCCGATGCAATTTCTGTGCTTCATCGTCACTAAGAAGGTCAGAGGGGTACAGTAATTCTGAAGTTAAGCATCGGAATCTATAACTAGTGTTACAATAATGGTTCAAAGCATAGTCAGTAAGAAGAGTCAGTCTTCTTGTAGTTAAGTCGGCATTGTGCCTTTTGTATTGAATTCCGATGCAATTTCTGTGTTTCATCGTCAATAAGAAGGTCCAAGGGATACAGAAAAACCTGAAGTGAAGCATCGGAATCTGTAACTAGTGTCACAGGAATGGTTCGAAACATAGGCAGTAGGAAGAGTCAGTGTTCTAGTACTTAAGTCGGCATTGTGCCTTTTGTATTTAATTCCGATGCAATTTTTGTGTTTCATTGTCAATAAGAAGGTCTAAGGGATACAGTAAACTTCAAGTGAAGCATCGTAATCTATAACTAGTGTCACAGGAATGGTTCAAAGCAAAGTCAGTAAGAAGAGACAGTCTTCTTCTCCTTAAGTCGGCATTGTGCCTTTTGTATTTAATTCCGATGCAATTTCTGTGTTTCATCGTCAATAAGAAGGTCAGAGGGGTACAGTAATCCCCAAGTGAAGCATCGGAATCTATACCTAGTTTCACAGCAATGGTGCGAAACATAGTCACTAAGAATAGTCAGTCTTCTTGTACTTAAGTCGTCATTGTGCATTTTCTATTTAATTCTGATGCAATTTCTGTGTTTCATCGTCAATAACAAGGTCCAAGGGATACAGTAAACCTGGAGTGAAGCATCGGAATCTATAACTAGTGTCAATGGAATGATTCAAAACATAGACAGTAAGAAGAGTCAGTCTTCTTGTACTTATGACTTCATTGTGCCTATTGTATTTAATTCCGATGCAATTTCTGTGTCTCATCGTCAATAACAAGGTCAGAGGGGTACAGTAAACCTGGAGTGAAGCATCGGAGTCTATAACTAGTGTCACAGGAATGGTTAAAAAATAGGCAGTAAGAAGAGTCAGTCTTCTTGTACTTAATTCGGCATTGTGCCTTTTGTAATTTATTCCGATGCAATTTCTGTGTTTCATCGTCAATAAGAAGGTCAGAGCGATACAGTAAACCTGAAGTGAAGCATCGGAATCCACAACTAGTGTCACAGGAATGGTTCAAAACATACTCAGTAAGGAGAGTTAGTCTTCTTGGACTTAAGTCGGCATTGTGCCTTTTGTATTTAATTCCGATGCAATTTCTGTGTTTCATCGTCAATAAGAAGGTCCAAGGGATACAGTAAACCTGGAGTGAAGCATCGGAATCTATAACTAGTGTCACAGGGACGGTTCAAAACATAAACAGTAAGATGAGTCAGTATTCTTGTACTTAATTCGGCATTGTGCTTTTTGTATTTATTTCCGATGCAATTTCTGTGTTTCATAGCCACTAAGACGGTGAGAGGGATACAGTAATCCTGAAGTTAAGCATCGGAATCTATAACTAGTGTCACAGGAATGGTTCAAAGCATAGTCAGTAAGAAGAGTCAGTCTTCTTGTAGTTAAGTCGGCATTGTGCCTTTTGTATTGAATTCCGATGCAATTTCTGTGTTTCATCGTCAATAAGATGGTCCAAGGGATACAGTAAACCTGGAGTGAAGCATCGGAATTAATAACTAGTGTCACAGGAATAATTCAAAACATAGACAGTAAGAAGAGTTAGTCTTCTTGTACTTAATTCGTCATTGTGCCTTTTGTATTTAATTCCGATGCTATTTCTGTGTTTCATTGTCAATAAGATGGTCCAAGGGATACAGTAAACCTCAAGTGAAGCATCTGAATCTATAACTAGTGTCACAGGAATGGTTCAAAACAAAATCAGTAAGAAGAGTCAGTCTTCTTGTCCTTAAGTCGGCATTGTGCCTTTTGTATTAAATTCCGATGCAATTTCTGTGTTTCATCGTCAATAAGAAGTTCCAAGGTATACAGTAAACCTGAAGTGAAGCATCTGAATCTATAACTAGTGTCAATGGAATGGTTCAAAACATAGACATTAAGAAGAGTCAGTCTTTTTGTACTTAAGTCGCCATCGTGGCTTTTGTATTTAATTCCGATGCAATTTCTGTGTTTCCTCGTCAATAAGAAGTCAGAGGGATACAGTAAACCTGAAGTGATGCATCAGTATCTATAGCTAGTGTCACAGGAATGGTTCAAAACATAGACATTAAGAGGAGTCAGTCTTCTTGTACTTAAGTCGGCATTGTGTTTTTGTATTTAATTCCGATGCTATTTCTGTGTTTCATCGTCAATAAGAAGGACCAAGGGATGCAGTAAACCTGGAGTGAGGCATCGGAATCTATAAGTAGTGTCACAGTAATGGTTCAAATCATAGACAGTAAGAAGAGTCAGACATCTTTTACTTGTGTCGGCATTGTGCCTTTTGTATTTAATTCCGATGCAATTTCTGTGTTTCATCGTCAATAAGAAGGTAAAAGGGATACAGTAAACCTTGAGTGAAGCATCGGAGTCTACAACTAGTGTCACAGGACTGGTTCAAAAATAGACAGTAAGAAGAGTCAGTCTTCTTGTGCTTAATTCGGCATTGTGCCTTTTGTATTAATTTCCGATGCAATTTCTGTGTTTCATCGTCAATATGAAGGTGTAAGGGATACAGTACACCTGGAGTGAAGCATCGGAATCTATAACTAGTGTCACAGGAATGGTTCAAAACGTAGATAGTAAGAAGAGTCAGTCTTCTTGTACTTAATTTGCATTGTGCCTTTTGTATTTAATTCCGATGCAATTTCTGTGCTTCATCGTCAATAAGAAGGTCCAAGGGATACAGTAAACCTGGAGTGAGGCATCGAAATTTATAACTAGAGTCACAGGTATGGTTCAAAACATAGTCAGTAAGAAGAGTTAATCTTCTTGTACTTAAGTCGGCATTGTGCCTTTTGTATTTAATTCCGATGCAATTTCTGTGTTTCATTGTCAATAAGAAGGTCTAAGGGATACAGTAAACTTCAAGTGAAGCATCGGAATCTATAACTAGTGTCACAGGAATGGTTCAAAGCAAAGGCAGTAAGAAGAGACAGTCTTCTTGTCCTTAAGTCGGCATTGTGCCTTTTGTATTTAATTCCGATGCAATTTCTGTGTTTCATCGTCAATACGAACGTCCAAGGTATACAGTAAACCTGAAGTGAAGCATCGGAATCTATAACTAGTGTCACAGCAATGGTTCAAAACATAGTCAGTAAGAAGAGTCTGTCTTCTTGTACTTAAGTCCGCATTGTGCCTTTTCTATTTAATTCCGATGCAATTTCTGTGTTTCATCGTCAATGAGAAGGTCCAAGGGATACAGTACACCTTAGGTGAAGCATCGGAATCTATAACTAGTGTCACAGGAATGGTTCAAAACACAGTCAGTAAGAAGAGTCAGTCTTCATGTCCTTAAGTCGGCATTGTGCCTTTTGTATTTAATTCCGATGCAATTTCTGTGTTTCATCGTCTATATGAAGGTCCGAGGGATACAGTACACCTGGAGTGAAGCATCGGAATCTATAACTAGTGTCACAGGAATGGTTCAAATCGTAGATAGTAAGGAGGGTCAGTCTTCTTGTACCTAATTTGCATTGTGCCTTTTGTATTTAATTCCGATGCAATTTCTGTGCTTCATCGTAAATAAGAAGGTCCAAGGGATACAGTAAACCTGGAGTGAAGCATCGGAATTTATAACTAGTGTCACAGGTATGGTTCAAAACATAGTCAGTAAGAAGAGTCAGACTTCTTGTACTTAAGTCGGCATTGTGCCTTTTGTATTTAATTCCGATGCAATTTCTATGTTTCATCGTCAATAAGAAGGTCAGAGGGGTACAGTAATTCCAAGTGAAGCATCGGAATCTATACCTAGTTTCACAGCAATGGTGCGAAACATAGTCACTAAAATAGTCAGTCTTCTTGTACTTAAGTCGTCATTGTGCATTTTCTATTTAATTCTGATGCAATTTCTGTGTTTCATCGTCAATAACAAAGTCCAAGGGATACAGTAAACCTGGAGTGAAGCATCGGAATCTATAACTAGTGTCAATGGAATGATTCAAAACATAGACAGTAAGAAGAGTCAGTCTTCTTGTACTTAAGACTTCATTGTGCCTATTGTATTTAATTCCGATGCAACTTCTGTGTCTCATCGTCAATAACAAGGGCAGAGGGGTACAGTAAACCTGGAGTGAAGCATCGGAGTCTATAACTAGTGTCACAGGAATGGTTAAAAAATAGACAGTAAGAAGAGTCAGTCTTCTTGTACTTAATTCGGCATTGTGCCTTTTGTATTTTATTCCGATGCAATTTCTGTGTTTCATCGTCAATAAGAAGGTCAGAGCGATACAGTAAACCTGAAGTGAAGCATCGGAATCCACAACTAGTGTCACAGGAATGGTTCAAAACATACTCAGTAAGGAGAGTTAGTCTTCTTGGACTTAAGTCGGCATTGTGCCTTTTGTATTTAATTCCGATGCAATTTCTGTGTTTCATCGTCAGTAAGAAGATCCAAGGGATACAGTAAACCTGGAGTGAAGCATCGGAATCTATAACTAGTGTCACAGGGACGGTTCAAAACAAAAACAGTAAGATGAGTCAGTATTCTTGTACTTAATTCGGCATTGTGCTTTTTGTATTTATTTCCGATGCAATTTCTGTGTTTCATCGCCACTAAGACGGTGAGAGGGATACAGTAATCCTGAAGTTAAGCATCGGAATCTATAACTAGTGTCACAGGAATGGTTCAAAGCATAGTCAGTAAGAAGAGTCAGTCTTCTTGTAGTTAAGTCGGCATTGTGCCTTTTGTATTGAATTCCGATGCAATTTCTGTGTTTCATCGTCAATAAGATGGTCCAAGGGATACAGTAAACCTGGAGTGAAGCATCGGAATTAATAACTAGTGTCACAGGAATGGTTCAAAACATAGACAGTAAGAAGAGTCAGTCTTCTTGTACTTCATTCGTCTTTGTGCCTTTTGTATTTAATTCCGATGCTATTTCTGTGTTTCAATGTCAATAAGATGGTCCAAGGGATACAGTAAACCTCAAGTGAAGCATCTGAATGTATAACTAGTGTCACAGGAATGGTTCAAAACAAAATCAGTAAGAAGAGTCAGTCTTCTTGTCCTTAAGTCGGCATTGTGCCTTTTGTATTAAATTCCGATGCAATTTCTGTGTTTCATCGTCAATAAGAAGGTCCAAGGTACACAGTAAACCTGAAGTGAAGCATCGGAATCTATAACTAGTGTCACAAGAATGGTTCAAAACATAGTCAGTAAGAAGAGTCAGTCTTCTTGTACTTAAGTCGGCATTGTGCCTTTTCTAATTAATTCCGATGCAATTTCTGTGTTTCATCGTCAATAAGAAGGTCGAAATGATACAGTAAACCTGAGGTGAAGCATCGGAATCTATAAATAGTGTCACAGGAATGGTTCAAAACACAGTCAGTAAGAAGAGTCAGTCTTCTTGTACTTAAGTCGGCATTATTCCCTTTCTATTTAATTCCGATGAAATTTCCGTGTTTCAACGTCAATAACAAGGTCCAAAGGATACAGTAAACCTGAAGTGAAGCATCTGAATCTATAACTAGTGTCAATGGAATGGTTCAAAACATAGACATTAAGAAGAGTCAGTCTTTTTGTACTTAAGTCGCCATCGTGCCTTTTGTATTTAATTCCGATGCAATTTCTGTGTTTCATCGTCAATAAGAAGTCAGAGGGATACAGTAAACCTGAAGTGATGCATCGGTATCTATAGCTAGTGTCACAGGAATGGTTCAAAACATAGACATTAAGAGGAGTCAGTCTTCTTGTACTTAAGTCGGCATTGTGTTTTTGTATTTAATTCAGATGCTATTTCTGTGTTTCATCGTCAATAAGAAGGACCAAGTAATGCAGTAAACCTGGAGTGAGGCATCGGAATCTATAAGTAGTGTCACAGTAATGGTTCAAATCATAGACAGTAAGAAGAGTCAGACTTCTTGTACTTCTGTCGGCATTGTGTCTTTTGTATTTAATTCCGATGCAATTTCTGTGTTTCATCGTCAATATGAAGGTCAGAGGGATACAGTAATCCCGAAGTGAAGCATCGGAAACTATAACTAGTGTCGCAGGAATGGTTCAAATAATAGACAGTAAGAAGAGTCAGACATCTTTTACTTGAGTCGGCATTGTGCCTTTTGTATTTAATTCCGATGCAATTTCTGTGTTTCATCGTCAATAAGAAGGTAGAAGGGATACAGTAAACCTGGAGTGAAGCATCGGAGTCTACAACTAGTGTCACAGGACTGGTTCAAAAATAGACAGTAAGAAGAGTCAGTCTTCTTGTGCTTAATTCGGCATTGTGCCTTTTGTATTAATTTCCGATGCAATTTCTGTGTTTCATCGTCAATATGAAGGTCCAAGGGATACAGTACACCTGGAGTGAAGCATCGGAATCTATAACTAGTGTCACAGGAATGGTTCAAAACGTAGATAGTAAGAAGAGTCAGTCTTCTTGTACTTAATTTGCATTGTGCCTTTTGTATTTAATTCCGATGCAATTTCTGTGCTTCATCGTCAATAAGAAGGTCCAAGGGATACAGTAAACCTGGAGTGAAGCATCGAAATTTATAACTAGAGTCATAGGTATGGTTCAAAACATAGACAGTAAGAAGAGTTAACCTTCTTGTACTTAAGTCGGCATTGTGCCTTTTGTATTTAATTCCGATGCAATTTCTGTGTTTCATCGTCAATAAGAAGGACCAAGGGATGCAGTAAACCTGGAGTGAAGCATCGGAATCTATAACTAGTGTCACAGGGACGGTTCATATCATAGACAGTAAGATGAGTCAGTATTCTTGTACTTAAGTCGGCTTTGTGCTTTTTGTATTTATTTCCGATGCAATTTCTGTGCTTCATCGTCACTAAGAAGGTCAGAGGGGTACAGTAATTCTGAAGTTAAGCATCGGAATCTATAACTAGTGTTACAATAATGGTTCAAAGCATAGTCAGTAAGAAGAGTCAGTCTTCTTGTAGTTAAGTCGGCATTGTGCCTTTTGTATTGAATTCCGATGCAATTTCTGTGTTTCATCGTCAATAAGAAGGTCCAAGGGATACAGAAAAACCTGAAGTGAAGCATCGGAATCTATAACTAGTGTCACAGGAATGGTTCGAAACATAGGCAGTAGGAAGAGTCAGTCTTCTAGTCCTTAAGTCGGCATTGTGCCTTTTGTATTTAATTCCGATGCAATTTCTGTGTTTCATTGTCAATAAGAAGGTCTAAGGGATACAGTAAACTTCAAGTGAAGCATCGGAATCTATAACTAGTGTCACAGGAACGGTTCAAAGCAAAGTCAGTAAGAAGAGACAGTCTTCTTGTCCTTAAGTTGGCATTGTGCCTTTTGTATTTAATTCCGATGCAATTTCTGTGTTTCATCGTCAATAAGAAGTCAGAGGGATACAGTAAACCTGAAGTGAAGCATCGGAATCTATAACTAGTGTCACAGCAATGGTTCAAAACATAGTCAGTAAGAAGAGTCTGTCTTCTTGTACTTAAGTCGGCATTGTGCCTTTTCTATTTAATTCCGATGCAATTTCTGTGTTTCATCGTCAATGAGAAGGTCCAAGGGATACAGTAAACCTTAGGTGAAGCATCGGAATCTATAACTAGTGTCACAGGAATGGTTCAAAACACAGTCAGTAAGAAGAGTCAGTCTTCTTGTACTTAAGTCGGCATTGTTCCTTTTCTATTTAATTCCGATGCAATTTCTGAGTTTCATCGTCAATAACAAGGTCCAAAAGGATACAGTAAACCTGGAGTGAAGCCCCTGAATCTATAACTAGTGTCAATGGAATGGTTCAAAACATAGACATTAAGAAGAGTCAGTCTTCTTGTACTTAAGTCGGCATTGTGCCTTTTGTATTTAATTCCGATGCAATTTCTGTGTTTCATAGTCAATAAGAAGTCAGAGGGATACAGTAAACCTGAAGTGATGCATCGGAATCTATAGCTAGTGTCACAGGAATGGTTCAAAATATAGTCAGTAAGAAGAGTCAGTTCTCTTGTCCTTAAGTCGGCATTGTGCCTTTTGTATTTAATTCCGATGCAATTTCTGTGTTTCATCGTCAATATGAAGGTCCAAGGGATACAGTACACCTGGAGTGAAGCATCGGAATCTATAACTAGTGTCACAGGAATGGTTCAAATCGTAGATAGTAAGGAGAGTCAGTCTTCTTGTACCTAATTTGCATTGTGCCTTTTGTATTTAATTCCGATGCAATTTCTGTGCTTCATCGTCAATAAGAAGGTCCAAGGGATACAGTAAACCTGGAGTGAAGCATCGGAATTTATAACTAGTGTCACAGGAATGGTTCAAAACATAGACAGTAAGAAGAGTCAGTCTTCTTGTACTTAATTCGTCTTTGTGCCTTTTGTATTTAATTCCGATGCTATTTCTGTGTTTCATTGTCAATAAGATGGTCCAAGGGATACAGTAAACCTCAAGTGAAGCATCTGAATGTATAACTAGTGTCACAGGAATGGTTCAAAACAAAATCAGTAAGAAGAGTCAGTCTTCTTGTCCTTAAGTCGGCATTGTGCCTTTTGTATTAAATTCCGATGCAATTTCTGTGTTTCATCGTCAATAAGAAGGTCCAAGGTACACAGTAAACCTGAAGTGAAGCATCGGAATCTATAACTAGTGTCACAAGAATGGTTCAAAACATAGTCAGTAAGAAGAGTCAGTCTTCTTGTACTTAAGTCGGCATTGTGCCTTTTCTAATTAATTCCGATGCAATTTCTGTGTTTCATCGTCAATAAGAAGGTCGAAATGATACAGTAAACCTGAGGTGAAGCATCGGAATCTATAACTAGTGTCACAGGAATGGTTCAAAACACAGTCAGTAAGAAGAGTCAGTCTTCTTGTACTTAAGTCGGCATTATTCCCTTTCTATTTAATTCCGATGAAATTTCCGTGTTTCAACGTCAATAACAAGGTCCAAAGGATACAGTAAACCTGAAGTGAAGCATCTGAATCTATAACTAGTGTCAATGGAATGGTTCAAAACATAGACATTAAGAAGAGTCAGTCTTTTTGTACTTAAGTCGCCATCGTGCCTTTTGTATTTAATTCCGATGCAATTTCTGTGTTTCATCGTCAATAAGAAGTCAGAGGGATACAGTGAACCTGAAGTGATGCATCGGTATCTTTAGCTAGTGTCACAGGAATGGTTCAAAACATAGACATTAAGAGGAGTCAGTCTTCTTGTACTTAAGTCGGCATTGTGTTTTTGTATTTAATTCAGATGCTATTTCTGTGTTTCATCGTCAATAAGAAGGACCAAGTAATGCAGTAAACCTGGAGTGAGGCATCGGAATCTATAAGTAGTGTCACAGTAATGGTTCAAATCATAGACAGTAAGAAGAGTCAGACTTCTTGTACTTCTGTCGGCATTGTGTCTTTTGTATTTAATTCCGATGCAATTTCTGTGTTTCATCGTCAATATGAAGGTCAGAGGGATACAGTAATCCCGAAGTGAAGCATCGGAAACTATAACTAGTGTCGCAGGAATGGTTCAAATAATAGACAGTAAGAAGAGTCAGACATCTTTTACTTGAGTCGGCATTGTGCCTTTTGTATTTAATTCCGATGCAATTTCTGTGTTTCATCGTCAATAAGAAGGTAGAAGGGATACAGTAAACCTGGAGTGAAGCATCGGAGTCTACAACTAGTGTCACAGGACTGGTTCAAAAATAGACAGTAAGAAGAGTCAGTCTTCTTGTGCTTAATTCGGCATTGTGCCTTTTGTATTAATTTCCGATGCAATTTCTGTGTTTCATCGTCAATATGAAGGTCCAAGGGATACAGTACACCTGGAGTGAAGCATCGGAATCTATAACTAGTGTCACAGGAATGGTTCAAAACGTAGATAGTAAGAAGAGTCAGTCTTCTTGTACTTAATTTGCATTGTGCCTTTTGTATTTAATTCCGATGCAATTTCTGTGCTTCATCGTCAATAAGAAGGTCCAAGGGATACAGTAAACCTGGAGTGAAGCATCGAAATTTATAACTAGAGTCACAGGTATGGTTCAAAACATAGACAGTAAGAAGAGTTAACCTTCTTGTACTTAAGTCGGCATTGTGCCTTTTGTATTTAATTCCGATGCAATTTCTGTGTTTCATCGTCAATAAGAAGGACCAACGGATGCAGTAAACCTGGAGTGAAGCATCGGAATCTATAACTAGTGTCACAGGGACGGTTCATATCATAGACAGTAAGATGAGTCAGTATTCTTGTACTTAAGTCGGCTTTGTGCTTTTTGTATTTATTTCCGATGCAATTTCTGTGCTTCATCGTCACTAAGAAGGTCAGAGGGGTACAGTAATTCTGAAGTTAAGCATCGGAATCTATAACTAGTGTTACAATAATGGTTCAAAGCATAGTCAGTAAGAAGAGTCAGTCTTCTTGTAGTTAAGTCGGCATTGTGCCTTTTGTATTGAATTCCGATGCAATTTCTGTGTTTCATCGTCAATAAGAAGGTCCAAGGGATACAGAAAAACCTGAAGTGAAGCATCGGAATCTATAACTAGTGTCACAGGAATGGTTCGAAACATAGGCAGTAGGAAGAGTCAGTCTTCTAGTCCTTAAGTCGGCATTGTGCCTTTTGTATTTAATTCCGATGCAATTTCTGTGTTTCATTGTCAATAAGAAGGTCTAAGGGATACAGTAAACTTCAAGTGAAGCATCGGAATCTATAACTAGTGTCACAGGAACGGTTCAAAGCAAAGTCAGTAAGAAGAGACAGTCTTCTTGTCCTTAAGTCGGCATTGTGCCTTTTGTATTTAATTCCGATGCAATTTCTGTGTTTCATCGTCAATAAGAAGTCAGAGGGATACAGTAAACCTGAAGTGAAGCATCGGAATCTATAACTAGTGTCACAGCAATGGTTCAAAACATAGTCAGTAAGAAGAGTCTGTCTTCTTGTACTTAAGTCGGCATTGTGCCTTTTCTATTTAATTCCGATGCAATTTCTGTGTTTCATCGTCAATGAGAAGGTCCAAGGGATACAGTAAACCTTAGGTGAAGCATCGGAATCTATAACTAGTGTCACAGGAATGGTTCAAAACACAGTCAGTAAGAAGAGTCAGTCTTCTTGTACTTAAGTCGGCATTGTTCCTTTTCTATTTAATTCCGATGCAATTTCTGAGTTTCATCGTCAATAACAAGGTCCAAAAGGATACAGTAAACCTGGAGTGAAGCCCCTGAATCTATAACTAGTGTCAATGGAATGGTTCAAAACATAGACATTAAGAAGAGTCAGTCTTCTTGTACTTAAGTCGGCATTGTGCCTTTTGTATTTAATTCCGATGCAATTTCTGTGTTTCATAGTCAATAAGAAGTCAGAGGGATACAGTAAACCTGAAGTGATGCATCGGAATCTATAGCTAGTGTCACAGGAATGGTTCAAAATATAGTCAGTAAGAAGAGTCAGTTCTCTTGTCCTTAAGTCGGCATTGTGCCTTTCGTATTTAATTCCGATGCAAATTCTGTGTTTCATCGTCAATATGAAGGTCCAAGGGATACAGTACACCTGGAGTGAAGCATCGGAATCTATAACTAGTGTCACAGGAATGGTTCAAATCGTAGATAGTAAGGAGAGTCAGTCTTCTTGTACCTAATTTGCATTGTGCCTTTTGTATTTAATTCCGATGCAATTTCTGTGCTTCATCGTCAATAAGAAGGTCCAAGGGATACAGTAAACCTGGAGTGAAGCATCGGAATTTATAACTAGTGTCACAGGTATGGTTCAAAACATAGACAGTAAGAAGAGTCAGTCTTCTTGTACTTAAGACTTCATTGTGCCTATTGTATTTAATTCCGACGCAATTTCTGTGTCTCATCGTCAATAACAAGGTCAGAGGGGTACAGTAAACCTGGAGTGAAGCATCGGAGTCTATAACTAGTGTCACAGGAATGGTTAAAAAATAGACAGTAAGAAGAGTCAGTCCTCTTGTACTTTATTCGGCATTGTGCCTTTTGTATTTTATTCCGATGCAATTTCTGTGTTTCATCGTCAATAAGAAGGTCAGAGCGATACAGTAAACCTGAAGTGAAGCATCGGAATCCACAACTAGTGTCACAGGAATGGTTTAAAACATACTCAGTAAGGAGAGTTAGTCTTCTTGGACTTAAGTCGGCATTGTGCCTTTTGTATTTAATTCCGATGCAATATCTGTGTTTCATCGTCAATAAGAAGGTCCAAGGGATACAGTAAACCTGGAGTGAAGCATCGGAATCTATAACTAGTGTCACAGGGACGGTTCAAAACATAAACAGTAAGATGAGTCAGTATTCTTGTACTTAATTCGGCATTGTGCTTTTTGTATTTATTTCCGATGCAATTTCTGTGTTTCATCGCCACTAAGACAGTGAGAGGGATACAGTAATACTGAAGTTAAGCATCGGAATCTATAACTAGTGTCACAGGAATGGTTCAAAGCATAGTCAGTAAGAAGAGTCAGTCTTCTTGTAGTTAAGTCGGCATTGTGCCTTTTGTATTGAATTCCGATGCAATTTCTGTGTTTCATCGTCAATAAGATGGTCCAAGGGATACAGTAAACCTGGAGTGAAGCATCGGAATTAATAACTAGTGTCACAGGAATGGTTCAAAACATAGACAGTAAGAAGAGTCAGTCTTCTTGTACTTAATTCGTCATTGTGCCTTTTGTATTTAATTCCGATACTATTTCTGTGTGTCATTGTCAATAAGATGGTCCAAGGGATACAGTAAACCTCAAGTGAAGCATCTGAATCTATAACTAGTGTCACAGGAATGGTTCAAAACAAAATCAGTAAGAAGAGTCAGTCTTCTTGTCCTTAAGTCGGCATTGTGCCTTTTGTATTAAATTCCGATGCAATTTCTGAGTTTCATCGTCAATAAGAAGGTCCAAGTATACAGTAAACTTGAAGTGAAGCATCGGAATCTATAACTAGTGTCACATAAATGGTTCAAAACATAGTCAGTAAGAAGAGTCTGTCTTCTTGTACTGAAGTCGGCATTGCGCCTTTTCTAATTAATTCCGATGCAATTTCAGTGTTTCATCGTCAATAAGAAGGTCCAAAGGATACAGTAAAACTGAGGTGAAGCATCGGAATCTATAACTAGTGTCACAGGAATGGTTCAAAACACAGTCAGTAAGAAGAGTCAGTCTTCTTGTACTTAAGTCGGTATTATTCCCTTTCTATTTAATTCCGATGCAATTTCTGTGTTTCATCGTCAATAACAAGGTCCAAAGGATACAGTAAACCTGGAGTGAAGCATCTGAATCTATAACTAGTGTCAATGGAATGGTTCAAAACATAGACATTAAGAAGAGTCAGTCTTCTTGTACTTAAGTCGGCATCGTGCCTTTTGTATTTAATTCCGATGCTATTTCTGTGTTTCATTGTCAATAAGATGGTCCACGGGATACAGTAAACCTCAAGTGAAGCATCTGAATTTATAACTAGTGTCACAGGAATGGTTCAAAACAAAATCAGTAAGAAGAGTCAGTCTTCTTGTCCTTAAGTCGGCATTGTGCCTTTTGTATTAAATTCCGATGCAATATCTGTGTTTCATCGTCAATAAGAAGGACCAAGGGATGCAGTAAACCTGGAGTGAAGCATCGGAATCTATAACTAGTGTCACAGGGATGGTTCAAATCATAGACAGTAAGAAGAGTCAGACTTCTTGTACTTAAGTCGGCATTGTGCCTTTTGTATTTAATTCCGATGCAATTTCTGTGTTTCATCGTCAATAAGAAGGTAAGAGGGATACAGTAATCCCGAAGTGAAGCATCGGAATCTATAACTACTGTCATAGGAATGGTTCAAATTAAAGACAGTAAGAAGAGTCAGACATCTTTTACTTGAGTCGGCATTGTGCCTTTTGTATTTAATTCCGATGCAATTTCTGTGTTTCATCGTCAATAAGAAGGTCCAAGGGATACAGTAAACCTGGAGTGAAGCATCGGAGTGTATAACTAGTGTCACAGGACTGGTTCAAAAGTAGACAGTAAGAAGAGTCAATCTTCTTGTGCTTAATTCGGCACTGTGCCTTTTGTATTAATTTCCGATGCAATTTCTGTGTTTCATCGTCAATATGAAGGTCCAAGGGATACAGTACACCTGGAGTGAAGCATCGGAATCTATAACTAGTGTCACAGGAATGGTTCAAAACGTAGATAGTAAGAAGAGTCAGTCTTCTTGTACTTAATTTGCATTGTGCCTTTTGTATTTAATTCCAATGCAATTTCTGTGCTTCATCGTCAATATGAAGGTCCAAGGGATACAGTAAACCTGGAGTGAAGCATCGGAATTTATAACTAGAGTCACAGGTATGGTTCAAAACATAGTCAGTAAGTAGAGTCAATCTTCTTGTACTTAAGTCGGCATTGTGCCTTTTGTATTTAATTGCGATGCAATTTCTGTGTTTCATCGTCAATAAGAAGGACCAAGGGATGCAGCAAACCTGGAGTGAAGCATCGGAATCTATAACTAGTGTCACAGGGACGGTTCATATCATAGACAGTAAGATGAGTCAGTATTCTTGTACTTAAGTCGGCTTTGTGCTTTTTGTATTTATTTCCGATGCAATTTCTGTGTTTCATCGTCACTAAGAAGGTCAGAGGGGTACAGTAATTCTGAAGTTAAGCATCGGAATCTATAACTAGTGTTACAATAATGGTTCAAAGCATAGTCAGTAAGAAGAGTCAGTCTTCTTGTAGTTAAGTCGGCATTGTGCCTTTTGTATTGAATTCCGATGCAATTTCTGTGTTTCATCGTCAATAAGAAGGTACAAGGGTTACAGAAAAACCTGAAGTGAAGCATCGGAATATATAACTAGTGTCACGGGAATGGTTCGAAACATAGGCAGTAGGAAGAGTCAGTCTTCTAGTACTTAAGTCGGCATTGTGCCTTTTCTATTTATTTCCGATGCAATTTCTGTGTTTCATCGTCAATAAGACGGTCCGAGGGATACAGTACACCTGAAGGGAAGCATCGGAATCTATAACTAGCGTCACAGGAATGGTTCAAAACATAGACAGTTGGAACAGTCAGTCTTCTTGTACTTAAGTTGGCATTGTGCCTTTCGTATTTAATTCCGATGCAATTTCTGTGTTTCATCGTCAA
Source organism: Schistocerca piceifrons (assembly GCF_021461385.2). NCBI lineage: Eukaryota > Metazoa > Arthropoda > Insecta > Orthoptera > Acrididae > Schistocerca > Schistocerca piceifrons. Next base: position 803,963 of record NW_025727424.1, on the reverse strand, counting down.
TAAGAAGGTCAGAGGGATACAGTAAAACTGAAGTGAAGCATCGGAATCTATAACTAGTGCCACAGGAATGGTTCAAATTATAGTCAGTAAGGAGAGTCAGTCTCCTTGTCCTTAAGTCGGCATTGTGCCTCTTGTATTTAATTCCGATGCAATTTCTGTGTTTCATCGTCAATAAGAAGGTCCAAGGGATACAGTAAACCTGGAGTGAAGCATCGGAGTCTATAACTAGTGTCACAGGACTGGTTCAAAAATAGACAGTTAGAAGAAATAGTCTTCTAGTACATAATTCGGCATTGTGCCTTTTGTATTTAATTCCGATGCAATTTCTGTGTTTCATCGTCAATAAGAAGGTCCAAGGGATACAGTAAACCTGGAGTGAAGCATCGGAATCTATAACTAGTGTCACAGGGGCGGTTCAAAACATAAACAGTAAGATGAGTCAGTATTCTTGTACTTAATTCGGCATTGTGCTTTTTGTATTTATTTCCGATGCAATTTCTGCGTTTCATCGTCACTAAGACGGTGAGTGGGATACAGTAATCCTGATGTTAAGCATCGGAATCTATAACTAGTGTCACAAGAATGGTTCAAAGCATAGTCAGTAAGAAGAGTCAGTCTTCTTATAGTTAAGTCGGCATTGTGCCTTTTGTATTGAATTCCGATGCAATTTCTGTGATTCATCGTCAATAACAAGGTCCAAAGGATACAGTAAACCTGGAGTGAAGCATCTGAATCTATGACCAGTGTCAATGGAATGGTTCAAAACATAGACATTAAGAAGAGTCAGTCTTCTTGTACTTAAGTCGGCATTGTGCCTTTTGTATTTAATTCCGACGCAATTTCTTAGTTTCATCGTCAATAAGAAGCCAGAGGGATACAGTAAACCTGAAGTGATGCATCGGAATCTATAGCTAGTGTCACAGGAATGGTTCAAAACATAGTCAGTAAGAAGAGTCAGTCTTCTTGTCCTTAAATCGGCATTGTGCCTTTTGTATTTAATGCCGATGCAATTTCTGTGTTTCATCGTCAATTTTAAGGTCCAAGGGACACAGTACACCTGGAGTGAAGCATCGTAATCTATAACTAGTGTCACAGGAGTGGTTCAAAACGTAGATAGTAAGAAGAGTCAGTCTTCTTGTACTTAATTTGCATTGTGCCTTTTGTATTTAATTCCGATGCTATTTCTGTGCTTCATCGTCAATAAGAAGGTCCAAGGGATACAGTAAACCTGGAGTGAAGCATCGGAATTTATAACTAGTGTCACAGGTATGGTTCAAAGCAGAGTCAGTCAGAAGAGTCAATCTTGTTGTACTTAAGTCGGCATTGAGCATTTTGTATTTAATTCCGATGCAATTTCTGTGTTTCATCGTCAATAAGGAGGACCAAGGGATGCAGTAACCCCGGAGTGAAGCATCGGAATGTATAACTAGTGTCACAGGGATGGTTCAAATCATAGACAGTAAGAAGAGTCAGACTTCTTGTACTTAAGTCGGCATTGTGCCTTTTGTATTTAATTCCGATGCAATTTCTGTGTTTCATCGTCAATAAAAAGGTCCAAGGGATACAGTAAACTTGGAGTGAAGCATCGGAGCCTATAACTAGGGTCACAGGACTTGTTCAAAAATAGACAGTAAGAAAAGTTAGTCTTCTTTTGCTTAATTCGGCATTGTGCCTTTTGTATTTAATTCCGATGCAATTTCTGTGTTTCATCGGCAATAAAAAGGTCAGAAGGATAGATTAAACCTGATGGGAAGCATCGGAATCCATAACTAGTGTCACAGGAATAGTTCAAAACATAGTAAGAAGAGTGAGTCTTCTTGTACTTAAGTCGGCATTGTGCCTTTGGTATTTAATTCCGATGCAATTTCTGTATTTCATCGTCAATAAGAAGGTCCTAGGGATACAGTAAACCTGGAGTGAAGCATCGGAATCTATAACTAGTGTCACAGGGACGGTTCATAACATTGACAGTAAGATGAGTCAGTATTCTTTTACTTAAGACGGCATTGTGCTTTTTGTATTATTTTCCGCTGCAATTTCTGTGTTTCATCGTCACTAAGAATGTCAAAGGGGTACAGTAATTCTGAAGTTAAGCATCGGAATCTATAACTAGTGTTACATCAATGGTTCAAAGCATAGTCAATAAGAAGTGTCAGTCTTCTTGTAGTTATGTCGGCATTGTGCCTTTTGTATTGAATTCCGATGCAATTTCTATGTTTCATCGTCAATAAGAAGGTCCAAGGGATACAGTAAACCTGAAGTGAAGCATCGGAATCTATAACTATTGTCACAGGAATGGTTCAAAACATAGACAGTAGGAAGAGTCAGTCTTCTAGTACTTAAGTCGGCATTGTGCCTTTTCTATTTATTTGCGATGCAATTTCTGTGTTTCATCGTCAATAAGACGGTCCGAGTGATACAGTACACCTGAAGGGAAGCATCGGAATCTTTAACTAGCGTCACAGGAATGGTTCAAAACATAGACAGTTGGAACAGTCAGTCTTCTTGTACTTAAGTTGGCATTGTGCCTTTCGTATTTCATTCCGATGCAATTTCTGTGTTTCATCGTCAATAAGGAGGTCAGAGGGATACAGTAAAACTGAAGTGAAGCATCGGAATCTATAACTAGTGCCACAGGAATGGTTCAAATTATAGTAAGTAAGGAGAGTCAGTCTTCTTGTCCTTAAGTCGGCATTGTGCCTCTTGTATTTAATTCCGATGCAATTTCTGTGTTTCATCGTCAATAAGAAGGTCCAAGCTATACAGTAAACCTGGAGTGAAGCATCGGAGTCTACAACTAGTGTCACAGGACTGGTTCAAAAATAGACAGTAAGAAGAAACAGTCTTCTTGGACTTAATTCGCATTGTGCCTTTTGTATTTCATTCCGATGCAATTTCTGTGTTTCATCGTCAATAAGAAGGTCCAAGGGATACAGTAAACCTGGAGTGTAGCATCGGAATCTATAACTAGTGTCACAGGAATGGTTCAAAACATAGACAGTAAAAAGAGTCAGTCTTCGTGTACTGAAGTCGGCATTGTACTTTTTCTTTATAATTCCGATGCAATTTGTGTGTTTCATCGTCAATAACAAGGTCCAAAGGATACAGTAAACCTGGAGTGAAGCATCTGAATCTATAACTAGTGTCAATGGAATGGTTCAAAACATAGACAGTAACAAGGGTCAGCCTTCTTGTACTTAAGTCGGGATTGTGCCTTTTGTATTTAATTCCGATGCAATTTCTGTGTTTCATTGTCAATATGAAGGTCCAAGGGATACAGTAAATCTGGAGTGAAGCATCGGAATCAATAACTAGTGTCACAGGAATGGTTCAAAGCATAGTCAGTAAGAATAGTCAGTCTTCTTGTACTTAAGTCATCATTGTGCATTTTCTATTTAATTCTGATGCAATTTCTGTGTTTTATCGTCAATAAGAAGGTCAGAGTAATAGATTAAACCTGAAGTGAAGCATCGGAATCCATAACTAGTGTCACAGGTATGGTTCAAAACATAGTCAGTAACAAGAGTCTGTCTTCTTGTACTTAAGTCGGCATTGTGCCTTTGGTATTTAATTCCGATGCAATTTCTGTGTTTCATCGTCAACAAGAAAGTCCAAGGGATACAGTAAACCTAGAGTGAAGCATCGGAATCAATAACTAGTGTCACAGGGACGGTTCATAACATAGACAGTAAGATGAGTCAGTATTCTTGTACTTAAGTCGGCATTGTGCTTTTTGTATTTATTTCCGATGCAATTTCTGTGTTTCATCGTCACTAAGAATGTCAGAGAGGTACAGTAATCCTGAAGTTACGCATCGGAATCTATAACTAGTGTTACAATTATGGTTCAAAGCATAGTCAGTAAGAAGAGTCAGTCTTCTTGTAGTTAAGTAGGCATTGTGCCTTTTGTATTGATTTCCGATGCAATTTCTGTGTTTCGTCGTCAATAAGAAGGTCCAAGGGATACAGTAAACCTGAAGTGAAGCATCGGAATCTATAACTAGTGTCACAGGAATGGATCAAAACATAGACAGTAGGAAGAGTCAGTCTTCTAGTACTTATGTCGGCATTGTGCCTTTTCTATTTATTTCCGATGCAATTTCTGTATTTCATCGTCAATAAGACTGTCAGAGGGATACAGTACACCTAAAGTGAAGCATCGGAATCTAAAACTAGTGTCACAGGAATGGTTCAAAACATAGACAGTTGGACAGACAGCCTTCTTGTACTTATGTTGGCATTGTGCCTTTCGTATTTAATTCCGATGCAGTTTCTGTGTTTCACTGGCAATAAGAAGGTCAGAGGGATACAGTAAAAATGAAGTGAAGCATCGGAATCTATAACTAGTGTCACAGGAATGATTCAAACATAGACAGTAAGAAGAGTCAGTCTTCTTGTACTTAAGTCGGCATTGTGCCTTTTGTATTTAATTCCGATGCAATTTCTGTGTTTCATCGTCAATAACAAGGTCAGAGGGATACAGTAAAACTGAAGTGAAGCATCGGAATCTATAACTAGCGCCACAGGAATGGTTCAAATTATAGTCAGTAAGAAGAGTCAGTTTTCTTGTCCTGAAGTCGGCATTGTGCCTCTTGTATTTAACTCCGGTGCAATTTCTGTGTTTCATCGTCAATAAGAAGGTCCAAGGGATACAGTAAACCTGGAGTGAAGCATCGGAATCTATAACTAGTGTCACAGTAATATTTCAAAACATAGACAGTAAGAAGAGTCATGTGTCTTGTACTTAAGTCGGCATTGTGCCTTTTGTATTTATTTCCGATGCAATTTCTGTGATTCATCGTCAATAAGAAGGCCCAAGGGAAACAGTAAACCTGAAGTGAAGAATCGGAATCTATAACTAGTGTCACAGGAATGGTTCAAAACATAGTCAGTAAGAAGAGTCAGTCTTCTTATACTTAAGTGGGCATTGTGCATTTTCTATTTAATTCCGATGCAAATTCTGTGTTTCATCGTCAATAAAAAGGTCCAAGGGAAACGGTAAACCTGGAGTGAAGCATCGGAATCTATAACTAGTGTGACAGGAATGGTTCAAAACATAGACAGTAAGAAGAGTCAGTCTTCTTGTACTTAAGTAGACATTGTGCCTTTTGTATTTAATTTCGATGCAATTTCTGTGTTTCACTGTCAATAAGAAGGTCCAAAGGATACAGTAAACCTCAAGTGAATCATCGGAATCTATAACTAGTGTCACAGGAATGGTTCAAAACAAAGTCAGTAAGAAGAGTCAGTTTTCTTGTCCTTAAATCGGCATTGTGCCTTTTGTATTTAATTCCGATGCAATTTCTGTGTTTCATCGTCAATAAGAAGGTCCAAGGGATACAGTAAACCTGGAGTGAAGTATCGGAGTCTATAACTAGTGTCACAGGAAAGGTTCAAAACATAGACAGTAAGAAGAGTCAGTCTTCTTGTACTTAAGTCGACATTGTGCCTTTTCTTATTAATTCCGATGCTATTTCTGTGTTTCATCGTCAATAAGAAGAACAGAGGGATACAATAAACATGAAGTGAAGCATCGGAATCTATAACTAGTGTCACAGGAATTTTTCAAGACATAGTCAGTAAGACGAGTCAGTCATCTTATACTTAAGTGGGCATTGTGAATTTTCTATTTAATTCCGATGCAAATTCTGTGTTTCATCGTCAATAACGAGGTCCAAGCGATACGGTAAACCTGGAGTGAAGCATCGCAATCTATAACTAGTGTGACAGTAATGGTTCAAATCATAGACAGTAAGAAAAGTCAGTCTTCTTGTACTTAAGTTGACATTGTGCCTTTTGTATTTAATTCCGATACATTTCTGTGTTTCATTGTCAATAAGAAGGTAGAACGGATACAGTAAACCTCAAGTGAAGCATCGGAATCTATAACTAGTGTCACAGGAATGGTTCAAAACAAAGTCAGTAAGAAGAGTCAGTCTTCTTGTCCTTAAACTGGCATTGTGCCTTTTCTATTTAATTACGATGCAATTTCTGTGTTTCATCGTAAATAAGAAGGTCCAAGGGATACAGTAAACTTGGAGTGAAGCATCGGAATCTATAAGTAGTGTCACAGTAATGGTTCAAATCATAGACAGTAAGAAGAGTCAGTCTTCTTGTCCTTAAGTCGGCATTGTGCCTCTTGTATTTAATTCCGATGCAATTTCTGTGTTTCATAGTCAATAAGAAGGTCCAAGGGATACAGTAAACCTGGAGTGAAGCATCGGAATCTATAAGTAGTGTCACAGTTGTGGTTCAAATCATAGACAGTGAGAAGAGTCAGTCTTCTTGTACTTAAGTCGACATTGTGCCTTTTGTATTTAATTCCGATGCAATTTCTGTGTTTCATTGTCAATAAGAAGGTAGAACGGATACAGTAAACCTCAAGTGAAGCATCGGAATCTATAACTAGTGTCACAGGAATGGTTCAAAACAAAGTCAGTAAGAAGAGTCAGTCTTCTTGTCCTTAAACCGGCATTGTGCTTTTTCTATTTAATTCCGATGCAATTTCTGTGTTTCATCGTCAATGAGAAGGTCCAAGGCATACAGTAATTCTGGAGTGTAGCATCGGAGTCTATAACTAGTGTCACAGGAATGGTTCAAAACATAGACAGTAAGAAGAGTCAGTCTTCTTGTACTTAAGTCGACATTGTGCCTTTTCTATTTAATTCCGATGCAATTTCTGTGTTTCATCGTCAATAAGAAGGACAGAGGGATACAATAAACATGAAGTGAAGCATCGTAATCTATAACTAGTGTCACAGGAATGGTTCAAAACAAAGTCAGTAAGAAGAGTCAGTCTTCTTGTCTTTAAGTCTGCATTGTGCCTTTTGTATTTAATTCCGATGCAATTTCTGTGTTTCATCGTCAATAAGAAGGTCCAAGGGATACAGTAAACCTGGAGTGTAGCATCGGAATCTATAACTAGTGTCACAGGAATGGTTCAAAACATAGACAGTAAGACGAGTCAGTCTTCATGTACTTAAGTTGGCATTTTGCCTTTTGTATTTAATTCTGATGCAATTTCTGTGTTTCATCGTCAATAAGAAGGTCCAAGGGATACAGTAAACCTGAGGTGAAGAATCGGAATCTGTAACTAGTGTCACAGGAATGGTTCAAAACATAGTCAGTAAGAAGAGTCAGTCTTCTTGTACTTAAGTCGGCATTGTACCTCTTCTATTTAATTCCGATGCAAATTCCGTGTTTCATCGTCAAAAACAAGGTACAAAGGATACAGTAAACCTCAAGTGAAGCATCGGAATCTATTACTAGTGTCACAGGAATGGTTCACAACAAAGTCAGTAAGAAGAGTCAGTCTTCTTGTCCTTAAGTCGGCATTGTGCCTTTTGTATTTAATTGCGATGCAATTTCTGTGTTTCATCGTCAATATGAAGGTCCAAGGGATACTGTACACCTGGGAGTGAAGCATCAGAATCTATAACTAGTGTCACAGGAATTGTTCAAAACATAGATATTAAGAAGAGTCAGCCTTCTTGTACTTAATTCTGCATTGTGCCTTTTGTATTTAATTCCGATGCAATTTCTGTGCTTCATCGTCAATAAGAATGTCCAAGGGATACAGTAAACCTGGAGTGAAGCATCGGAATTTATAGCTAGTATCACAGGAATGGTTCAAAACATAGTCAGTAAGAAGAGTCAATCTTCTTGTACTTATGTCGGCATTGTGCTTTTTGTATTTAATTCCGTTGTAATTTCTGTGTTTCATCGTCAATAACAAGGGCCAAGGGATGCAGTAAACCTGGAGTGAGGCATCGGAATCTATAACTAGTGTCACAGGGTTGGTTCAAATCATAGACAGTAAGAAGAGTAAGTATTCTTGTACTTAAGTCGGCATTGTGCCTTTTGTATTGAATTCCGATGCAATTTCTGTGTTTCATCGTCAATAAGAAGGTCCACGGGATACAGTAAACCTGTAGTGAAGCATCGGAATCAATAACTAGTGTTACAGGAATGGTTCAAAACATAGACAGTAGGAAGAGTCAGTCTTCTAGTACTTAAGTCGGCATTGTGCCTTTTCTATATATTTCCGATGCAATTTCTGTCTTTCATCGTCAATACGACGGTCAGAGAGATACAGTACACCAGAAGTGAAGCATCGGAATCTATAACTAGTGTCACAGGAACGGTTCAAAACATAGACGGTTGGAACAGTCAGTCTTCTTGTACTTAAGTTGGCATTGTGCCTTTCGTATTTAATTCCGATGCAATTTCTGTGTTTCACCGGCAATAAGAAGGTCGGAGGGATACAGTTAAAATGAAGTGAAGCATCGGAATCTATAACTAGTGTCACAGGAATGGTTCAAACATGGACAGTAAGAAGAGTCAGTCTTCTTGTACTTAAGTCGGCATTGTGCCTTTTGTATTTAGTTCCGATGCAATTTCTGTGTTTCATCGTCAATAAGAAGGTCCAAGGGATACAGTCAACCTGAAGTGAAGCTTCGGAATCTATAACTAGTGTCACTGGAATGGTTCAAAATGTAGACAGTAAGAAGAGTCAGTCTTCTTGTACTTATGTCGGCATTGTGCCTTTTGTATTTATTTCCGATGCAATTTCTGTGATTCATCGTCAATAAGAAGGTCCAAGGGATACAGTAAACCTGAAGTGTTGAATCGGACTCTATAACTAGTTTCACAGAAATGGTTCAAAGCATACACAGTAGAAGAGTCAGTCTTCTTGTACTTATGTCGGCATTGTGCCATTTGTATATAATTCCGATGCAATTTCTGTGTTTCATCGTCAATAAGACGGTCGATGGGAAACAGTAAACCTGAAGTGAAGCATCGGAATCTATAACTAGTGTCACAGGAATGGTTTAAAACATAGCCAGTAAGAAGAGTAAGTCCTCTTGTCCTTAAGTCGGCATTGTGCCTTCTGTATTACGATCCGATGCTATTTCTGTGTTTCATCGGCAATAAGGTCAGAGGGATAGAGTAAACCTGAAGTGAAGCATCGGAATCTATAACTAGTGTCACAGGAATGGTTCAAGACATAGTCAGTAAGACGAGTCAGTCTTCTTATACTTAAGTGGGAATTGTGAATTTTCTATTTAATTCCGATGCAAATTCTGTGTTTCATCGTCAATAACGAGGTCCAAGCGATACGGTATACCTGGAGTGTAGCATCGCAATCTATAACTAGTGTGACAGTAATGGTTCAAATCATAGACAGTAAGAAAAGTCAGTCTTCTTGTACTTAAGTTGACATTGTGCCTTTTGTATTTAATTCCGATACAATTTCTGTGTTTCATTGTCAATAAGAAGGTAGAACGGATACAGTAAACCTCAAGTGAAGCATCGGAATCTATAACTAGTGTCACAGGAAAGGTTCAAAACAAAGTCAGTAAGAAGAGTCAGTCTTCTTGTCCTTAAACCGGCATTGTGCCTTTTCTATTTAATTCCGATGCAATTTCTGTGTTTCATCGTAAATAAGAAGGTCCAAGGGATACAGTAAACTTGGAGTGAAGCATCGGAATCTATAAGTAGCGTCACAGTAATGGTTCAAATCATAGACAGTAAGAAGAGTCAGTCTTCTTGTCCTTAAGTCGGCATTGTGCCTCTTGCATTTAATTCCGATGCAATTTCTGTGTTTCATAGCCAATAAGAAGGTCCAAGGGATACAGTAAACCTGGAGTGAAGCATCGGAATCTATAAGTAGTGTTACAGTTGTGGTTCAAACCATAGACAGTAAGAAGAGTCAGTCTTCTTGTACTTAAGTCGACATTGTGCCTTTTGTATTTAATTCCGATGCAATTTCTGTGTTTCATTGTCAATAAGAAGGAAGAACGGATACAGTAAACCTCAGGTGAAGCATCGGAATCTATAACTAGTGTCACAGGAATGGTTCAAAACAAAGTCAGTAAGAAGAGTCAGTCTTCTTGTCCTTAAACCGGCATTGTGCCTTTTCTATTTAATTCCGATGCAATTTCTGTGTTTCATCGTCAATGAGAAGGTCCAAGGGATACAGTAATTCTGGAGTGTAGCATCGGAGTCTATAACTAGTGTCACAGGAATGGTTCAAAACATAGACAGTAAGAAGAGTCAGTCTTCTTGTACTTAAGTCGACATTGTGCCTTTTCTATTTAATTCCGATGCAATTTCTGTGTTTCATCGTCAATAAGAAGGACAGAGGGATACAATAAACATGAAGTGAACATCGGAATCTATAACTAGTGTCACAGGAATGGTTCAAAACAAAGTCAGTAAGAAGAGTCAGTCTTCTTGTCCTTAAGTCTGCATTGTGCCTTTTGTATTTAATTCCGATGCGATTTCTGTGTTTCATCGTCAATAAGAAGGTCCAAGGGATACAGTAAACCTGGAGTGTAGCATCGGAATCTATAACTAGTGTCACAGGAATGGTTCAAAACATAGACAGTAAGAAGAGTCAGTCTTCGTGTACTTAAGTTTGCATTTTGCCTTTTGTATTTAATTCTGATCCAATTTCTGTGTTTCATCGTCAATAAGAAGGTCCAAGGGATACAATAAACCTGAGGTGAAGAATCGGAATCTGTAACTAGTGTCACAGGAATGGTTCAAAACATAGTCAGTAAGAAGAGTCAGTCTTCTTGTACTTAAGTCGGCATTGTACCTCTTCTATTTAATTCCGATGCAAATTCTGTGTTTCATCGTCAATAACAAGGTACAAAGGATACAGTAAACCTCAAGTGAAGCATCGGAATCTATTACTAGTGTCACAGGAATGGTTCACAACAAAGTCAGTAAGAAGAGTCAGTCTTCTTGTTCTTAAGTCGGCATTGTGCCTTTTGTATTTACTTGCGATGCAATTTCTGTGTTTCATCGTCAATATTAAGGTCCAAGGGATACAGTACACCTGGAGTGAAGCATCGGAATCTATAACTAGTGTCACAGGAATTGTTCAAAGCATAGATATTAAGAAGAGTCAGCCTTCTTGTACTTAATTCTGCATTGTGCCTTTTGTATTTAATTCCGATGCAATTTCTGTGCTTCATCGTCAATAAGAATGTCCAAGGGATACAGTAAACCTGGAGTGAAGCATCGGAATTTATAGCTAGTGTCACAGGAATGGTTCAAAACATAGTCAGTAAGAAGAGTCAATCTTCTTGTACTTATGTCGGCATTGTGCTTTTTGTATTTAATTCCGTTGTAATTTCTGTGTTTCATCGTCAATAACAAGGGCCAAGGGACGCAGTAAACCTGGAGTGAGGCATCGGAATCTATAACTAGTGTCACAGGGATGGTTCAAATCATAGACAGTAAGAAGAGTTAGTATTCTTGTACTTAAGTCGGCATTGTGCCTTTTGTATTGAATTCCGATGCAATTTCTGTGTTTCATCGTCAATAAGAAGGTCCACGGGATACAGTAAACCTGCAGTGAAGCATCGGAATCAATAACTAGTGTTACAGGAATGGTTCAAAACATAGACAGTAGGAAGAGTCAGTCTTCTAGTACTTAAGTCGGCATTGTGCCTTTTCTATATATTTCCGATGCAATTTCTGTGTTTCATCGTCAATAGGACGGTCAGAGAGATACAGTACACCAGAAGTGAAGCATCGGAATCTATAACTAGTGTCACAGGAATGGTTCAAAACATAGACAGTTGGAACAGTCAGTCTTCTTGTACTTAAGTTGGCATTGTGCCTTTCGTATTTAATTCAGATGCAATTTCTGTGTTTCACCGGCAATAAGAAGGTCGGAGGGATACAGTTAAAATGAAGTGAAGCATCGGAATCTATAACTAGTGTCACAGGAATGGTTCAAAACATAGTCAGTAACAAGAGTCAGTTTTCTTGTACTTAAGTCGGCATTGTGCCTTTTCTATTTAATTCCGATGCAATTTCTGTGTTTCATCGTCAATAAGAATTTCCAAGAGATACAGTAAACCTGGAGTGAAGCATCGGAATCTATAACTAATGTCACAGGAATGGTTCAAAACATAGGCAGTAAGAAGAGTCAGTCTTCTTGTACTTAAGTCGACATTGTGCATATTCAATTTAATTCCGATGCAATTTCTGTGTTTCATCGTCAATAAGAAGGTCAGAGGGATACAATGAACCTGGAGTGTAGCATCGGAATTTATAACTAGTGTCACAGGAATGGTTCAAATCTTAGACAGTAAGAAGAGACAGTCCTCGTGTACTTATGTCGGCATTTTGCCTTTTGTATTTAATTCCGATGCAATTTCTGTCTTTCATCGTCAATAAGAAGGTCCAAGGGATACAGTAAACCTGAGGAGAAGCATCGGAATCTATAACTAGTGTCACAGGAATGGTTCAAAACATAGTCAGTAAGAAGAGTCAGTCTTCTTGTACTTAAGTCGGCATTGTACGTTTTCTATTTAATTCCGATGCAATTTCTGTGTTTCATCGCCAATAACAAGGTCCAAGGGATACAGTAAACCTTGAGTGAAGCGTCGGAATCTATAACTAGTGTCAATGGAATGGTTCAAACCATAGACAGTAAGAAGCGTCAGTCTTCTTGTACTTAAGTCGGCATTGTTTCTTTTGTATTTAAATCCGAAGCATTTCTGTGTTTCATCGTCAATCAGAAGGTCCAAGGGATACAGTAAACCTGAAGTAAAACATCGGAATTTGTAACTAGTGTCACAGGAATGGTTCAATTCATAGTCAGTAAGAAGAGTCAGTCTTCTTGTACTTAAGTCGGCATTGTGCCTTTTGTATTCAATTCCGATGATATTTCTGTGTTTTATCGTCAATAAGAAGGACCAAGGGATACAGTAAACCTGGAGTGAAGCATCGGAATCTATAACTAGTGTCACAGGGATGGCTCAAAACATAGACATTAAGAAGAGTCAGTCTTCTTGTACATAAGTTGGCATTGTGCTTTTGTATTTAATTCCGATGCAATTTCTGTGTTTCATCGCCAATAAGAAGGTCAGAGAGATACAGTAATCCTGAAGTGAAGCATCGAAATCTATAACTAGTGTCACAGGAATGGTTCAAAACATAGTCAGTTAGAATAGTCAGTCTTCTTGTACTTAAGTCATCATTGTGCATTTTATATTTAATTCTGATGCAATTTCTGTGTTTCATCGTTACTAACAAGGTCCAAGGGATACAGTAAACCTGGAGTGATGCATCGGAATCTATAACTAGTGTCACAGGAATGGTTCAAATTATAGACAGTAAGAAGAGTCAGACTTCTTTTCCTTAAGTCGGCATTGAGCCCTTTGTATTTAATTCCGATGCAATTTCTGTGTTTCATCGTCAGTAAGAAGGTCCAAGGGATACAGCAAAATTGGAGTGAAGCATCAGAGACTATAACTAGTGTCACAGGACTGGTTCAAAAATTGACAGTAAGAAGGGTCAGTCTTCTTGTACTTAATTCGGCATTGTGCCTTTTGTATTTAATTCCGTTGCCATTTCTGTGTTTCATCGTCAATAATAAGGTCAGAGGGATACAGTAAACCTGAAGTGAAACATCGGAATCCATAACTAGTGCCACAGGAATGGTTCAAAACATAGTCAGTAAGAAGAGTCAGTCTTCTTGTACTTAAGTCGGCATTGTGCCCTTTGTTTTTAATTCCGATGCAATTTCTATGTTTCATCGTCAGTAAGAAGGTCCAAGAGATCCGGCAAACCTGGAGTGAAGCATCGGAGTCTATAACTAAAGTCACAGGACTGGTTCAAAAATTGACAGTAAGAAGGGTCAGTCTTCTTGTACTTAAGTCGGCATTGTGACTTTTCTATTTAATTCCGATGCAATTTCTGTGTTTCATCGTCAATAAGAAGGTCCAAGGGATACAGTAAACCTGAAGTGTAGCATCGGAGTCTATAACTAGTGTCACAGGAATGGTTCAAAACATAGACAGTAAGAAGAGTCAGTCTTCTTGTACTTAAGTCGACATTGTGCCTTTTCTATTTAATTCCGATGCAATTTCTGTGTTTCATCGTCAATAAGAAGGACAGAGGGATACAATAAACATGAAGTGAAGCATCGGAATCTATAACTAGTGTCACAGGAATGGTTCAAAACAAAGTCAGTAAGAAGAGTCAGTCTTCTTGTCCTTAAGTCTGCATTGTGCCTTTTGTATTTAATTCCGATGCAATTTCTGTGTTTCATCGTCAATAAGAAGGTCCAAGGGATACAGTAAACCTGGAGTGTAGCATCGGAATCTATAACTAGTGTCACAGGAATGGTTCAAAACATAGACAGTAAGAAGAGTCAGTCTTCGTGTACTTAAGTTGGCATTTTGCCTTTTGTATTGAATCCTGATGCAATTTCTGTGTTTCATCGTCAATAAGAAGTTCCAAGGGATACAGTAAACCTGAGGTGAAGAATCGGAATCTGTAACTAGTGTCACAGGAATGGTTCAAAACATAGTCAGTAAGAAGAGTCAGTCTTCTTGTACTTAAGTCGGCATTGTACCTCTTCTATTTAATTCCGATGCAAATTTTGTGTTTCATCGTCAATAACAAGGTACAAAGGATACAGTAAACCTCAAGTGAAGCATCGGAATCTATTACTAGTGTCACAGGAATGGTTCAAAACAAAGTCAGTAAGAAGAGTCAGTCTTCTTGTCCTTAAGTCGGCATTGTGCCTTTTCTATTTAATTCCAATGCAATTTCTGTGTTTCATCGTCAATAAGAAGGTCCAAGGTATTCAGTAAACCTGAAGTGGAGCATCGAAATATATAACTAGTGTCACAGGAATGGTTTAAAACATAGTCAGTACGAAGAGGCAGTCTTCTTATACATAAGTGGGCATTGTGAATTTTCTATTTAATTCCGATGCAATTTCTGTGTTTCATCGTCAATAAGAGGGACAGAGGGATACAATAAACCTGAAGTGAAGCATTGGAATCTATAACTAGTGTCACAGGAATGGTTCAAAACATAGTCAGTGAGAACAGACAGTCTTCTTGTCCTTAAGTCGGCATTGTGCATTTTGTATTTAATTCCGATTCAATTTCTGTGTTTCATCGTCAATAAGAAGGTCCAAGGTATACAGTAAACCTTAAGTGAAGCATCGGAATCTGTAACTAGTGTCACAGGAATGGTTCAAAACATAGTCAGTAACAAGAGTCAGGTTTCTTGTACTGAAGTCGGCATTGTGCCTTTTCTATTTAATTCCGATGCAATTTCTGTGTTTCATCGTCAATAAGAATTTCCAAGAGATACAGTAAACCTGGAGTGAAGCATCGGAATCTATAACTAGTGTCACAGGAATGGTTCAAAACATAGACAGTAAGAAGAGTCAGTCTTCTTGTACTTAAGTCGACATTGTGCGTATTCTATTTAATTCCGATGCAATTTCTGTGTTTCATCGTCAATAAGAAGGTCAGAGGGATACAATGAACCTGGAGTGTAGCATCGGAATTTATAACTAGTGTCACAGGAATGGTTCAAATCTTAGACAGTAAGAAGAGACAGTCCTCGTGTACTTATGTCGGCATTTTGCCTTTTGTATTTAATTCCGATGCAATTTCTGTCTTTCATCGTCAATAAGAAGGTCCAAGGGATACAGTAAACCTGAGGAGAAGCATCGGAATCTATAACTAGTGTCACAGGAATGGTTCAAAACATAGTCAGTAAGAAGAGTCAGTCTTCTTGTACTTAAGTCGGCATTGTACGTTTTCTATTTAATTCCGATGCAATTTCTGTGTTTCATCGCCAATAACAAGGTCCAAGGGATACAGTAAACCTGGAGTGAAGCATCGGAATCTATAACTAGTGTCAATGGAATGGTTCAAAACATAGACAGTAAGAAGCGTCAGTCTTCTTGTACTTAAGTCGGCATTGTGCCTTTTGTATTTAATTCCGATGCAATTTCTGTGTTTCATCTTCAATAAGAAGGTCCAAGGAATACAGTATACCTGAAGTGAAACATCGGAATTTGTAACTTGTGTCACAGGAATGGTTCAATTCATAGTCAGTAAGAAGAGTCAGTCTTCTTGTACTTAAGTCGGCATTGTGCCTTTTGTATTCAGTTCCGATGATATTTCTGTGTTTTATCGTCAATCAGAAGGACCAAGGGATACAGTAAACCTGGAGTGAAGCATCGGAATCTATAACTAGTGTCACAGGGATGGCTCAAAACATAGACAGTAAGAAGAGTCAGTCTTCTTGTACATAAGTTGGCATTGCGCTTTTGTATTTAATTCCGATGCAATTTCTGTGTTTCATCGTCAATAAGAAGGTCAGAGAGATACAGTAATCCTGAAGTGAGTCATCGAAATCTATAACTAGAGTCACAGGAATGGTTCAAAACATAGTCAGTAAGAATAGTCAGTCTTCTTGTACTTAAGTCATCATTGTGCATTTTATATTTAATTCTGATGCAATTTCTGTGTTTCATCGTTACTAACAAGGTCCAAGGGATACAGTAAACCTGGAGTGAAGCATCGGAATCTATAACTAGTGTCACAGGAATGGTTCAAATTATAGACAGTAAGAAGAGTCAAACTTCTTTTCCTTAAGTTGGCATTGAGCCCTTTGTATTTAATTCCGATGCAATTTCTGTGTTTCATCGTCAGTAAGAAGGTCCAAGGGATACAGCAAACCTGGAGTGAAGCATCGGAGACTATAACTAGTGTCACAGGACTGGTTCAAAAATTGACAGTAAGAAGGGTCAGTCTTCTTGTACTTAATTCGGCATTGTGCCTTTTGTATTTTATTCCGTTGCCATTTCTGTGTTTCATCGTCAATAATAAGGTCAGAGGGATACAGTAAACCTGAAGTGAAACATCGGAATCCATAACTAGTGCCACAGGAATGGTTCAAAACATAGTCAGTAAGAAGAGTCAGTCTTCTTGTACTTAAGTCGGCATTGTACGTTTTCTATTTAATTCCGATGCAATTTCTGTGTTTCATCGCCAATAACAAGGTCCAAGGGATACAGTAAACCTGGAGTGAAGCATCGGAATCTATAACTAGTGTCAATGGAATGGTTCAAAACATAGACAGTAAGATGCGTCAGTCTTCTTGTACTTAAGTCGGCATTGTGCCTTTTGTATTTAATTCCGTTGCGTTTTCTGTGTTTCATCGTCAATAAGAAGGTCCAAGGGATACAGTAAACCTGGAGTGAAGCATCGGAATCTATAACTAGTGTCACAGGAATGGTTCAAAACATAGACAGTAAGAAGAGTCAGTCATCTTGTACTTAATTCTGCAATGTGCCTTTTGTATTTAATTCCGATGCAATTTCTGTGTTTCATCGTCAATCAGAAGGTCCAAGGGATACAGTAAACCTGAAGTGAAGCATCGGAATTTGTAACTAGTGTCACAGGAATGGTTCAAATCATAGTCAGTAAGAAGAGTCAGTCTTCTTGTACTTAAGTTGGCATTGTGCCTTTCGTATGTAATTCCGATGCAAATTCTGTGTTTCATCGTCAATAAGAAGGTCCAAGGGATACAGTAAACCTGGAGTGAAGCATCGGAATCTATAACTAGTGTCACAGGAATGGTTCAAAACATAGACAGTAAGAAGAGTCAGTCATCTTGTACTTAATTCTGCATTGTGCCTTTTGTATTTAATTCCGATGCAATTTCTGTGTTTCATCGTCAATCAGAAGATCCAAGGGATACAGTAAACCTGAAGTGAAGCATCGGAATTTGTAACTAGTGTCACAGGAATGGTTCAAATCATAGTCAGTAAGAAGAGTCAGTCTTCTTGTACTTAAGTCGGCATTGTGCCTTTTGTATTCAATTCCGATGATATTTCTGTGTTTTATCGTCAATAAGAAGGACCAAGGGATACAGTAAACCTGGAGTGAAGCATCGGAATCTATAACTAGTGTCACAGGGATGGCTCAAAACATAGACAGTAAGAAGAGTCAGTCTTCTTGTACATAAGTTGGCATTGTGCTTTTGTATTTAATTCCGATGCAATTTCTGTGTTTCATCGTCAATAAGAAGGTCAGAGAGATACAGTAATCCTGAAGTGAAGCATCGAAATCTATAATTAGTGTCACAGGAATGGTTCAAAACATAGTCAGTAAGAATAGTCAGTCATCTTGTACTTAAGTCATCATTGTGCATTTTATATTTAATTCTGATGCAATTTCTGTGTCTCATCGTTACTAAGAAGGTCCAAGGGATACAGTAAACCTGGAGTGAAGCATCGGAATCTGTAACTAGTGTCACAGGAATGGTTCAAATCATAGACAGTAAGAAGAGTCAGACTTCTTTTCCTTAAGTCGGCATTGTGCCCTTTGTATTTAATTCCGATGCAATTTCTGTGTTTCATCGTCAGTAGGAAGGTCCAAGAGGTACAGCAAACCTGGAGTGAAGCATCGGAGTCTATAACTAGTGTCACAGGACTGGTTCAAAAATTGACAGTAAGAAGGGTCAGTCTTCTTGTACTTAATGCGGCATTGTGCCTTTTGTATTTAATTCCGTTGCCATTTCTGTGTTTCATCGTCAATAATAAGGTCAGAGGGATACAGCAAACCTGAAGTGAAACATCGGAATCCATAACTAGTGCCACAGGAATGGTTCAAAACATTGTCAGTAAGAAGAGTCAGTCTTCTTGTACTTAAGTCGGCATTGTGCCTTTTGTATTTAATTCCGATGCAATTTCTGTGTTTCATCGTCAATAAGAAGGTCCAAGGGATACAGTAAACCTGAAGTAAACCATCGGAATCTACAACTAGTGTCACAGGAATGGTTCAAAGGATAGTCAGTAAGAAGAGTCAGTTATCTTGTACTTAAGTTGGCATTGTGCCTTTCGTATGTAATTCCGATGCAAATTCTGTGTTTCATCGTCAATAAGAAGGTCCAAGGGATACAGTAAACCTGGAGTGAAGCATCGGAATCTATAACTAGTGTCACAGGAATGGTTCAAAACATAGACAGTAAGAAGAGTCAGTCTTCTTGTACTTAAGTCGACATTGTGCCTTTTCTATTTAATTCCGATGCAATATCTGTGTTTCATCGTCAATAAGAGGGTCAGAGGGATACAATAAACCTGAAGTGAAGCATCGGAATCTATAACTAGTGTCACAGGAATGGTTCAAATCATAGTCAGTAAGAACAGTCAGTCTTCTTGTCCTTAAGTCGGCATGTGCATTTTATATTTAATTCCGATTCAATTTCTGTGTTTCATCGTCAATAAGAAGGTCCAAGGTATACAGTAAACCTTACGTGAAGCATCGGAATCTATAACTAGTGTCACAGGAATGGTTCAAACATAGTCAGTAACAAGAGTCAGTCTTCTTGTACTTAAGTCGGCATTGTGCCTTTTCTATTTAATTCCGATGCAATTTCTGTGTTTCATCGTCAATAAGAATTTCCAAGAGATACAGTAAACCTGGAGTGAAGCATCGGAATCTATAACTAGTGTCACAGGAATGGTTCAAAACATAGACAGTAAGAAGAGTCAGTCTACTTGTACTTAAGTCGACATTGTGCCTATTCAATTTAATTCCGATGCAATTTCTGTGTTTCATCGTCAATAAGAAGGTCAGAGGGATACAATGAACCTGGAGTGTAGCATCGGAATTGATAACTAGTGTCACAGGAATGGTTCAAATCTTAAGCAGTAAGAAGAGACAGTCCTCGTGTACTTAAGTCGGCATTTTGCCTTTTGTATTTAATTCCGATGCAATTTATGTGTTTCATCGTCAATAAGAAGGTCCAAGGGATACAGTAAACCTGAGGTGAAGCATCGGAATCTATAACTAGTATCACAGGAATGGTTCAAAACATAGTCAGTAAGAAGAGTCAGTCTTCTTGTACTTAAGTCGGCATTGTGCCTTTTGTATTTAATTCCGATGCGGTTTCTGTGTTTCATCGTCAATAAGAAGGTCCAAGGGATACAGTAAACCTAGAGTGAAGCATCGGAATCTATAACTAGTGTCACAGGAATGGTTCAAAACATAGACAGTAAGAAGAGTCAGTCATCTTGTACTTAATTCTGCATTGCGCCTTTTGTATTTAATTCCGATGGTATTTCTGTGTTTTATCGTCAATAAGAAGGACCAAGGGATACAGTAAACCTGGAATGAAACATCGGAATCTATAACTAGTGTCACAGGGATGGCTCAAAACATAGACAGTAAGAAGAGTCAGTCTTCTTGTACATAAGTTGGCATTGTGCTTTTGTATTCAATTCCGATGCAATTTCTGTGTTTCATCGTCAATAAGAGGGTCAGAGAGATACAGTAATCCTGAAGTGAAGCATCGAAATCTATAACTAGTGTCACAGGAATGGTTCAGAACATCGTCAGTAAGAAGAGTCAGTCTCTTTGTCCTTCAGTCGGCATTGTGCCTTTTGTATTTCATTCCGATGCAATTTTTGTGTTTCATCGGCGATAAGGTCAGAGTGATACAGTAAACCTGAAGTGAAGCATCGGAATCCAAAACCAGTGTCACAGGAATGGTTCAAATCATAGACAGTAGGAAGAGTCAGTCTTATTGTACTTAAGTCGGCATTGTGCCTTTTGTATTTAATTCCGATGCAATTGCTGTGTTTCATCGTCAATACGAAAGGTCCAAGGTGTACAGTATACCTGAAGTGAAGCATCGGAATCAATAACTAGTGTCACAGGACTGGTTCAAAACATAGTCAGTAAGAAGAATCAGTCTTCTTGTACTTAAGTCGGCATTGTGCCTTTTGTATTTAATTCCGATGCGATTTCTGTGTTTCATCGTCAATAAAAAGGTCCAAGGGACACAGTAAACCTGACGTAAACCATCGGAATCTACAACTAGTGTCACAGGAATGGTTCAAAGGATAGTCAGTAAGAAGAGTCAGTTATCTTGTACTTAAGTTGGCATTGTGCCTTTCGTATGTAATTCCGATGCAAATTCTGTGTTTCATCGTCAATAAGAAGGTCCAAGGGATACAGTAAACCTGGAGTGAAGCATCGGAATCTATAACTAGTGTCACAGGAATGGTTCAAAGGATAGTCAGTAAGAAGAGTCAGTTATCTTGTACTTAAGTTGGCATTGTGCCTTTCGTATGTAATTCCGATGCAAATTCTGTGTTTCATCGTCAATAAGAAGGTCCAAGGGATACAGTAAACCTGGAGTGAAGCTTCGGAATCTATAACTAGTGTCACAGGAATGGTTCAAAACATAGACAGTAAGAAGAGTCAGTCTTCTTGTACTTAAGTCGAAATTGTGCCTTTCGTATTTAATTCCTATGCAATTTCTGTGTTTCATCGTCAATAAGAAGGTCCAAGGGATACAGTAAACCTGAGGTGAAGCATCGGAATCTATAACTAGTATCTCAGGAATGGTTCAAAACATAGTCAGTAAGAAGAGTCAGTCTTCTTGTACTTAAGTCGTCATTGTGCCTTTTGTATTTAATTCCGATGCGATTTCTGTGTTTCATCGTCAATAAGAAGGTCCAAGGGATACAGCAAACCTGAAGTAAACCATCGGAATCTGCAACTAGTGTCACAGGAATGGTTCAAAGATAGTCAGTAAGAAGAGTCAGTTATCTTGTACTTAAGTTGGCATTGTGCCTTTCGTATGTAATTCCGTTGCAAATTCTGTGTTTCATCGTCAATAAGGAGGTCCAAGGGATACAGTAAACCTGGAGTGAAGCATCGGAATCTATAACTAGTGTCACAGGAATGGTTCAAAACATAGACAGTAAGAAGAGTCAGTCTTCTTGTACTTAAGTCGATATTGTGCCTTTTCTATTTAATTCCGATGCAATTTCTGTGTTTCATTGTCAATAAGAGGGTCAGAGGGATACAATAAACCTGAAGTGAAGCATCGGAATCTATAACTAGTGTCACAGGAATTGTTCAAATCATAGTCAGTAAGAACAGTCAGTCTTCTTGCCCTTAAGTCGGCATGTGCATTTTGTATTTAATTCCGATGCAATTTCTGTGTTTCATCGTCAATAAGAAGGTCCAAGGTATACAGTAAACCTTACGTGAAGCATCGGAATCTATAACTAGTGTCACAGGAATGGTTCAAAACATAGTCAGTAACAAGAGTCAGTCTTCTTGTACTTAAGTCGGCATTGTGCCTTTTCTATTTAATTCCGATGCAATTTCTTTGTTTCTTCGTCAATAAGAATTTCCAAGAGATACAGTAAACCTGGAGTGAAGCATCGGAATCTATAACTAGTGTCACAGGAATGGTTCAAAACATAGACAGTAAGAAGAGTCAGTCTTCTTGTACTTAAGTCGACATTGTGCCTATTCAATTTAATTCCGATGCAATTTCTGTGTTTCATCGCCAATAAGAAGGTCAGAGGGATACAATGAACCTGGAGTGTAGCATCGGAATTTATAACTAGTGTCACAGGAATGGCTCAAATCTTAAGCAGTAAGAAGAGACAGTCCTCGTGTACTTAAGTCGGCATTTTGCCTTTTGTATTTAATTCCGATGCAATTTCTGTGTTTCATCGTCAATAAGAAGGTCCAGGGGATACAGTAAACCTGAGGTGAAGCATCGGAATCTATAACTAGTATCACAGGAATGGTTCAAAACATAGTCAGTAAGAAGAGTCAGTCTTCTTGTACTTAAGTCGGCATTGTGCCTTTTGTATTTAATTCCGATGCGATTTCTGTGTTTCATCGTCAATAAGAAGTTCCAAGGGATACAGTAAACCTGGAGTGAAGCATCGGAATCTATAACTAGTGTCACAGGAATGGTTCAAACATAGACAGTAATAAGAGTCAGTCATCTTGTACTTAATTCTGCATTGTGCCTTTTGTATTTAATTCCGATGATATTTCTGTGTTTCATCGTCAATAAGAAGGACCAATGGATACAGTAAACCTGGAGTGAAACATCGGAATCTATAACTAGTGTCACAGGGATGGCTCAAAACATAGACAGTAAGAAGAGTCAGTCTTCTTGTACATAGGTTGGCATTGTGCTTTTGTATTTAATTCCGATGCAATTTCTGTGTTTCATCGTCAATAAGAAGGTCAGAGAGATACAGTAATCCTGAAGTGAAGCATCGAAATCTATAACTAGTGTCACAGGAATGGTTCAAAACATAGTCAGTAAGAAGAGTCAGTCTTCTTGTCCTTCAGTCGGCATTGTGCCTTTTGTATTTCATTCCGATGCAATTTTTGTGTTTCATCGGCAATAAGGTCAGAGTGATACAGTAAACCTGAACTGAAGCATCGGAATCCAAAACGAGTGTCACAGGAATGGTTCAAAACATAGACAGTAAGAAGAGTCAGTCATCTTGTACTTAATTCTGCATTGTGCCCTTTGTATTTAATTTATATGCTATTTCTGTGTTTCATCGTCAATAAGAAGGACCAATGGATACAGTAAACCTGGAGTGAAGCATCGAAATCTATAACTAGTGTCACAGGAATGGTTCAAAATATAGACAGTAAGAAGAGTCAGTCTTCTTGTCCTTAAGTCGGCATTGTGCCTTTTGTATTTAATTCCTATGCAATTTCTGTGTTTCATCGTCAATAAGAAGGTCTAAGGGATACAGTAAACCTGGAGTGAAGCATCGGAATCTATAACTAGTGTCACAGGAATGGTTCAAATCATAGACAGTAAGAAGAGTCAGTCTTCTTGTACTTAAGTCGACATTGTGCCTTTTGTATTTCATTCCGATGCAATTTCTGTGTTTCATCGTCAATAAGAGGGTCAGAGGGATACAATAAACCTGAAGCGAAGCATCGGATTCTATAACTAGTGTCACAGGAATGGTTCAAAACATCGTTAGTAAGAACAGTCAGTCTTCTTGTCCTTAAGTCGGCATTGTGCATTTTGTATTTAATTCCGATGCAATTTCTGTGATTCATCGTCAATAAGAAGGTCCAAGGGATACAGAAAACCTGGAGTGTAGCATCGGAATCTATTACTAGTGGCACAGTAATGGTTCAAATCATAGACAGTAAAACGAGTCAGACGTATTTTACTTAAGTCGGCATTGTGCCTTTTGTATTTACTTCCGATGCAATTTCTGTGTTTCATAGACAATGACCAGGTCCAAGGGATACAGTAAACCTGAAGTGAAGCATCGGAAGCTATAACTAGTGTCACAGGAATGGTTCAAAACATAGTCAGTAAGAAGAGTCAGTCTTCTTGTCCTTCAGTCAGCATTGTGCCTTTTGTATTTCATTCCGTTGCAATTTCGGTGTTTCATCGGCAATATGGTCAGAGGGATACAGTAAACTTGAAGTGAAGCATCGGAATCCATAACCAGTGTCACAGGAATGGTTCAAATCATAGACAGTAGGAAGAGTCAGTCTTCTTGTACTTAAGTCGGCATTGTGCCTTTTGTATTTAATTCCGATGCAATTTCTGTGTTTCATCGGCAATACAAAGGTATAAGGTATACAGTATACCTGAAGTGAAGCATCGGAATCTACAACTAGTGTCACAGGAATGGTTCAAAACATAGTCAGTAAGAAGAGTCAGTCTTCTTGTACTTAAGTCGGCATTGTGTATTTTCTATTTAATTACGATGCAATTTCTTTGTTTCATCGTCAATAAGAAGGTCCAAGGGATACAGTAAACCTGGAGTGAAGCATCGGAATCTGTAACTAGTGTCACAGGAATGGTTCAAAGCATAGACAGTAAGAAGAGCCAGTCTTCTTGTACTTAAGTCGACATTGTGTCTTTTCTATTTAATGCCGATGCACTTACTGTGTTTCATCGTCAATAAGAAAGTCCAAGGGATACAGTAAACCTGATTTGAAGCATCGGAATCTATAACTAGTGTCAAAGGAATGGTTGAAAACATAGTCAGTAACAATAGTCAATCTTCTTGTTGTTAAGTCGGCATTGTGCCTTTTGTATTTAATTCCTATGCAATTTCTGTGTTTCATCGTCAATAAGAAGGTCCAAGGGTACAGTAAACCTGGAGTGTAGCATCGGAATCTATAACTAATGACACAGGAATGGCTCAAAACATAGACAGTAAGAAGAGTCAGTCTTCGTGTACTTAAGTCGGCATTTTGCCTCTTGTATTTAATTCCGATGCAATTTCTGTGTTTCATCGTCAATAAGAAAGTCCAAGGGATACAGTAAACCTGATTTGAAGCATCGGAATCTATAACTAGTGTCACAGGAATGGTTCAAAACATGGTCAGTAAGAAGAGTCAGTCTCCTTGTACTTAAGTCTTCTTTGTGCCTTTTCTATTTGATTCCGATGCAATTCCTGTGTTTCATCGTCAATACGAAGGTCCAAGGGATACAGTAAACCTGGAGTGTAGCATCGGAATCTATAACTAGTGTCACAGGAATGGTTCAAAACATAGACAGTAAGAAGAGTCAGTCTTCTTGTACTTAAGCCGACATTGTGCATTTTGTATTTCATTCCGATGCAATTACTGTGTTTCATCGTCAATAAGAGGGTCAGAGGGATACAATAAACCTGAAGTGAAGCATCGGACTCTATAAATAGTATCACAGGAATGGTTCAAAACATAGTCAGTAAGAACAGTCAGTCTTCTTGTCCTTAAGTCGGCATTGTGCATTTTGTATTTAATTCCGACGCAATTTCTGTGATTCATCGTCAATAAGAAGGTCCAAGGTATACAGTAAACTTAAGTGAAGCATCGGAATCTATAACTAGTGTCAAAGGAATGGTTGAAAACATAGTCAGTAACAAGAGTCAGTCTTCTTGTACTTAAGTCGGCATTGTGCCTTTTCTATTTAATTCCGATGCAATGTCTGTGGTTCATCGTCAATAAGAACGTCCAAGGTATACAGTAAACCTTAAGTGAAGCATCGGAATCTATAACTAGTGTCACAGGAATGGTTCAAAACATAGTCAGTAACAAGAGTCAGTCTTCTTGTACTTAAGTCGGCATTGTGCCTTTTCTATTTAATTCCGGTGCAATTTCTGTGTTTCATCGTCAATAAGAATTTCCAAGAGATACAGTAAACCTGGAGTGAAGCATCGGAATCTAAACTAGTGTCACAGGAATGGTTCAAAACATAGACAGTAAGAAGAGTCAGTCTTCTTGTACTTAAGTCGACATTTTGCCTATTCAATTTAATTCCGATGCAATTTCTGTGTTTCATCGTCAATAAGATGGTCAGAGGAATGCAATGAACCCGGAGTGTAAGATCGGAACTTATAACTAGTGTCACAGGAATGGTTCAAATCTTAGACAGTGAGAAGAGACAGTCCTCGTGTACTTATGTCGGCATTTTGCCTTTTGTATTTAATTCCGATGCAATTTCTGTCTTTCATCGCCAATAAGAAGGTCCAAGGGATACAGTAAACCTGAGGTGAAGCATCGGAATCTATAACTAGTGTCACAGGAATGGTTCAAACATAGTCAGTAAGAAGAGTCAGTCTTCTTGTACTTAAGTCGGCCTTGTACTTTTCTATTTAATTCCGATGCAATTTCTGTGTTTCATCGCCAATAACAAGGTCCAAGGGATACAGTAAACCTAGAGTGAAGCATCGGAATCTATAACTAGTGTCAATGGAATGGTTCAAAACATAGACAGTAAGAAGCGTCAGTCTTCTTGTACTTAAGTCGGCATTGTGCCTTTTGTATTTAATTCCGATGCGATTTCTGTGTTTCATCGTCATTAAGAGGGTCCAAGGGATACAGTAAACCTGGAGTGAAGCATCGGAATCTATAACTAGTGTCACAGGAATGGTTCAAAACATAGACAGTAAGAAGAGGCAGTCATCTTGTACACAATTCTGCTTTGTGCCTTTTGTATTTAATTCCGATGCAATTTCTGTGTTTCATCGTCAATAAGAAGGTCAGAGAGATACAGTAATCCTGAAGTGAAGCTACGAAATCTATAAGTAGTGTCACAGGAATGGTTCAAATCATAGACAGTAAGAATAGTCAGTCTTCTTGTACTTAAGTCATCATTGTGCATTTTATATTTAATTCTGATGCAATTTCTGTGTTTCATCGTTACTAAGAAGGTCCAAGGGATACAGTAAACCTGGAGTGAAGCATCGGAATCTATAACTAGTGTCACAGGAATGGTTCAAATCATAGACAGTAAGAAGAGTCAGACTTCTTTTCGTTAAGTCGGCATTGTGCCCTTTGTATTTAATTCCGATGCAATTTCTGTGTTTCATCGTCAGTAAGAAGGTCCAAGAGATACAGCAAACCTGGCGTGAAGCATCGGAGTCTATGACTAGTGTCACAGGACTGGTTCAAAAATTGACAGTAAGAAGGGACAGTCCTCTTGTACTTAATTCGGCATTGTGCCTTTTGTATTTAATTCCGTTGCCATTTCTGTGTTTCATCGTCAATAATAGGGTCAGAGGGATATAGTAAACCTGAAGTGAAACATCGGAATCCATAACTAGTGCCACAGGAATGGTTCAAAACATAGTCAGTAAGAAGAGTCAGTCTTCTTGTACTTAAGTCGGCATTGTGCCTTTTGTATTTAATTCCGATGCAATTTCTGTGTTTCATCGTCAATAAGAATTTCCAAGGGATACAGTAAACCTGGAGTGAAGCATCGGAATCCATAACTAGTGTCACAGGAATGGTTCAAAACATAGACAGTAAGAAGAGTCAGTCTTCTTGTACTTAAGTCGACATTGTGCCTATTCAATTTAATTCCGATGCAATTTCTGTGTTTCATCGTCAATAAGATGGTCAGAGGGATACAATGAACCTGGAGTGTAGCATCGGAATTTATAACTAGTGTCACAGGAATGGTTCGAATCTTAAACAGTAAGAAGAGACAGTCCTCGTGTACATAAGTCGGCATTTTGCCTTTTGTATTTAATTCCGATGCAATTTCTGTGTTTCATCGTCAATAAGAAGGTCCAAGGGATACAGTAAACCTGAGGTGAAGCATCGGAATCTATAACTAGTATCACAGGTATGGTTCCAAACATAGTCAGTAAGAAGAGTCAGTCTTCTTGTACTTAAGTCGGCATTGTACGTTTTCTATTTAATTCCGATGCAATTTCTGTGTTTAATCGCCAATAACAAGGTCCAAGGGATACAGTAAACCTGGAGTGAAGCATCGGAATCTATAACTAGTGTCAATTGAGTGGTTCAAAACATAGACAGTAAGAAGCGTCAGTCTTCTTGTACTTAAGTCGGCATTGTGCCTTTAGTATTTAATTCCGATGCGATTTCTTTGTTTCATCGTCAATAAGAAGGTCCAAGGGATACAGTAAACCTGGAGTGAAGCATCGGTATCTATAACTAGTGTCACAGGAATGGTTCAAAACATAGACAGTAAGAAGAGTCAGTCATCTTGTACTTAATTCTGCATTGTGCCTTTTGTATTTAATTCCGATGCAATTTCTGTGTATCATCGTCAATCAGAAGGTCCAAGTGAAACACAGTAAACCTGAAGTGAAGCATCGGAATTTGTAAGTAGTGTCACAGGAATGGTTCAAATCATAGTCAGTAAGAAGAGTCAGTCTTCTTGTACTTATGTCGGCATTGTGCTTTTGTATTTAATTCCGATGATATTTCTGTGTTTTATCGTCAATAAGAAGGATCAAGGGATACAGTAAACCTGGAGTGAAGCATCGGAATCTATAACTAGTGTCACAGGGATGGCTCAAAACATAGACAGTAAGAAGAGTCAGTCTTCTTGTACATAAGTTGGCATTGTGCTTTTGTATTTAATTCCGATGCAATTTCTGTGTTTCATCGTCAATAAGAAGGTCAGAGAGATACAGTAATCCTGAAGTGAAGCATCGAAATCTATAACTAGTGTCACAGGAATGGTTCAAAGCATAGTCAGTAAGAATAGTCAGTCCTCTTGTACTTAAGTCATCATTGTGCATTTTATATTAAATTCTGATGCAATTTCTGTGTTTCATCGTTACTAAGAAGGTCCAAGGGAAACAGTAAACCTGGAGCGAAGCATCGGAATCTATAACTAGTGTCACAGGAATGGTTCAAAACATAGTCAGTAAGAAGAGTCAGTCTTCTTGTCCTTCAGTCGGCATTGTGCCTTTTGTATTTCATTCCGATGCAATTTTTGTGTTTCATCGGCAATACGGTCAGAGTGATACAGTAAACCTGAAGTGAAGCATCGGAATCCAAAACCAGTGTCATAGGAATGGTTCAAATCACAGAGAGTAGGAACAGTCAGTCTTATTGTACTTATGTCGGCATTGTGCATTTGTATTTAATTCCGATGCAATTTCTGTGTTTCATCGTCAATACGAAAGGTCCAAGGTATACAGTATACCTGAAGTGAAGCATCGGAATC
This sequence comes from Schistocerca piceifrons, assembly GCF_021461385.2. Taxonomy (NCBI): domain Eukaryota; kingdom Metazoa; phylum Arthropoda; class Insecta; order Orthoptera; family Acrididae; genus Schistocerca; species Schistocerca piceifrons. Next base: position 774,897 of record NW_025727424.1, on the reverse strand, counting down.
TATAACTAGTGTCACAGGAATGGTTCAAAACATAGTCAGTAAGAAGAGTCAGTCTTCTTGTACTTAAGTGGGCATTGTGCCTTTTCTATTTAATTCCGATGCAATTTCTGTGTTTCATCGTCAATAAGAAGGTCCAAGGGATACAGTAAACCTGGAGTGAAGCATCGAAATCTATAACTAGTGTCACAGGAATGGTTCAAAACATAGACAGTAAGAAGAGTCAATCTTCTTGTACTTAAGTCGGCATTGTACCTTTTGTATTAAATTCCGATGCAGTTTCTGTGTTTCATCGTCAATAAGTATGTCCAAGGGATACATTAAACCTGGCGTGAAGCATCGGAATCTATTACTAGTGTCACAGTAATGGTTCAAATCATAGACAGTAAGAAGAGTCAGACGTATTTTACTTAAGTCGGCATTGAGCCTTTTGTATTTACTTCCGATGCAATTTCTGTGTTTCATAGACAATGACAAGGCCCAAGGGATACAGTAAACCTGAAGTGAAGCATCGGAGTCTATAACTAGAGTCACTGGAAAGGTTCAAAATATAGACAGTAAGAAGAGTCAGTCTTCTTGTACTTAAGTCGGCATTGTGCCTTTCCTATTTAATTCAGATGCCATTTCTGTGTTTCATCGGCAATAAGTATGCCCAAGGGAAACAGAAATCCTGAAGTGAAGCATCGGAACCTATTACTAGTGTCACAGGAATGGTTTAAAACATAGTCAGTAAGAAGAGTCAGTCTTCTTGTCCTTCAGTCGGCATTGTGCCTTTTGTATATCATTCCGTTGCAATTTCTGTGTTTCATCGGCAATATGGTCAGAGGGATACAGTAAACTTGAAGTGAAGCATCGGAATCCGTAACCAGTGTCACAGGAATGGTTCAAATCATAGACAGTAGGAAGAGTCAGCCTTCTTGTACTTAAGTCGGCATTCTGCCTTTTGTATTTAATTCCGATGCAATTTCTGTGTTTCATCGGCAATACGAAAGGTCCAAGGTATACAGTATACCTGAAGTGAAGCATCGGAATCTATAACTAGTGTCACAGGAATGGTTCAAAACATAGTCAGTAAGAAGAGTCAGTCTTCTTGTACTTAACTCGGCATTGTGCCTTTTCTATTTAATTCCGATGCAATTTCTTTGTTTCATCGGCAATAAGAAGGTCCAAGGGATACAGTTATCCTGGAGTGAAGCATCGGAATCTATAACTAGTGTCACAGGAATGGTTCAAAGAATAGACAGTAAGAAGAGTCAGTCTTCTTGTACTTAAGTCGACATTGTGTCTTTTCTATTTAATTCCGATGCAATTACTGTGTTTCATCGTCAATAAGAAGGTGAGAGATATACAATAAACCTGAAGTGAAACATCGGAATCTATAACTAGTGTCACAGGAATGGTTCAAAACATAGTCAGTAAGAACAGACAGTCTTCTTGTCCTTAAGTCGGCATTGTGCCTTTTGTATTTAATTCCTATGCAATTTCTGTGTTTCATCGTCAATAAGAAGGTCCAAGGGATTCAGTAAACCTGGAGTGTAGCATCGGAATCTATAACTAGTGTCACAGGAATGGTTCAAAACATAGACAGTAAGAAGAGTCAGTCTTCGTGTACTTAAGTCGGCATTTTGCCTTTTGTATTTAATTCCGATGCAATTTCTGTGTTTCATCGTCAATAAGAAAGTCCAAGGGATACAGTATACCTGATGTGAAGCATCGGAATCTATAACTAGTGTCACAGGAATGGTTCAAAACATGGTCAGTAAGAAGAGTCAGTCTCCTTGTACTTAAGTCTTCATAGTGCCTTTTCTATTTGATTCCGATGCAATTCCTGTGTTTCATCGTCAATACGATGGTCCAAGGGATACAGTAAACCTGGAGTGTAGCATCGGAATCTATAACTAGTGTCACAGGAATGGTTCAAAACATAGACAGTAAGAAGAGTCAGTCTTCTTGTACTCAAGTCGACATTGTGCATTTTGTATTTCATTCCGATGCAATTTCTGTGTTTCATCGTCAATAAGAGGGTCAGAGGGATACAATAAACCTCAAGTGAAGCATCGGAATCTATAACTAGTATCACAGGAATGGTTCAAAACATAGTCAGTAAGAACAGTCAGTCTTCTTGTCCTTAAGTCGGCATTGTGCATTTTGTATTTAATTCCGATGCAATTTCTGTGATTCATCGTCAATAAGAAGGTCCAAGGTATACAGTAAACCTTATGTGAAGCATCGGAATCTATAACTAGTGTCAAAGGAATGGCTCAAAACATAGTCAGTAACAAGAGTCAGTCTTCTTGTACTTAAGTCGGCATTGTGCCCTTTCTATTTAATTCCGATGCAATTTCTGTGGTTCATCGTCAATAAGAATTTCCAAGAGATACAGTAAACCTGGAGTGAAGCATCGGAATCTATAACTAGTGTCACAGGAATGGTTCAAAACATAGACAGTAAGAAGAGTCAGTCTTCTTGTACTTAAGTCAACTTTGTGCCTATTCAATTTAATTCCGATGCAATTTCTGTGTTTCATCGTCAATAAGAAGGTCAGAGGGATACAATGAACCTGGAGTGTAGCATCGGAATCTATAACTAGTGTCACAGGAATGGTTCAAAGCTTAGACAGTAAGAAGGGACAGTCCTCGTGTACTTAAGTCGGCATTTTGCCTTTTGTATTTAATTCCGATGCAATTTCTGTGTTTCATCGTCAATAAGAAGGTCCAAGGGATACACAAAACCTGAGGTGAAGAATCGGAATCCATAACTAGTGTCACAGGAATGGTTCAAAACATAGTCAGTAAGAAGAGTCAGTCTTCTTGTACTTAAGTCGGCGGTGTACGTTTTCTATTTAATTCCGATGCAATTTCTGTTTTTTATCGCCAATAACAAGGTCCAAGGGATACAGTAAAACTGGAGTGAAGCATCAGAATCTATAACTAGTCTCAATGGAATGGTTCAAAACATAGACAGTAAGAAGAGTCAGTCTTCTTGTACTCAAGTCGACATTGTGCATTTTGTATTTAATTCCGATGCGATTTCTGTGTATCATCGTCAATAAGAAGGTGCAAGGGATACAGTAAACCTGGAGTGAAGCATCGGAATCTATAACTAGTGTCACAGGAACGGTTCAAAACATAGACAGTAAGAAGAGTCAGTCATCTTGTACTTAATTCTGCATTGTGCCTTTTGTATTTAATTCCGATGCAATTTCTGTGTTTCATCGTCAATCAGAAGGTCCAAGGGATACAGTAAACCTGAAGTGAAGCAACGGAATTTGTAACTAGTGTCACAGGAATGGTTCAAATCATAGTCAGTAAGAAGAGTCAGTCTTCTTGTACTCAAGTCGGCATTGTGCCTTTTGTATTCAATTCCGATGATATTTCTGTGTTTTATCGTCAATAAGAAGGACCAAGGGATACAGTAAACCTGGAGTGAAGCATCGGAATCTATAACTAGTGTCACAGGGATGGCTCATAACATAGACAGTAAGAAGAGTCAGTCTTCTTGTACATAAGTTGGCATTGTGCTTTTGTATTTAATTCCGATGCAATTTCTGTGTTTCATCGTCAATAAGAAGGTCAGAGAGATACAGTAATCCTGAAGTGAAGCATCGAAATCTATAACTAGTGTCACAGGAATGGTTCAAAACATAGTCAGTAAGAATAGTCAGTCTTCTTGTACTTAAGTCATCATTGTGCATTTTATATTTAACTCTGAAGCAATTTCTGTGTTTCATCGTTACTAAGAAGGTCCAAGGGATACAGTAAACCTCGAGTGAAGCATCGGAATCTATAACTAGTGTCACAGGAATGGTTCAAATCATAGACAGTAAGAAGAGTCAGACTTCTTTTCCTTAGGTCGGCATTGTGCCCTTTGTATTTAATTCCGATGCAATTTCTGTGTTTCATCGTCAGTAAGAAGGTCCAAGGGATACAGCAAACCTGGAGTGAAGCATCGGAGTCTATAACTAGTGTCACAGGAATGGTTCAAAACATAGTCAGTAAGTAGAGTCAGTCTTCTTGTACTTAAGTCGGCATTGTGCCTTTTGTATGTAATTCCTATGCAATTTCTGTGTTTCATCGTCAATAACAATTTCCAAGAGATACAGTAAACCTGGAGTGAAGCATCGGAATCTATAACTAGTGTCACAGGAATAGTTCAAAACGTAGACAGAAAGAAGAGTCAGTCTTCTTGTACTTAAGTCGACATTGTGCCTATTCAATTTAATTCCGATGCAATTTCTGTGTTTCATCGTCAATAAGATGGTCAGAGGGATACAATGAACCTGGAGTGTAGCATTGGAATTTATAACTAGTGTCACAGGAATGGTTCAAATCTTAAACAGTAAGAAGAGACAGTCCTCGTGTACTTAAGTCGGCATTTTGCCTTTTGTATTTAATTCCGATGCAATTTCTGTGTTTCATCGTCAATATGAAGGTCCAAGGGATACAGTAAACCTGAGATGAAGCATCGGAATCTATAACTAGTATCACAGGAATGGTTCCAAACATAGTCAGTAAGAAGAGTCAGTTTTCTTGTACTTAAGTCGGCATTGTACGTTTTCTATTTAATTCCGATGCAATTTCTGTGTTTCATCGCCAATAACAAGGTCCAAGGGATACAGTAAACCTGGAGTGAAGCATCGGAATCTATAACTAGTGTCAATGGAGTGGTTCAAAACATAGACAGTAAGAAGCGTCAGTCTTCTTGTACTTAAGTCGGCATTGTGCCTTTTGTATTTAATTCCGATGCGATTTCTGTGTTTCATCGTCAATAAGAAGGTCCAAGGGATACAGTAAACCTGGAGTGAAGCATCGGAATCTATAACTAGTGTCACAGGAATGGTTCAAAACATAGACAGTAAGAAGAGTCAGTCATCTTGTACTTAATTCTGCATTGTGCCTTTTGTATTTAATTCCGATGCAATTAATGTGTTTCATCGTCAATCAGAAGGTCCAAGGGATATAGTAAACCTGAAGTGAAGCTTCGGAATTTGTAACTAGTGTCACAGAAATGGTTCAAATCATAGTCAGTAAGAAGAGTCAGTCTTCTTGTACTTATGTCGGCATTGTGCCTTTTGTATTTAATTCCGTTGATATTTCTGTGTTTTATCGTCAATAAGAAGGACCAAGGGATACAGTAAACCTGGAGTGAAGCATCGGAATCTATAACTAGAGTCACAGGGATGGCTCAAAACATAGACAGTAAGAAGAGTCAGTCTTCTTGTACATAAGTTGGCATTGTGCTTTTGTATTTAATTCCGATGCAATTTCTGTGTTTCATCGTCAATAAGAAGGTCAGAGAGATACAGTAATCCTGAAGTGATGCATCGAAATCTATAACTAGTGTCACAGGAATGGTTCAAAACATAGTCAGTAAGAATAGTCAGACCTCTTGTACTTAAGTCATCATTGTGCATTTTATATTTAATTCTGATGCAATTTCTGTGTTTCATCGTTACTAAGAAGGTCCAAGGGAAACAGTAAACCTGGACTGAAGCATCGGAATCTATAACTAGTGTCACAGGAATGGTTCAAAGCATAGTCAGTAAGAAGAGTCAGTCTTCTTGTCCTTCAGTCGGCATTGTGCCTTTTGTATTTCATTCCGATGCAATTTTTGTGTTTCATCGGCAATAAGGTCAGAGTGATACAGTAAACCTGAAGTGAAGCATCGGAATCCAAAGCCAGTGTCACAGGAATGGTTCAAATCATAGACAGTAGGAACAGTCAGTCTTATTGTACTTAAGTCGGCATTGTGCCTCTTGTATTTAATTCCGATGCAATTTCTGTGTTTCATCGTCAATACGAAAGGTCCAAGGTATACAATATACCTGAAGTGAAGCATCGTAATCTATAACTAGTGTCACAGGAATGGTTCAAAACATAGTCAGTAAGAAGAGTCAGTCTTCTTGTACTTAAGTGGGCATTGTGCCTTTTCTATTTAATTCCCATGCAATTTCTGTGTTTCATCGTCAATAAGAAGGTCCAAGGGATATAGTAAACCTGGAGTGAAGCATCGGAATCTATAACTAGTGTCACAGGAATGGTTCAAAGAATAGACAGTAAGAAGAGTCAGTCTTCTTGTACTTAAGTCGACATTGTGTCTTTTCTATTTAATTCCGATGCAATTTCTGTGTTTCATCGTCAATAAGAAGGTCAGAGGGATACAATAAACCTGAAGTGAAGCATCGGAATCTATAACTAGTGTCACAGGAATGGTTCAAAACATAGTCAGTAAGAACAGTCAGTCTTCTTGTCCTTAAGTCGGCATTGTGCCTTTTGTATTTAATTCCTATGCAATTTCTGTGTTTCATCGTCAATAAGAAGGTCCAAGGGATACAGTAAACCTGGAGTGAAGCAACGGAATCTATAACTAGTGTCACAGGAATGGTTCAAATCATAGACAGTAAGAAGAGTCAGTCTTCGTGTACTTAAGTCGACATTGTGCCTTTTGTATTTCATTCCGATGCAATTTCTGTGTTTCATCGTCAATAAGAGGATCAGAGGGATACAATAAACCTGAAGTGAAGCATCGGAATCTATAACTAGTGTCACAGGAATGGTTCAAAACATAGTCAGTAAGAACAGTTAGTCTTCTTGTCCTTAAGTCGGCATTGTGCATTTTGTATTTAATTCCGATGCAATTTCTGTGATTCATCGTCAATAAGAAGGTCCAAGGTATACAGTAAACCTTAAGTGAAGCATCGGAATCTATAACTAGTGTCAATGGAATGGTTCAAAACATAGACAGTAAGAAGCGTCAGTCTTCTTGTACTTAAGTCGGCATTGTTCCATTTGTATTTAATTCCGATGCGATTCCTGTGTTTCATCGTCAATAAGAAGGTCCAGGGGATACAGTAAACCTGGAGTGAAGCATCGGAATCTACAACTGGTGTCACAGGGATGGTTCAAATCATAGACAGTAAGAAGAGTCAGTCTTCTGGTACATAAGTCGGCATTGTGCCCTTTGTATTTAATTCCGATGCAATTTCTGTGTTTCATCGTCAATAAGATGGTCCAAGGGATACAGGAAGCCTGAAGTGAAGCATCGGAATCTATAACTAGTGTCACAGGAATGGTTCAAAATATAGACAGTAAAAAGGGTCAGTCTTCTTGTACTTAAGTCGGCATTGTCCCTATTGTATATAATTCCCATGCAATTTCTGTGATTCATCGTCAAGAAGAAGGACCAAGGGATACAGTAAACCTGAAGTGAAGCTTCGGAATTTGTAACTAGTGTCACAGAAATGGTTCAAATCATAGTCAGTAAGAAGAGTCAGTCTTCTTGTACTTATGTCGGCATTGTGCCTTTTGTATTTAATTCCGTTGATATTTCTGTGTTTTATCGTCAATAAGAAGGACCAAGGGATACAGTAAACCTGGAGTGAAGCATCGGAATCTATAACTAGAGTCACAGGGATGGCTCAAAACATAGACAGTAAGAAGAGTCAGTCTTCTTGTACATAAGTTGGCATTGTGCTTTTGTATTTAATTCCGATGCAATTTCTGTGTTTCATCGTCAATAAGAAGGTCAGAGAGATACAGTAATCCTGAAGTGAAGCATCGAAATCTATAACTAGTGTCACAGGAATGGTTCAAAACATAGTCAGTAAGAATAGTCAGACCTCTTGTACTTAAGTCATCATTGTGCATTTTATATTTAATTCTGATGCAATTTCTGTGTTTCATCGTTACTAAGAAGGTCCAAGGGAAACAGTAAACCTGGACTGAAGCATCGGAATCTATAACTAGTGTCACAGGAATGGTTCAAAGCATAGTCAGTAAGAAGAGTCAGTCTTCTTGTCCTTCAGTCGGCATTGTGCCTTTTGTATTTCATTCCGATGCAATTTTTGTGTTTCATCGGCAATAAGGTCAGAGTGATACAGTAAACCTGAAGTGAAGCATCGGAATCCAAAGCCAGTGTCACAGGAATGGTTCAAATCATAGACAGTAGGAACAGTCAGTCTTATTGTACTTAAGTCGGCATTGTGCCTCTTGTATTTAATTCCGATGCAATTTCTGTGTTTCATCGTCAATACGAAAGGTCCAAGGTATACAATATACCTGAAGTGAAGCATCGTAATCTATAACTAGTGTCACAGGAATGGTTCAAAACATAGTCAGTAAGAAGAGTCAGTCTTCTTGTACTTAAGTGGGCATTGTGCCTTTTCTATTTAATTCCCATGCAATTTCTGTGTTTCATCGTCAATAAGAAGGTCCAAGGGATATAGTAAACCTGGAGTGAAGCATCGGAATCTATAACTAGTGTCACAGGAATGGTTCAAAGAATAGACAGTAAGAAGAGTCAGTCTTCTTGTACTTAAGTCGACATTGTGTCTTTTCTATTTAATTCCGATGCAATTTCTGTGTTTCATCGTCAATAAGAAGGTCAGAGAGATACAGTAATCCTGAAGTGAAGCATCGAAATCTATAACTAGTGTCACAGGAATGGTTCAAAACATAGTCAGTAAGAATAGTCAGACCTCTTGTACTTAAGTCATCATTGTGCATTTTATATTTAATTCTGATGCAATTTCTGTGTTTCATCGTTACTAAGAAGGTCCAAGGGAAACAGTAAACCTGGACTGAAGCATCGGAATCTATAACTAGTGTCACAGGAATGGTTCAAAGCATAGTCAGTAAGAAGAGTCAGTCTTCTTGTCCTTCAGTCGGCATTGCGCCTTTTGTATTTCATTCCGATGCAATTTTTGTGTTTCATCGGCAATAAGGTCAGAGTGATACAGTAAACCTGAAGTGAAGCATCGGAATCCAAAGCCAGTGTCACAGGAATGGTTCAAATCATAGACAGTAGGAACAGTCATTCTTATTGTACTTAAGTCGGCATTGTGCCTCTTGTATTTAATTCCGATGCAATTTCTGTGTTTCATCGTCAATACGAAAGGTCCAAGGTATACAGTATACCTGAAGTGAAGCATCGTAATCTATAACTAGTGTCACAGGAATGGTTCAAAACATAGACAGTAAGAAGAGTCAGTCTTCTTGTACTTAAGTCGACATTGTGTCTTTTCTTCTTAATTCCGATGCAATTTCTGTGTTTCATCGTCAATAAGAAGGTCCAAGGGATACAGTAAACCTGGAGTGAAGCAACGGAATCTATAACTAGTGTCACAGGAATGGTTCAAATCATAGACAGTAAGAAGAGTCAGTCTTCGTGTACTTAAGTCGACATTGTGCCTTTTGTATTTCTTTCCGATGCAATTTCTGTGTTTCATCGTCAATAAGAGGATCAGAGGGATACAATAAACCTGAAGTGAAGCATCGGAATCTATAACTAGTGTCACAGGAATGGTTCAAAATATAGACAGTAAAAATGGTCAGTCTTCTTGTACTTAAGTCGGCATTGTCCCTATTGTATATAATTCCCATGCAATTTCTGTGATTCATCGTCAAGAAGAAGGACCAAGGGATACAGTAAACCTGAAGTGAAGCATCGGACTCTATAACTAGTGTCACAGGAATGGTTCAAAACATAGTCAGTAAGAACAGTCATTCTTCTTGTCCTTAAGTCGGCATTGTGCCTTTTGTATTTAATTCCTATGCAATTTCTGTGTTTCATCGTCAATACGAAAGGTCCAAGGTATACAGTATACCTGAAGTGAAGCATCGGAATCTATAACTAGTGTCACAGGAATGGTTCAAAACATAGTCAGTAAGGAGAGTCAGTCTTCTTGTACTTAAGTGGGCATTGTGCCTTTTCTATTTAATTCCGATGCAATTTCTGTGTTTCATCGTCAATAAGAAGGTCAAAGGGATATAGTAAACCTGGAGTGAAGCATCGAAATCTATAACTAGTGTCACAGGAATGGTTCAAAACATAGACAGTAAGAACAGTCAGTCTTCTTGTACGTAAGTCGACATTGTGTCTTTTCTTCTTAATTCCGATGCAATTACTGTGTTTCATCGTCAATAAGAAGGTCAGAGGGATACAATAAACCTGAAGTGAAGCATCGGAATCTATAACTAGTGTCACAGGAATGGTTCAAATCATAGTCAGTAGGAAGTGTCGGACTTCATGTACTTAAGTCTGCATTGTGCCTTTTGTATTTAATTCCCATGCAATATCTGTGTTTCATCGTCAATAAGAAGGACAGAGGGATACAGTAAACCTGAAGGGAAGCATCGCAATCTATAACTAGTCTCACAGGAATAGTTCAAATCATAGTCAGTAAGAAGAGTCAGTCTTCTTGTACTTAAGTCGGCATTGTGCCTCTTGTATTTAGTTCCGATGCAATTTCTGTGTTTCATCGTCAATAAGAAGGTCAGAGGGATACAGTAAACCTGAAGTGACGCATCGGAATCTATAAATAGTGTCACAGGAATGGTTCAAATCATGGTAAGTAGGAAGTGTCAGTCTTCATGTACTTAAGTCGGCATTGTGCCTTTTCTATTTAATTCCGATGCAATTTCTGTGTTTCATCGTCAATAAGAAGGTCAGAGGGATACAGTAAACCTGATGGGAAGCATCGCAATCTATAACTAGTCACTCAGGAATGGTTCAAAACATAGTCAGTAAAAGGAGTCAGTCTTCTTGTACTTAAGTCGGCATTGTCCCTATTGTATATAATTCCCATGCAATTTCTGTGATTCATCGTCAAGAAGAAGGACCAAGGGATACAGTAAACCTGAAGTGAAGCATCGGACTCTATTACTAGTGTCACAGGAATGGTTCAAAACATAGTCAGTAAGAACAGTCAGTCTTCTTGTACTTAAGTCGGCATTGTGCCTTTTCTATTTAATTCCGATGCAATTTCTGTGTTTCATCGTCAATAAGAAGGTCCAAGGGATACAGTAAACCTGAAGTGAAGCATGGGAATCCAAAGCCAGTGTCACAGGAACGGTTCAAATCATAGACAGTAGGAATAGTCAGTCTTATTGTACTTAAGTCGGCATTGTGCCTCTTGTATTTAATTCCGATGCAATTTCTGTGCTTCATCGTCAATACGAAAGGTCCAAGGTATACAGTATACCTGAAGTGAAGCATCGGAATCTATAACTAGTGTCACAGGAATCGTTCAAAACATAGTCAGTAAGAAGAGTCAGTCTTCTTGTACTTAAGTGGGCATTGTGCCTTTTCTATTTAATTCCGATGCAATTTCTGTGTTTCATCGTCAATAAGAAGGTCCAAGGGATACAGTGAACCTGGAGTGAAGCATCGAAATCTATAACTAGTGTCAAAGGAATGGTTCAAAACATAGACAGTAAGAAGAGTCAGTCTTCTTGTACTTAAGTCGACTATGTGTCTTTTCTTCTTAATTCCGATGCAATTACTGTGTTTCATCGTCAATAAGAAGGTCAGAGGGATACAATAAACATGAAGTGAAGCATCGGAATCTATAACTAGTGTCACAGGAATGGTTCAAAACATAGTCAGTAAGAACAGTCAGTCTTCTTGTCCTTAAGTCATCATTGTGCCTTTTGTATTTAATTCCTATGCAATTTCTGTGTTTCATCGTCAATAAGAAGGTCCAAGGGATACAGTGAACCAGGAGTGAAGCATCGGAATCTATAACTAGTGTCACAGGAATGGTTCAAATCATAGACAGTAAGAAGAGTCAGTCTTCTTGTACTTAAGTCGACATTGTGCCTTTTGTATTTCATTCCGATGCAATTTCTGCGTTTCATCGTCAATAAGAGGGTCAGAGGGATACAATAAACCTGAAGTGAAGCATCGGAATCTATAACTAGTGTCACAGGAACGGTTCAAAACATAGTCAGTAAGAACAGTCAGTCTTCTTGTCCTTAAGTCGGCATTGTGCATTTTGTATTTAATTCCGATGCAATTTCTGTGATTCATCGTCAATAAGAAGGTCCAAGGTATACAGTAAACCTTAAGTGAAGCATCGGAATCTATAACTAGTGTCACAGAAATGGTTCAAAATATAGTCAGTAAGAAGAGTCAGTCTTCTTGTACTTAAGTCGGCATTGTGCCTTTTCTATTTAATTCCTATGCAATTTCTTTGTTTCATCGTCAATAAGAAGGTCCAAGGGATACAGTAAACCTGGAGTGAAGCATCGGAATCCATAACTAGTGTCACAGGAATGGTTCAAAGCATAGGCCGTAAGAAGAGTCAGACTTCTTGTACTTAAGTCGACATTGTGTCTTTTCTATTTAATTCCGATGCAATTACTGTGTTTCATCGTCAATAAGAAGGTCAGAGGGATACAATAAACCTGAAGTGAAACATCGGAATCTATAACTAGTATCACAGGAATGGTTCAAATCATAGTCAGTAAGAACAGTCAGTCCTCTTGTCCTTAAGTCGGCATTGTGCATTTTGTATTTAATTCCGATGCAATTTCTGTGATTCATCGTCAATAAGAAGGTCCAAGGTATACAGTAAACCTTTAGTGAAGCATAGGAATCTATAACTAGTGTCAAAGGAATGGTTCAAAACATAGTCAGTAACAAGAGTCAGTCTTCTTGTACTTAAGTCGGCATTGTGCCCTTTCTATTTAATTCCGATACAATTTCTGTGGTTCATCGTCAATAAGAATTTCCAAGAGATACAGTAAACCTAGAGTGAAGCATCGGAATCTATAACTAGTGTCACAGGAACGGTTCAAAACATAGACAGTAAGAAGAGTCAGTCTTCTTGTACTTAAGTCGACATTGTGCCTATTCAATTTAATTCCGATGCAATTTCTGTGTTTCATCATCAATAAGAATGTCAGAGGGATACAATGAACCTGGAGTGTAGCATCGGAATCTATAACTAGTGTCACAGGAATGGTTCAAATCTTAGACAGTAAGAAGGGACAGTCCTCGTGTACTTAAGTCGGCATTTTGCCTTTTGTATTTAATTCCGATGCAATTTCTGTGTTTCATCGTCAATAAGAAGGTCCAAGGGATACAGAAAACCTGAGGTGAAGAATCGGAATCTATAACTAGTGTCACAGGAATGGTTCAATACATAGTCAGTAAGAAGAGTCAGTCTTCTTGTACTTAAGTCGGCATTGTACGTTTTCTATTTAATTCCGATGCAATTTCTGTGTTTTATCGCCAATAACAAGGCCCAAGGGATACAGTAAACCTGGAGTGAAGCATCGGAATCTATAACTAGTGTCAATGGAATGGTTCAAAACATAGACAGTAAGAAGCGTCAGTCTTCTTGTACTTAAGTCGGCATTGTGCCTATGTATTTAATTCCGATGCGATTCCTGTGTTTCATCGTCAATAAGAAGGTCCAGGGGATACAGTAAACCTGGAGTGAAGCATCGGAATCTATAACTAGTGTCACAGGAATGGTTCAAAAATTGACAGTAAGAAAGGTCAGTCTTCTTGTACTTAATTCGGCATTGTGCCTTTTGTATTTAATTCCGATGCCATTTCTGTGTTTCATCGCCAATATGAAGGTCAGAGGGATACAGTAATCCTGAAGTGAAACATCGGAATCCATAACTAGTGCCACAGGAATGGTTCAAATCATAGACAGTAAGAAGAGTCAGTCTTCTTTTCCTTAAGTCGGCATTGTGCCTTTTGTGTTTAATTCCGATGCAATATCTGTGTTTCATCGTCAATAAGATGGTCCAAGAGATACAGTAAACCTGAAGTGAAGCATCGGAATCTATAACTAGCGTCACAGGAATGGTTCAAATTATAGACAGTAAAAAGGGTCAGTCTTCTTGTACTTAAATCGGCATTGTGCCTATTGTATATAATTCCGATGCAATTTCTGTGATTCATCGTCATGAAGAAGGACCAAGGGATACAGTAAACCCGAAATGAAGCATCGGACTCTATAACTAGTGTCACAGGAATGGTTTAAAACATAGACAGTAGAAGAGTCAGTCGTCTTGTACTTAAGTCGGCATTGTGCCTTTTGTATTTAATTCCGATGCAATTTCTGTGTTTCATCGTCAATAAGAATGTCCAAGGGAAACAGTAAACCTGAAGTGAAGCATCGGAATCTATTACTAGTGTCACAGGAATGGTTCAAAACATAGTCAGTAAGAAGAGTCAGTCTTCTTGTCTTTAAATCGGCATTGTGCCTTTTGTATTTAGTTCCGATGCAATTTCTGTGTTTCATGGGCAATAAGGTCAGAGGGATACAGTAAACCTGAAGTGAAGCATCGGAATCGAAACCTAGTGTCACAGGAATGGTTCAAATCATAGACAGTAGGAAAAGTCAGTCTTCTTGTACTTAAGTCGGCATTGTGCCTTTTGTATTTAATTCCTATGCAATTTCTGTGTTTCATCGTCAATAAGAAGGTCCAAGGGATACAGTAAACCTGGAGTGTAGCATCGGAATCTATAACTAGTGTCACAGGACTGGTTCAAAACATAGACAGTAGGAAGAGTCGGTCTTCTTGTGCTTAAGTCGGCATTGTGCCTTTTGTAATTAATTCCGATGCAATTTCTGTGTTTCATCGTCAATACGAAAGGTCCAAGGTATACAGTATACCTGAAGTGAAGCATCGGAATCTATAACTAGTGTCACAGGAATGGTTCAAAACATAGTAAGTAAGAAGAGTCAGTCTTCTTGTACTTAAGTCGGCATTGTGCCTTTTCTATTTAATTCAGATGCAATTTCTTTGTTTCATCGTCAATAAGAAGGTCCAAGGGATACAGTAAACCTGGAGTGAAGCATCGGAATCTATAACTAGTGTCACAGGAATGGTTCAAAGCATAGACCGTAAGAAGAGTCAGTCATCTTGTACTTAAGTCGACATTGTGTCTTTTCTATTTAATTCCGATGCAATTACTGTGTTTCATCGTCAATAAGAAGGGCAGAGGGATACAATAAACCTGAAGTGAAACATCGGAATCTATAACTAGTGTCACAGGAATGGTTCAAAACATAGTCAGTAAGAACAGTCAGTCTTCTTGTCCTTAAGTCGGCATTGTGCCTTTTGTATTTAATTCCTATGCAATTTCTGTGTTTCGTCGTCAATAAGATGATCCAAGGGATACAGTAAACCTGGAGTGTAGCATCGGAATCTATAACTAGTGTCACAGGACTGGTTCAAAACATAGACAGTAGGAAGAGTCGGTCTTCTTGTGCTTAAGTCGGCATTGTGCCTTTTGTAATTAATTCCGATGCAATTTCTGTGTTTCATCGTCAATACGAAAGGTCCAAGGTATACAGTATACCTGAAGTGAAGCATCGGAATCTATAACTAGTGTCACAGGAATGGTTCAAAACATAGTAAGTAAGAAGAGTCAGTCTTCTTGTACTTAAGTCGGCATTGTGCCTTTTCTATTTGATTCCGATGCAATTCCTGTGTTTCATCGTCAATAAGAAGTTCCAAGGGATACAGTAAACCTGGAGTGTAGCATCGGAATCTATAACTAGTGTCACAGGAATGGTTCAAAACATAGACAAAAAGAAGAGTAAGTCTTCTTGTACTTAAGTCGACATTGTGCATTTTGTATTTCATTCCGATGCAATTTCTGTGTTTCATCGTGAATAAGAGGGTCAGAGGGATACAATAAACCTGAAGTGAAGCATCGGAATCTATAACTAGTGTCACAGGAATGGTTCAAAACATAGCCAGTAAGAACAGTCAGTCTTCTTGTCCTTAAGTCGGCATTGTGCATTTTGTATTTAATTCCGATGCAATTTCTGTGATTCATCGTCAATAAGAAGGTCCAAGGTATACAGTAAACCTTAAGTGAAGCATCGGAATCTATAACTAGTGTCAAAGGAATGGTTCAAAACATAGTCAGTAACAAGAGTCAGTCTCCTTGTACTTAAGTCGGCATTGTGCCTTTTCTATTTAATTCCGATGCAATTTCTGTGGTTCATCGTCAATAAGGATTTCCAAGAGATACAGTAAACCTGGAGTGAAGCATCGGAATCTATAACTAGTGTCACAGGAATGGTTCAAAACATAGACAGTAAGAAGAGTCAGTCTTCTGAACCTGGAGTGCAGCATCGGAATCTATAACTAGTGTCACAGGAATGGTTCAAATCTTAGACAGTAAGAAGAGACAGTCCTCGTGTACTTAAGTCGGCATTGTGCCTTTTGTATTTAATTCCGATTCAATTTCTGTGTTTCATCGTCAATAAGAAGGTCCAAGGGATACAGTAAACCTGGAGTGAAGCATCGGAGCCTATAACTAGTGTCACAGGAATGGTTCAAATCATAGACAGTAAGAAGAGTCAGACTTCTTTTCCTTAAGTCGGCATTGGGCCCTTTGTATTTAACTCCGATGCAATTTCTGTGTTTCATCGTCAATAAGAAGGTCCAAGGGATACTGTAAACTTGGAGTGAAGCATCAGACTCTATAACTAGTGTCACAGGAATGGTTCAAACATAGACTGTAAAAGAGTCAGTCTTCATGTACTTAAGTCGGCATTGTGCCTTTTGTATTTAATTCCGATGCAATTTCTGTGTTTCATCGTCAATAAGAATGTCCAAGGGAAACAGTAAACCTGAACTGAAGCATCAGACTCTATAACTAGTGTCACAGGAATGGTTCAAACATAGACTGTAGAAGAGTCAGTCTTCATGTACTTAAGTCGGCATTGTGCCTTTTGTATTTAATTCCGATGCAATTTCTGTGTTTCATCGTCAATAAGAATGTCCAAGGGAAACAGTAAACCTGAAGTGAAGCATCGGAATCTATTACTAGTGTCACAGGAATGGTTCAAAACATAGTCAGTAAGAAGAGTCAGTCTTCTTGTCTTTAAGTCGGCATTGTGCATTTTGTACTTAGCTCCGATGCAATTTCTGTGTTTCATCGGCAATAAGGTCAGAGGGATACAGTAAACCTGAAGTGAAGCATCGGAATCCAAACCTAGTGTCACAGGAATGGTTCACATCATAGACAGTAGGAAAAGTCAGTCTTCTTGTACTTAAGTCGTTATTGTGCCTTTTGTATTTAATTCCTATGCAAATTCTGTGTTTCATCGTCAATAAGAAGGTCCAAGGGGTACAGTAAACCTGGACTGTAGCATCGGAATCTATAACTAGTGTCACAGGACCGGTTCAAAACATAGACAGTAAGCAGAGTCAGTCTTCGTGTACTTAAGTCGGCATTTTGCCTTTTGTATTTAATTCCGATGCAATTTCTGTGTTTCATCGTCAATAAGAAGGTCCAAGGGATACAGTTAACCTGGAGTGAAGCATCGGAATCTATAACTAGTGTCACAGGAATGGTTCAATGCATAGTCAGTAAGAAGAGTCAGTCTTCTTAAACTTAAGTCGGCATTGTGCCTTTTCTATTTAATTCCGATGCAATTTCTGTGCTTCATCGTCAATAAGAAGGTCCAAGGGATACAGTAAACCTGAAGTGATGCATCGGAATCTATAACTAGTGTCACAGGAATGGTTCACAACATAGACAGTAGGAAGAGTCAGTCTTCTTGTACTTAAGTCGGCATTGTACCTTTTGTATTAAATTCCGATGCAATTTCTGTGTTTCATCGTCAATAAGAATGACCAAGGGATACAGTAAACCAGGAGTGAAGCATCGGAATCTATAACTAGTGTCACAGGGATGCTTCTAATCATGGACAGTAAGAAGAGTCAGTCTTTTTGTACTTAAGTCGGCATTGTGCATTTTGAATTTAATTCCGATGCAATTTCTGTGTTTCGTCGTCAATAAGGAGGTCAGAGGGATACAATAAACCTGAAGTGAAGCATCGGAATCTATAACTAGTGTCACAGGATTGGTTCAAAACATAGTCAGTAAGAACAGTCAGTCTTCTTGTCCTTATGTCGGCATTGTGCCTTTTGTAATTCATTCCGATGCAATTTCTGTGTTTCATCGTCAATAAGAATGTCCAAGGGATACAGTAAACCTGGAGCGAAGCATCGGAGTCTATAACTAGTGTCACAGGACTGGTTCAAAAATTGACACTAAGAAAGGTCTGTCTTCTTGTACTTAAGTCGGCATTATGCCTTTTCTATTTAATTCCGATGCAATTTCTGTGCTTCATCGTCAATAAGAAGGTCCAAGGGATACAGTAAACATGAAGCGAAGCATCGGAATCTATAACTAGTGTCACAGGAATGGTTCAAAACATAGACCGTTGGAAGAGTCAGACTTCTTTTCCTTGAGTCGGCATTGTGCCTTTTGTATTTAATTCCGATGCAATTTCTGTGTTTCATCGTCAATAAGATGGTCCAAGGGATACAGTAAACCTGAAGTGAATCATCGGAATCTATAACTAGTGTCACAGGAATGGTTCAAATTATAGACAGTAAAAAGTGTCAGTCTTCTTGTACTTAAGTCGGCATTGTGCCTATTGTATATAATTCCGATGCAATTTCTGTGTTTCATCGTCAATAAGAATGTCCAAGGGAAACAGTAAACCTAATGTGAAGCATCGGAATCTATTACTAGTGTCACAGGAATGGTTCAAAACAATGTAAATAAGAAGAGTCAGTCTTCTTGTCTTTAAGTCGGCATTGTGTCTTTTGTATTTAGTTACGATGCAATTTCTGTGTTTGATCGTCAATAAGAAGGTCCAGGGGATACAGTAAACCTGAAGTGAAGCATCGGAATCCAAAACTAGTGTCACAGGAATGGTTCAAATCATAGACAGTAGGTAGAGTCAGTCTTCTTGTACTTAAGTCGGCATTGTGCCTTTTGTATTTAATTCAGATGCAATTTCTGTATTTCATCGTCAATACGAAAGGTCCATGGTATACAGTAAACCTGAAGTGAAGCATCGGAATCTATAACTAGTGTCACAGGAATGGTTTAAAACCAAGTCAGTAAGAAGAGTCAGTCTTCTTGTATTTAAGTCGGCATTGTGCCTTATCTATTCAATTCCGACGCAATTTCTGTGTTTCATCGTCAATAAGAAGGTCAGAGGGATACAGTAAACCTGAAGTGAAGCATCGGAATCTATAACTTGTTTCACAGGAATGGTTCAAAGCATAGTCAGTAAGAAGAGTCAGTCTTCTTGTACTTAAGTTGGCATTGTGCATTTCGTATGTAATTCCGATGCAATTTCTGTGTTTCATCGTCAATAAGAAGCTCCAAGGGATACAGTAAACCTGGCGTGAAGCATCGGAATCTATAACTAGTGTCACAGTAATGGTTCAAATCATAGGCAGTAAGAAGAGTCAGACGTCTCTTACTTAAGTCGGCATTGTGCCTTTTGTATTTACTTCCGATACAATTTCTGTGTTTCATAGTCAATGACAAGGTCAAAGGGATACAGTAAACCCGAAGTGAAGCATCGGAATCTATAACCAGTGTCACTGGAAAGCTTCAAAATATAGACAGTAAGAAGAGTCAGTCTTCTTGTACTTAAGTCGGCATTGTGAATTTTGTATATAATTCCGATCCAATTTCTGGGATCATCGTCAATATGAAGAACCAAGGGACACAGTAAGCCTGAAGTGAAGCATCGGACTCTATAACTAGTGTCAAGGAAATGGTTCAAAACATAGACAGTAGAAGAGTCAATCTACTTGTACATAAGTCGGCATTGTGCCTTTTGTATTTAATTCCGATGCAATTTCTGTGTTTCATCGTCAATAAGAATGTCCAAGGGAAACAGAAATCCTGAAGTGAAGCACCGGAACCTATTACTAGTGTCACAGGAATGGTTCAAATCATAGTCAGTAAGAAGAGTCAGTCTTCTTGTCCTTCAGTCGGCATTGTGCCTGTTGTATTTCAATCCGATGCAATTTCTCTGTTTCATCGGCAATAAGGTCAGAGGGATACAGTAAACCTGAAGTGAAGCATCGGAACCCAAAACTAGTGTCACAGGAATGGTTCAAATCATAGACAGTAGGAAGAGTCAGTCTTCTTGTACTTAGGTCGGCATTGTGCCTTTTGTATTTAATTCCGATGCAATTTCTGTGATTCATCGTCAATACGAAAGGTCCAAGGTATTCAGTATACCTGAAGTGAAGCATCGGAATCTATAACTAGTGTCACAGGAATCTTTCAAATCATAGTCAGTAAGAAGAGTCAGTCTTCTTGTACTTAAGTCGGCATTGTGCCTTTTCTATTTAATTCCGATGCAATTTCTGTGTTTCATCGTCAATAAGAAGGTCCAAGGGATACAGTAAACTTGGAGTGAAGCATAGGAATCTATAACTAGTGTCACAGGAATGGTTCAAAACATAGACAGTAAGAAGAGTCGGTCTTCTTGTACTTAAGTCGACATTGTGTCTTTTCTCTTTAATTCCGATGCAATTACTGTGTTTCATCGCCAATAAGAAGGTCAGAGGGATACAACAAACCTGAAGTGAAGCATCAGAATCTATAACTAGTGTCACAGGAATGGTTCAAAACATAGTCAGTAAGAACAGTCAGTCTTCTTGTACTTATGTCGGCATTGTGCCTTATGTATTTAATTCCGATGCAATTTCTGTGGTTCGTCGTCAATACGAAAGGTCCAAGGTAAACAGTATACCTGAAGTGAAGCATCGGAATCTATAACTAGTGTCACAGGAATGTTTCAAAACATAGTCAGTAAGAAGAGTCAGTCTTCTTCTACTTAAGTCTAATTTGTGCCTTTTCTATTTGATTCCGATGCAATTCCTGTGTTTCATCGTCAATAAGAAGATCCAAGGGATACAGTAAACCTGGAGTGAAGCATCGGAATCTATAACTAGTGTCACAGGAATGTTTCAAAACATAGTCAGTAAGAAGATTCAGTCTTCTTGTACATAAGTCTAATTTGTGCCTTTTCTATTTGATTCCGATGCAATTCCTGTGTTTCATCGTCAATAAGAAGATCCAAGGGATACAGTAAACCTGGAGTGAAGCATCGGAATCTATAACTAGTGTCACAGGAATGGTTCAAAGCATAGTCAGTAAGAAGAGTCAGTCTTCTTGTACTTAACTCGACATTGTGCATTTTCTATTTAATTCCGATGCAATCTCTGTGTTTCATCGTCAATAAGAAGGACAGAGGGATACAATAAACCTGAAGTGAAGCATCGGAATCTAGAACTACTGTCACAGGAATGGTTCAAAACATAGTCAGTAAGAACAGTCAGACTTCATGTCCTTAAGTCGGCATTGTGCCTTTTGTATTTAATTAGTATGCAATTTCTGTGTTTCTTCGTCAATAAGAAGGTCCAAGGGATACAGTGAACCTGAAGTGAAGCATCGGAATCTATAACTAGTGTCACAGGAACGGTTCAAAACATATTCAGTAAGAAGAGTCAGTCTTCTTATACTTAAGTCTTCATTGTGCCTTTTCTATTTAATTCCGATGCAATTTCCGTGTTTCATCGTCAACAAGAAGGTTCAAGGGATACAGTAAAGCTGGAGTGAAGCATCGGAATCTATAACTAGTGTCACATAATGGTTCAAAGCATAGTCAGTAAGAAGAGTCAGTCTTCTTGTACTTAAGTCGGCATTGTGCTTTTTCTATTTAATTCCGATGCAATTTCTGTGTTTCATCGTCAATAAGAAGGTACAAGGGATACAGTAAACCTGAAGTGAACCATCGGAATCTATAACTAGTGTCACAGGAATGGTTCAAATCAAAGACAGTAGGAAGAGTCAGTCTTATTGTACTTAAGTCGGCATTGTACCTTTTGTATTAAATTCCGATGCAATTTCTGTGTTTCATTGTCAATAAGAATGACCAAGGGATACAGTAAACCTGGAGTGAAGCATCGGAATATATGACTAGTGTCACAGGGATGGTTCAAAACATAGACTGTAAGAAGAGTCAGTCTTCGTGTACTTATGTCGGCATTGTGCCTTTTGTATTTAATTCCGATGCAATTTCTGTGTTTCATCGTCAATAAGAATGTCCAAGGGAAACAGAAATCCTGAAGTGAAGCACCGGAACCTATTACTAGTGTCACAGGAATGGTTCAAATCATAGTCAGTAAGAAGAGTCAGTCTTCTTGTCCTTCAGTCGGCATTGTGCCTTTTGTATTTCAATCCGATGCAATTTCTCTGTTTCATCAGCAATAAGGTCAGAGGGATACAGTGAACCTGAAGTGAAGCATCGGAACCCAAAACTCGTGTCACAGGAATGGTTCAAATCATAGACAGTAGGAAGAGTCAGTCTTCTTGTACTTAGGTCGGCATTGTGCCTTTTGTATTTAATTCCGATGCAATTTCTGTGATTCATCGTCAATACGAAAGGTCCAAGGTATTCAGTATACCTGAAGTGAAGCATCGGAATCTATAACTAGTGTCACAGGAATCTTTCAAAACATAGTCAGTAAGAAGAGTCAGTCTTCTTGTACTTAAGTCGGCATTGTGCCTTTTCTATTTAATTCCGATGCAATTTCTGTGTTTCATCGTCAATAAGAAGGTCCAAGGGATACAGTAAACTTGGAGTGAAGCATAGGAATCTATAACTAGTGTCACAGGAATGGTTCAAAACATAGACAGTAAGAAGAGTCGGTCTTCTTGTACTTAAGTCGACATTGTGTCTTTTCTATTTAATTCCGATGCAATTACTGTGTTTCATCGTCAATAAGAAGGTCAGAGGGATACAACAAACCTGAAGTGAAGCATCAGAATCTATAACTAGTGTCACAGGAATGGTTCAAAGCATAGTCAGTAAGAACAGTCAGTCTTCTTGTACTTATGTCGGCATTGTGCCTTATGTATTTAATTCCGATGCAATTTCTGTGGTTCGTCGTCAATACGAAAGGTCCAAGGTAAACAGTATACCTGAAGTGAAGCATCGGAATCTATAACTAGTGTCACAGGAATGTTTCAAAACATAGTCAGTAAGAAGAGTCAGTCTTCTTGTACTTAAGTCTAATTTGTGCCTTTTCTATTTGATTCCGATGCAATTCCTGTGTTTCATCGTCAATAAAAAGATCCAAGGGATACAGTAAACTTGGAGTGAAGCATCGGAATCTATAACTAGTGTCACAGGAATGTTTCAAAACATAGTCAGTAAGAAGATTCAGTCTTCTTGTACTTAAGTCTAATTTGTGCCTTTTCTATTTGATTCCGATGCAATTCCTGTGTTTCATCGTCAATAAGAAGATCCAAGGGATACAGTAAACCTGGAATGAAGCATCGGAATCTATAACTAGTGTCACAGGAATGGTTCAAAGCATAGTCAGTAAGAAGAGTCAGTCTTCTTGTACTTAACTCGACATTGTGCATTTTCTATTTAATTCCGATGCAATCTCTGTGTTTCATCGTCAATAAGAAGGTACAAGGGATACAGTAAACCTGAAGTGAACCATCGGAATCTATAACTAGTGTCACAGGAATGGTTCAAATCAAAGACAGTAGGAAGAGTCAGTCTTATTGTACTTAAGTCGGCATTGTACCTTTTGTATTAAATTCCGATGCAATTTCTGTGTTTCATTGTCAATAAGAATGACCAAGGGATACAGTAAACCTGGAGTGAAGCATCGGAGTCTATGACTAGTGTCACAGGGATGGTTCAAAACATAGACTGTAAGAAGAGTCAGTCTTCGTGTACTTATGTCGGCATTGTGCCTTTTGTATTTAATTCCGATGCAATTTCTGTGTTTCATCGTCAATAAGAGGGCCAGGGGGATACAGCAAACCTGAAGTGAAGCATCGGAATCTACAACTAGTGCCACTGGAATGGTTCAAAATATAGACAGGAAGAAGAGTCAGTCTTCTTGTACTTAAGTCGGCATTGTGCCTTTTGTATTTAATTCCGATGCATTTCTGTGTTTCATCGTCAATAAGAAAGGTCCAAGGTATACAGTAAACCTGAAGTGAAGCATCGGAATCTATAACTAGTGTCACAGGAATGGTTCAAAACATAGTCAGTAAGAAGAGACAGTTTTCTTGTACTTAAGTCGGCATTTTGCCTTTTGTATTTAATTCCGATGCAATTTCTGTGTTTCATCGTCAATTAGAAGGTCCAAGGGATACAGTGAGCCTGAAACGAAGCATCGGAACCTATAACTAGTGTCACAGGAATGGTTCAAAACTTATTCAGTCAGAAGAGTCAGTCTTCTTTTACTTAAGTCTTCATTGTGCCTTTTCTATATAATTCCGATGCAATTTCTGTGTTTCATCGTCAATAAGAAGGTCCAAGGGATACAGTAAAGCTGGAGTGAAGCATCGGAATCTATGACTAGTGTCAATGGAATGGTGCAAAACATAGACAGTAAGAAGAGTCAGTCTTCTTGTACTTAAGTCGGCATTGTGCCTTTTCTATTTAATTCCGATGCAATTTCTGTGTTTCATCGTCAGTAAGAAGGTCCAAGGGATACAGTAAACCTGGAGTGAAGCATCGGAATCTATAACTAGTGTCACAGGAATGGTTCAAATCATAGACAGTAACAAGAGTCAGACTTCTTTTACTTAAGTCGGCATTGTGCCATTTGTATTTAATTCCGATGCAATTTCTGTGTTTCATCGTCAATAAGAAGGTCCAAAGGATACAGTAAACCTGGAGTGAAGCATCGGAGTCTATAACTAGTGTCACAGGACTGGCTCAAAAATAGACAGTAAGAAGAGTCAGTCTTCTTGCACTTAATTCGGCATCGTGCCTTTTGTATTTAATTCCGATGCAATTTCTGTGTTTCATCGTCAATAAGAAGGTCAGAGGGATACAGTAAACCTGAAGTGAAGCATAGGAATCCATAACTTGTGTCACAGGAATGGTTCAAAACATAGTCAGTAAGAAGAGTCAGTCTTCTTGTACTTAAGTCGACATTGTGCCTTTTGTATTTAATTCCGATGCAATTTCTGTGTTTCATCGTCAATAAGAAGGTCCAAGGCATACAGTAAACCTGGAGTGAAGCATCGGAATCGATAACTAGTGTCACAGGGACGGTTCAAATCATAGACAGTAAGATGTGTCAGTATTCTTGTACTTAAGTCGGCATTGTGTTTTTGTATTTATTTCCGATGCAATTTCTTTGTTTCATCGTCGCTGAGAAGGTCAGATGGATACAGTAATCCTGAAGTTAAGCTTCGGAATCTATAACTAGTGTCACAGGAATGGTTCTAAGCATAGTCAGTAAGAAGAGGCAGTCTTCTTGTAGTGAAGTCGGCATTGTGCCTTCTGTATGAATTCCGATGCAATTTCTGTGATTCATCGTCAATAAGAAGGTCCAAGGGATACAGTAAACCTGAAGTGAAGCGTCGGAATCTATAACTAGTGTCACAGGAATGGTTCAAAACATAGACAGTAGGAAGCGTCAGTCTTCTAGTACTTAAGTCGGCATTGTGCCTTTTCAATATAATTCCGATGCAATTTCTGTGTTTCATCGTCAATAAGACGGTCAGAGGGATACAGTAAACCTGAAGTGAAGCATCGGAATCTATAACTAGCGTAACAGGAATGGTTCAAAACATAGACAGTTGGAAGAGTCAGTCTTCTTGTACTTAAGGCGGCATTGTGTCTTTTGTATTTAATTCCGATGCCATTTCTGTGTTTCATCGTCAATAAGAAGGTCCAAGTATACAGTAAACTTGAAGTGAAGCATCGGAATCTATAACTAGAGTCACAGGAATGGTTCAAAACATAGTCAGCAAGATGAGTCAGTCTTCTTGTCCTTAAGTCGGCATTGTGTCTCTTGTATTTAATTCCGATGCAATTTCTGTGTTTCATAATCAATAAGAAGGTCCTGGGAATACAGTAAACCTGAAGTGAAGCATCGGAATCTACAACTAGTGCGACTTCAATGGTTCAAAATATAAACATGTAGAAGAGTCAGTCTTCTTGTACTTAAGTCGGCATTGTGCCTTTTGTATTTAATTCCGATGCAATTTCTGTGTTTCATCGTGAAGAAGATTATCCAAGGGAAACAGAAAACCTGAAGTGAAGCATTGGAATCTATAACTAGTGTCACAGGAATGGTTCAAGTCATAGCCAGTAAGAAGAGTCAGTCTTCTTTTACTTAAGTCGGCATTGTGCCTTTTCTATTTAATTCCGATGCAATTTCTGTGTTTCATCGTCAATAAGAAGGTCCAAGGGATACACTAAACCTGGAGTGAAGCATCGGAATCTATAACTAGTGACACAGGAATGGTTCAAAACATAGACAGTAAGAAGAGTCAGTCTTCTTGTACTTAAGTCGACATTGTGCCTTTTCTATTTAATTCCGATGCAATTTCTGTGTTTCATCGTCAATAATAAGTTCAGAGGGATACAATAAACCTGAAGTGAAGCATCGGAATCTATAACTAGTGTCACAGGAAAGGTTCAAAACATAGTCAGTTAGAAGAGTCAGTATTCTTGTACTTAAGTCGGCATTGTGACTTTTGTATTTAATTCCGATGCAATTTCTGTGTTTCGTCGTCAATTAGAAGGTTCAAGGGATACAGTGAACCTGAAGTGAAGAATCGGAATCTATAACTAGTGTCACAGGAATGGTTCAAAACTTATTCAGTAAGAAGAGTCACTCATCTTTTACTTAAGTCTTCATTGTGCCTTTTCTATTTAATTCCGATGCAATTTCTGTGTTTCATCGTCATTAAGAAGCTCCAAGGGATACAGTAAAGCTGGAGTGAAACATCGGAATCTACGACTAGTGTCAATGGAATGGTTCAAAACATAGACAGTAAGAGGAGTCAGTCTACTTGTACTTAAGTCGGCATTTTGCCTTTTGTATTTAATTCCGATGCAATTTCTGTGTTTCATCGTCAGTAAGATGGTCCAAGGGATACAGTAAACCTGGACTGTAGCATCGAAGTCTATAACTAGTGTCACAGGAATGGTCAAATCATAGATAGTAAGGAGAGTCAGTCTTCGTGTACTTATGTCGCCATTTTGCCTTTTGTATTTAATTCCGATGCAATTTCTGTGTTTCAACGTCAATAAGAAGGTCCAAGGGATACAGTAAACCTGAAGTGAAGCATCGGAATCTATAACTAGTGTCACAGGAATGGTGCAAAACATAGTCAGTAAGAAGAGTCAGTCTTCTTGTACTTAAGTCTTCATTGTGCCTTTTCTATTTGATACCGATGCAATTTCTGTGTTTCATCGTCAATAAGAAGGTCCAAGGGACACAGTAAACCTGAAGTGAACCATCGGAATCTATAACTAGTGTCACAGGAATTGTTCAAAACATAGACAGTAAGAAGAGTCAGTATTCTTGTACTTAAGTCGGCATTGTGCCTTTTGTATTTAATTCCGATGCAATTTCTGTCTTTCATCGTCAATAAGAAGGTCAGAGGGATACAGTTATCCTGAAGTGAAGCATCGGAATCTATAACTAGTGTCACAGGCATGGTTCAAAAGATAGTCAGTAAGAATAGTCAGTCTTCTTGTCCTTAAGTCATCATTGTGCATTTTCTATTTGATTCTGATGCAATTTCTGTGTTTCATCGTCAATAAGAAGGTCCAAGGTAACAGTAAACCTGGAGTGAAGCATCGGAATCTATAACTAGTGTCACAGGAATGGTTCAAATCATAGACAGTAACAAGGGTCAGACTTCTTTTACTTAAGTCCGCATTGCGCCTTTTGTATTTAATTCCGATGCAATTTTTGTGTTTCATCGTCAATAAGAAGGTCCAAAGGATACAGTAAACCTGGAGTGAAGCATCGGAGTCTATAACTAGTGTCACAGGACTGGTTCAAAAATAGACAGTAAGAAGAGCCAGTCTTCTTGTACTTAATTCTTCATTGTGCCTTTTGTATTTAATTCCGATGCAATTTCTGTGTTTCATCGTCACTAAGAAGGTCAGAGGGATACAGTAATCCTGAAGTTAAGCTTCGGATTCTATAACTAGTGTCACAGGAATGGTTCAAACATAGTCAGTAAGAAGAGTCAGTCTTCTTGTTGTTAAGTCGGCACTGTGCCTTCTGTATGAATTTCGATGCAATTTCTGTGATTCATCGTCAATAAGAAGGTCCAAGGCATACAGTAAACCTGAAGTGAAGCATCGGCATCTATAACTATTGTCACAGGAATGGTTCAAAACATAGACAGTAGGAAGAGTCAGTCTTCTAGTACTTAAGTCGGCATTGTGCCTTTTCAATTTAATTCCGATGCAATTTCTGTGTTTCATCGTCAATAAGACGGTCAGAGGGATACAGTAAACCTGACGTGAAGCATCGGAATCTATAACTAGTGTAACAGGAATGGTTCAAAACATAGACAGTTGGAAGAGTCAGTCTTCTTGTACTTAAGTCGGAATTGTGTCTTTTGTATTTAATTCCGATGCCATTTCTGTGTTTCATCGTCAATAAGAAGGTCCAAGGGATACAGTAAACCTGAAGTGAAGCATCGGAACCTACAACTAGTGTCACAGAAATGGTTCAAAACCTGACAGGAAGAAGAGTCAGTCTTCATGTACTTAAGTCGGCCTTGTACCTTTTCTATTCACTTCCGATGCAATATCTGTGTTTCATCGTCAATAAGAAGGTCAGAGGGATACAGTAAACCTTAAGTGAAGCATCGGAATCTATAACTAGTGCCACAGGAATGGTTCAAAGCATAGTCAGTAAGAAGAGTCAGTCTTCTTGTCCTTAAATCGGCATTGTGCCTCTTGTATTTAATTCCGATGCAATTTCTGTGTTTCATAAACAACAAGAAGGTCCTGGGAATACAGTAAACCTGAAGTTAAGCATCGGAATCTACAACTAGTGTCACTGGAATGGTTCAAAATATAGACAGTAAGAAGAGTCAGTCTTCTTGTACTTAAGTCGGCATTGTGCCTTTTGTATTTAATTCCGATGCAATTTCTGTGTTTCATCGTCAATAAGATTATCCAAGGGAAACAGAAAATCTGAAGTGTAGCATCGGAATCTATAACTAGTGTCACAGGAATGGTTCAAAACATAGACAGTAAGAAAAGACAGTCTTCTTGTACTTAAGTCGGCATTGTGCATTTTGTATTTAATTCCGATGCTATTTCTGTGTTTCATTGTCACTAAGAAGGTCCAAGGGATACAGTAAACCTAGAGTGAAGCATCGGAATCTATAACTAGCATCACAGGAATGGTTCAAACATAGACAGTAAAAAGAGACAGTCTTCTTGAACATGAGTCGACATTGTGCCTTTTCTATTTAATTCCGATTGAATTTCTGTGTTTTATCGTCAATAAGAAGGTCCTAGGGATACAGTAAACCTGAAATGAAGCATCGGAAACTATAACTAGTGTCACAGGATGGTTCAAAACGTAGTCAGTAAGAAGAGTCAGTCTTCTTGTACTTAAGTCTTCATTGTGCCTTTTCTATTAAATTCCGATGCAATTTCTGAGTTTCATCGTCAATAAGAACGTCCAAGGGATACAGTAAACCTGGAGTGAAGCATCGGAATCTATAACTAGTGTCAATGGAATTGCTCAAAACATAGACAGTAAGAAGAGACAATCTTCTAGTACTTAAGTCGGCATTGTGCCTTTTGTATTTAATTCCGATGCAATTTCTGTGTTTCATCGTCAATAAGAAGGTCAGAGGGATACAGTAATCCTGAAGTGAAGCATCCGAATCTTTAGCTAGTGGCACAGGAATGGTTCGAAGGCATAGTCAGTAAGAAGAGTCATTCTTCTTATCCTTAAGTCGGCATTGTGCCTTTTGTATTTAATTCCGATGCAATTTCTGTGTTTCATCGTCGACAAGACGGTCAGAGGTGTGCAGTAAACCTGAAGTGAAGCTTCGGAATCTATAACCAGTGTCACAGGAATGGTTCAAAACATAGACAGTTGGAGGAGTCAGTCTTCTTGTACTTAAGTCGGCATTGTGTCTTTTGTATTTAATTCCGATGCAATTTCTGTGTTTCATCGTCAATAAGAAGGTCCAAGGGATACAGTAAACATGAAGTGTAGCATCGGAATTTACAACTAGTGTCACAGGAATGGTTCAAAACATATACAGTAAGAAGGGTCAGTCTTCATGTACGTAAGTCGGCATTGTGCCTTTTCTATTTAAATCCGAAGCTATTTCTGTGTTTCATCGTCAATAAGAAGGTCAGAGGGATACAGTAAACCAGAAGTGAAGCATCGGAATCCATAACTAGTGTTACAGGAATGGTTCAAATCATAGTCAGTAAGAAGATTCAGTCTTCTTGTACTTAAATTGTCGTTGTGCCTTTCGTATTTAATTCCGATGCAATTTCTGTGCTTCACCGGCAATAAGAAGGTCAGAGGGATACAGTAAACCTGAAGTGAAGCATCGGAATCTATAACTAGCGTCACAGGAATGTTTCAAACATAGACAGTAAGAAGAGTCAGGCTTCTTGTACTTAAGTCGGCATTGTGCCTCTTGTATTTAATTCCGATGCAATTTCTGTGTTTCATCGTCAATAAGAAGGTCCAAGGGATACAGTAAACCTGGAGTGAAGCATCGGAATCAATAAGTAGTGTCTCAGTAATGGTTCAAAACATAGACAGTAAGAAGAGTCAGACGTCTTGTACTTAAGTCGGCATTGTGCCTTTTGTATTTAATTCCGATGCAATTTCTGTGTTTCATCGTCAATAAGAAGGTCCAAAGTATACAGTAAACCTGAAGTGAAACATCGGAATCTATAACTAGTGTCACAGGAATGGTTCAAATCATAGTCAATAAGAAGAGTCAGTCTTCTTGTACTTAAGTCGGCATTGTGCCTTTTCTATTTAATTCCGATGCAATTTCTGTGTTTCATCGTCAATAAGAAGGTCCAAGGTATACAGTAAACCTGGAGTGAAGCATCGGAATCTATAACTAGTGTCACAGGAATGGTTCAAACATAGACAGTAAGAAGAGACAGCCTTCGTGAACTTAAGTCGACATTGTGCCTTTTCTTTTTAATTCCGATGTAATTTCTGTGTTTCATCGTCAATAAGAAGGTCAGAGGGATACAATAAACCTGAACTGAAGCATCGGAATCTACAACTAGTGTCACAGGAATGGTTCAAAACATAGTCAGTGAAAACAGTCAGTCTCCTTGTCCTTAAGTCGGCATTGTGCCTTTTGTATTTAATTCCGATGCAATTTCTGCGTTTCATCGTCAATAATATGGTCCAAGGGATACAGTAAACCTGGAGTGTAGCATCGGAATCTATAACTAGTGTCACAGGAATGGTTGAAAACATAGACAGTAAGAAGAGTCAGTCTTCGTGTACTTAAGTCGGCATTGTGCCTTTTGCATTTAATTCCGATGCAATTTCTGTGTTTCATCGTCAATAAGAAGGTCCAAGGGTACAGTAAACCTGAAGTGAAGCATCCGAATCTATAACTAGTGTCAATGGAATTGTTCAAATCATAGACAGTAAGAAGAGACAATCTTCTAGTACTTAAGTCGGCATTGTGCCTTTTGTATTTAATTCCGATGCAATTTCTGTGTTTCATCGTCAATAAGAAGGTCAGAGGGATACAGTAAACCAGAAGTGAAGCATCGGAATCTATAACTAGTGTTACAGGAATGGTTCAAATCATAGTCAGTAAGAAGATTCAGTCTTCTTGTACTTAAATTGTCATTGTGCCTTTCGTATTTAATTCCGATGCAATTTCTGTGCTTCACCGGCAATAAGAAGGTCAGAGGGATACAGTAAACCTGAAGTGAAGCATCGGAATCTATAACTAGTGTCACAGGAATGTTTCAAACACAGACAGTAAGAAGAGTCAGTCTTCTTGTACTTAAGTCGGCATTGTGCCTCTTGTATTTAATTCCGATGCAATTTCTGTGTTTCATCGTCAATAAGAAAGTCCAAAGTATAGAGTAAACCTGAAGTGAAACATCGGAATCTATAACTAGTGTCACAGGAATGGTTCAAATCATAGTCAATAAGAAGAGTCAGTCTTCTTGTACTTAAGTCGGCACTGTGCCTTTTCTATTTAATTCCGATGCAATTTCTGTGTTTCATCGACAATAAGAAGGTCCAAGGTATACAGTAAACCTGGAGTGAAGCATCGGAATCTATAACTAGTGTCACAGGAATGGTTCAAACATAGACAGTAAGAAGAGACAGTCTTCGTGAACTTAAGTCGACATTGTGCCTTTTCTTTTTAATTCCGATGTAATTTCTGTGTTTCATCGTCAATAAGAAGGTCAGAGGGATACAATAAACCTGAACTGAAGCATCGGAATCTGCAACTAGTGTCACAGGAATGGTTCAAAACATAGTCAGTAAAAACAGTCAGTCTCCTTGTCCTTAAGTCGGCATTGTGCCTTTTGTATTTAATTCCGATGCAATATCTGTGTTTCATCGTCAATAATAAGGTCCAAGGGATACAGTAAACCTGGAGTGTAGCATCGGAATCTATAACTAGTGTCACAGGAATGGTTGAAAACATAGACAGTAAGAAGAGTCAGTCTTCGTGTACTTAAGTCGGCATTGTGCCTTTTGCATTTAATTCCGATGCAATTTCTGTGTTTCATCGTCAATAAGAAGGTCCAAGGGTACAGTAAACCTGAAGTGAAGCATCGGAAACTATAACTAGTGTCACAGGTATGGTTCAAAACATAGTCAGCAAGAAGAGTCAGTCTTCTTGTACTTAAGTCTTCATTGTGCCTTTTCTATTTAATTCCGATGCAATTCCTGTGTTTCATCGTCAATAAGAACGTCGAAGGGATACAGTAAACTTGCAGTGAAGCATCGGAATGTATAACTAGTGTCAATGGGATGGTTCAAAACATAGACAGTAAGAAGAGTCAATCTTCTTGTACTTAAGTCGGCATTGTGCCTTTTGTATTTAATTCCGAATCAATCTCTGTGTTTCATCGTAAATAAGAAGGTCAGAGGGATACAGTAAACCTGAAGTGAAGCATCGCAATCCATAACTAGTGCCACAGGAATGGTTCAAAGCATAGTCAGTAAGAAGAGTCAGTCTTCTTGTACTTAAGTTGGCATTGTGCCTTTTGTATTTAATTCCGAAGCAATTTCTGTGTTTCATCGTCAATAAGGAGGTCCAAGGCATACAGTAAACCTGAAGTGCCACAGGAATGGTTCAAAACATAGACAGTAAGGAAAGTCAGTCGTCTTGTACTTGAGTCGGCATTGTGCCTTTTCTATTTATTCCGAAGCAATTTCTGTGTTTCATCGTCAATAAGAAGATCAGAGGGATACAGTAAACCTGAAGTGAAGCATCCGAATCTATAACTAGTGTCACAGGAACGATTCAAAACATAGTCAGTAAAAAGAGTCAGTCTTCTTGTACTTAAGTCGGCATTGTGCCTTTTGTATTTAATTCCGATGCAATTTCTGTGTTTCATCGTCAATAAGAAGGTCAGAGGGATACAGTAAACCTGAAGTGAAGCATCGGAATCCATAACTAGTGTCACAGGAATGGTTCAAAACATAGTCAGTAAGAAGAGTCAATCTTCCAGTTCTTAAGTGGGCATTGTGCATTTTCTATTTAATTCCGATACAATTTCTGTGTTTCATCGTCAATAAGACGGTCAGAGGGATACAGTAAACCTGAAGTGAAGCATCGGAATCTATAACTAGTGTCAATGGAATGGTTCAAAACATAGACAGTAAGAAGAGCCAATCTTCTTGTACTTAAGTCGGCATTGTGCCTTTTGTATTTAATTCTGATACAATTTCTGTGTTTCATCGTCAACAAGAAGGTCAGAGGGATACAGTAAACCTGAAGGTAAGCAACGGAAACTATAACTAGTGTCACAGGAATGGTTCAAAACATAGTCAGTGAGAAGAGTCAGTCTCCTTGTCCTTAAGTCGGCATTGTGCCTCTTGTATTTAATTCCTATGCAATTTCTGGGTTTCATCGTCAATAAGATGGTCCAAGGGATACAGTAAACCAGGAGCGAGGCATCGGAATCTATAACTAGTATCACAGTAATGGTTCAAAACATAGACAGTAAGAAGAGTCAGACGTCTTGTACTTAAGTCGGCATTGAGCCTTTTGCATTTAATTCCGATGCCATTTCTGTGTTTCATCGTCAATAAGAAGGTCCAAGGTATACAGTAAACCTGAAGTGGAGCATCGGAATCTACAACTAGTGTCACAGCAATGGTTCAATACATAGTCGGTAAGAAGAGTCAGTCATCTTTTACTTAAGTTTTCATTGTGCCTTTTCTATTTAATTCCGATGCAATTTCTGTGTTTCATCGTCATTAAGAAGGTCCAAGGGATACAGTAAACCTGGACTGTAGCATCGAAATCTATAACTAGTGTCACAGGAATGGTCAAATCATAGACAGTAAGAAGAGTCAGTCTTCGTGTACTTATGTCGGCATTTTGCCTTTTGTATTTAATTCCGATGCAATTTCTGTGTTTCAACGTCAATAAGAAGGTCCAAGGGATACAGTAAAGCTGGAGTGAAACATCGGAATCTACGACTAGTGTCAATGGAATGGTTCAAAACATAGACAGTAAGAGGAGTCAGTCTACTTGTACTTAAGTCGGCATTGTGCCTTTTGTATTTAATTCCGATGCAATTTCTGTGTTTCATCGTCAGTAAGATGGTCCAAGGGATACAGTAAACCTGGACTGTAGCATCGAAATCTATAACTAGTGTCACAGGAATGGTCAAATCATAGACAGTAAGAAGAGTCAGTCTTCGTGTACTTATGTCGGCATTTTGCCTTTTGTATTTAATTCCGATGCAATTTCTGTGTTTCATCGTCAATAAGATTATCCAAGGGAAACAGAAAATCTGAAGTGAAGCATCGGAATCTATAACTAGTGTCACAGGAATGGTTGAAAACATAGACAGTAAGAAAAGACAGTCTTCTTGTACTTAAGTCGGCATTGTGCCTTTTGTATTTAATTCCGATGCAATTTCTGTGTTTCATCGTCATTAAGAAGGTCAGAGGGATACAGTAAACCTGAAGTGTAGCATCGGAATCTATAGCTAGTGTCACAGGAATGGTTCAAACATAGTCTGTAAGAAGAGTCAGTCTTCTTGTCCTGAAGTCGGCATTGTGCCTTTTGTATTGGTTTCCGATGCAATATCTGTGTTTCATCGTCAATAAGAAGGTCCAAAGGATACAGTAAACCTGGAGTGAGGCATCGGAATCTATAACTAGTATCACAGTAATGGTTCAAAACATAGACAGTAAGAAGAGTCAGACGTCTTGTACTTAAGTCGGCATTGAGCCTTTTGCATTTAATTCCGATGCTATTTCTGTGTTTCATTGTCACTAAGAAGGTCCAAGGGATACAGTAAACCTAGAGTGAAGCATCGGAATCTATAACTAGCATCACAGGAATGGTTCAAACATAGACAGTAAAAAGAGACAGTCTTCTTGAACATAAGTCGACATTGTGCCTTTTCTATTTAATTCCGATTCAATTTCTGTGTTTCATCGTCAATAAGAAGGTCAGAGGGATACAATAAACCTGAACTGAAGCATCGGAATCTATAACTAGTGTCACAGGCATGGTTCATAACATAGACAGTAAGAAGAGTCAGTCTTCGTGTACTTAAGTCGGCATTTTGCATTTGTATTTAATTCCGATGCAATTTCTGTGTTTTATCGTCAATAAGAAGGTCCTAGGGATACAGTAAACCTGAAGTGAAGCATCGGAAACTATAACTAGTGTCACAGGATGGTTCAAAACGTAGTCAGTAAGAAGAGTCAGTCTTCTTGTACTTAAGTCTTCATTGTGCCTTTTCTATTTAATTCCGATGCAATTTCTGAGTTTCATCGTCAATAAGAACGTCCAACGGATACAGTAAACCTGGAGTGAAGCATCGGAATTTATAACTAGTGTCAATGGAATTGTTCAAAACATAGACAGTAAGAAGAGACAATCTTCTAGTACTTAAGTCGGCATTGTGCCTTTTGTATTTAATTCCGATGCAATTTCTGTGTTTCATCGTCAATAAGAAGGTCAGAGGGATACAGTAATCCTGAAGTGAAGCATCGGAATCTTTAGCTAGTGTCACAGGAATGGTTCAAAAGCAGAGTCAGTAAGAAGAGTCATTCTCCTTATCCTTAAGTCGGCATTATGCCTTTTGTATTTAATTCCGATGCAATTTCTGTGTTTCATCGTCGACAAGACGGTCAGAGGTGTGCAGTAAACCTGAAGTGAAGCTTCGGAATCTATAACCAGTGTCACAGGAATGGTTCAAAACATAGACAGTTGGAGGATTCAGTCTTCTTGTACTTAAGTCGGCATTGTGTCTTTTGTATTTAATTCCGATGCAATTTCTGTGTTTCATCGTCAATAAGATGGTCCAAGGGATACAGTAAACATGAAGTGAAGCATCGGAATTTACAACTAGTGTCACAGGAATGGTTCAAAACATATACAGTAAGAAGGGTCAGTCTTCATGTACTTAAGTCGGCATTGTGCCTTTTCTATTTAATTCCGAAGCTATTTCTGTGTTTCATCGTCAATAAGAAGGTCAGAGGGATACAGTAAACCTGAAGTGAAGCATCGGAATCTATAACTAGTGTTACAGGAATGGTTCAAATCATAGTCAGTAAGAAGATTCAGTCTTCTTGTACTTAAATTGTCATTGTGCCTTTCGTATTTAATTCCGATGCAATTTCTGTGCTTCACCGGCAATAAGAAGGTCAGAGGGATACAGTAAACCTGAAGTGAAGCATCGGAATCTATAACTAGTGTCACAGGAATGTTTCAAACATAGACAGTAAGAAGAGTCAGTCTTCTTGTAATTAAGTCGGCATTGTGCCTCTTGTATTTAATTCCGATGCAATTTCTGTGTTTCATCGTCAATAAGAAGGTCCAAGGGATACAGTAAACCTGGAGTGAAGCATCGGAATCAATAAGTAGTGTCTCAGTAATGGTTCAAAACATAGACAGTAAGAAGAGTCAGACGTCTTGTACTTAAGTCGGCATTGTGCCTTTTGTATTTAATTCCGATGCAATTTGTGTGTTTCATCGTCAATAAGAAGGTCCAAAGTATACAGTAAACCTGAAGTGAAACATCGGAATCTATAACTAGTGTCACAGGAATGGTTCAAATCATAGTCAGTAAGAAGAGTCAGTCTTCTTGTACTTAAGTCGGCATTGTGCCTTTTCTATTTAATTCCGATGCAATTTCTGCGTTTCATCGACAATAAGAAGGTCCAAGGTATACAGTAAACCTGGAGTGAAGCATCGGAATCTATAACTAGTATCACAGGAATGGTTCAAACATAGACAGTAAGAAGAGACAGTCTTCGTGAACTTAAGTCGACATTGTGCCTTTTCTTTTTAATTCCGATGTAATTTCTGTGTTTCATCGTCAATAAGAAGGTCAGAGGGATACAATAAACCTGAACTGAAGCATCGGAATCTACAACTAGTGTCACAGGTGTGGTTCAAAACATAGTCAGTGAAAACAGTCAGTCTCCTTGTCCTTAAATCGGCATTGTGCCTTTTGTATTTTATTCCGATGCAATTTCTGTGTTTCATCGTCAATAATAAGGTCCAAGGGATACAGTAAACCTGGAGTGTAGCATCGGAATCTATAACTAGTGTCACAGGAATGGTTGAAAACATAGACAGTAAGAAGAGTCAGTCTTCGTGTACTTAAGTCGGCATTGTGCCTTTTCTAATTAATTCCGATGCAATTTCTGTGTTTCATCGTCAATAAGAACGTCGAAGGGATACAGTAAACTTGCAGTGAAGCATTGGAATCTATAACTAGTGTCAATGGAATGGTTCAAAACATAGACAGTAAGAAGAGTCAATCTTCTTGTACTTAAGTCGGCATTGTGCCTTTTGTATTTAATTCCGATGCAATCTCTGTGTTTCATCGTCAATAAGAAGGTCACAGGGATACAGTAAACCTGAAGTGAACCATCGGAATCTATAGCTAGTGTCACAGGAATGGTTCAAAACATAGTCAGTAACAAGAGTCAGTCTTCTTGTCCATAAGGCGGCATTGTGCCTTTTCTATTTAATTCCGATGCAATATCTGTGTTTCATCGTCAATAAGAAGGTCCAAGGGATACAGTAATCCTGGAGTGAAGCATCGGAATCTATAACTAGTGTCACAGGAATGGTTCAAAGCATAGAAAGTAAGAAGAGACAGTCTTCTGTACTTAAGTTGGCATTTTGCCTTTTGTATTTAATTCCGATGCGATTTCTGTATTTCATCGTAAATAAGAAGGTCAGAGGGATACAGTAAACCTGAAGTGAAGCATCGCAATCTATAACTAGTGCCACAGGAATGGTTCAAAGCATAGTCAGTAAGAAGAGTCAGTCTTCTTGTACTTAAATTGGCATTGTGCCTTTTGTATTTAATTCCGATGCAATTTCTGTGTTTCATCGTCAATAAGGAGGTCCAAGGCATACAGTAAACCTGAAGTGAAGCATCGGAATCTATAACTAGTGCCACAGGAATGGTTCAAAACATAGACAGTAAGGAAAGTCAGTCGTCTTGTACTTGAGTCGGCATTGTGCCTTTTCTATTTATTCCGAAGCAATTTCTGTGTTTCATCGTCAATAAGAAGATCAGAGGGATACAGTAAACCTGAAGTGAAGCATCCGAATCTATAACTAGTGTCACAGGAACTATTCAAAACATAGTCAGTAAAAAGAGTCAGTCTTCTTGTACTTAAGTCGGCATTGTGCCTTTTGTATTTAATTCCGATGCAATTTCTGTGTTTCATCGTCAATAAGAAGGTCAAAGGGATACAGTAAACCTGAAGTGAAGCATCGGAATCCATAACTAGTGTCACAGGAATGGTTCAAAGGAATAGTCAGTAAGAAGAGTCAATCTTCCAGTTCTTAAGTCGGCATTGTGCATTTTCTATTTAATTCCGATGCAATTTCTGTGTTTCATCGTCAATAAGACGGTCAGAGAGATACAGTAAACCTGAAGTGAAGCATCGGAATCTACTACTAGTGTCAATGGAATGGTTCAAAACATAGACAGTAAGAAGAGCCAATATTCTTGTACTTAAGTCGGCATTGTGCCTTTTGTATTTAATTCCGATGCAATTTCTGTGTTTCATCGTCAACAAGAAGGTCAGAGGGATACAGTAAACCTGAAGGTAAGCAACGGAAACTATAACTAGTGTCACAGGAATAGTTCAAAACATAGTCAGTGAGAAGAGTCAGTCTCCTTGTCCTTAAGTCGGCATTGTGCCTCTTGTATTTAATTCCAATGCAATTTCTGTGTTTCATCGTCAATAAGATGGTCCAAGGGATACAGTAAACCTGGAGCGAGGCATCGGAATCTATAACTAGTATCACAGTAATGGTTCAAAACATAGACAGTAAGAAGAGTCAGACGTCTTGTACTTAAGTCGGCATTGAGCCTTTTGCATTTAATTCCGATGCCATTTCTGTGTTTCATCGTCAATAAGAAGGTCCAAGGTATACAGTAAACCTGAAGTGGAGCATCGGAATCTACAACTAGTGTCACAGCAATGGTTCAAAACATAGTCAGTAAGAAGAGTCAGTCATCTTTTACTTAAGTCTTCATTGTGCCTTTTCTATTTAATTCCGATGCAATTTCTGTGTTTCATCGTCATTAAGAAGGTCCAAGGGATACAGTAAACCTGGACTGTAGCATCGAAATCTATAACTAGTGTCACAGGAATGGACAAATCATAGACAGTAAGAAGAGTTAGTCTTCGTGTACTTATGTCGGCATTTTGCCTTTTGTATTTAATTCCGATGCAATTTCTGTGTTTCAACGTCAATAAGAAGGTCCAAGGGATACAGTAAAGCTGGAGTGAAACATCGGAATCTACGACTAGTGTCAATGGAATGGTTCAAAACATAGACAGTAAGAGGAGTCAGTCTACTTGTACTTAAGTCGGCATTGTGCCTTTTGTATTTAATTCCGATGCAATTTCTGTGTTTCATCGTCAGTAAGATGGTCCAAGGGATACAGTAAACCTGGACTGTAGCATCGAAATCTATAACTAGTGTCACAGGAATGGTCAAATCATAGACAGTAAGAAGAGTCAGTCTTCGTGTACTTATGTCGGCATTTTGCCTTTTGTATTTAATT
This sequence comes from Schistocerca piceifrons, assembly GCF_021461385.2. NCBI lineage: Eukaryota > Metazoa > Arthropoda > Insecta > Orthoptera > Acrididae > Schistocerca > Schistocerca piceifrons. The sequence continues at coordinate 735,236 of NW_025727424.1, read as the reverse complement.
CCGATGCAATATCTGTGTTTCAACGTCAATAAGAAGGTCCAAGGGATACAGTAAACCTGAAGTGAAGCATCGGAATCTATAACTAGTGTCACAGGAATGGTTCAAAACATAGTCAGTAAGAAGAGTCAGTCTTCTTGTACTTAAGTCTTCATTGTGCCTATTCTATTTGATTCCGATGCAATTTCTGTGTTTCATCGTCAATAAGAAGGTCCAAGGGACACAGTAAACCTGAAGTGAACCATCGGAATCTATAACTAGTGTCACAGGAATGGTTCAAAACATAGACAGTAAGAAGAGTCAGTATTCTTGTACTTAAGTCGGCATTGTGCCTTTTGTATTTAATTCCGATGCAATTTCTCTGTTTCATCGTCAATAAGAAGGTCCAAAGGATACAGTAACCTGGAGTGAAGCATCGGAGTCTATAACTAGTGTCACAGGACTGGTTCAAAAATAGACAGTAAGAAGAGCCAGTCTTCTTGTACTTAATTCTTCATTGAGCCTTTTGTATTTAATTCCGATGCAATTTCTGTGTTTCATCGTCACTAAGAAGGTCAGAGGGATACAGTAATCCTGAAGTTAAGGTTCGCATTCTATAACTAGTGTCACAGGAATGGTTCAAATCATAGTCAGTAAGAAGAGTCAGTCTTCTTGTTGTTAAGTCGGCACTGTGCCTTCTGTATGAATTTCGATGCAATTTCTGTGATTCATCGTCAATAAGAAGGTCCAAGGCATACAGTAAACCTGAAGTGAACTATCGGAATGTATAACTAGTGTCACAGGAATGGTTCAAAACATAGACAGTAGGAAGAGTCAGTCTTCTAGTACTTAAGTCGGCATTGTGCCTTTTCAATTTAATTCCGATGCAATTTCTGTGTTTCATCGTCAATAAGACGGTCAGAGGGATACAGTAAACCTTAAGTGAAGCATCGGAATCTATAACTAGTGTAACAGGAATGGTTCAAAACATAGACAGTTGGAAGAGTCAGTCTTCTTGTACTTAAGTCGGCATTGTGTCTTTTGTATTTAATTCCGATGCCATTTCTGAGTTTCATCGTCAATAAGAAGGTCCAAGGGATACAGAAAACCTGTAGTGAAGCATCGGAACCTACAACTAGTGTCAGAGAAATGGTTCAAAACCTGACAGTAAGAAGAGTCAGTCTCCATGTACTTAAGACGGCATTGTACCTTTTCTATTCACTTCCGATGCAATTTCTGTGTTTCATCGTCAATAAGAAGGTCAGAGGGATACAGTAAACCTGAAGTGAAGCATCGGAATCTATAACTAGTGCCACAGGAATGGTTCAAAGCATAGTCAGTAAGAAGAGTCAGTCTTCTTGTCCTTAAATCGGCATTGTGCCTCTTGTATTTAATTCCGATGCAATTTCTGTGTTTCATAAACAACAAGAAGGTCCTGGGAATACAGTAAACCTGAAGTGAAGCATCGGAATCTACAACTAGTGTCACTGGAATGGTTCAAAATATAGACAGTAAGAAGAGTCAGTCTTCTTGTACTTAAGTCGGCATTGTGCCTTTTGTATTTAATTCCGATGCAATTTCTGTGTTTCATCGTCAATAAGTTTATCCAAGGGAAACAGAAAATCTGAAGTGAAGCATCGGAATCTATAACTAGTGTCACAGGAATGGTTCAAAACATAGACAGTAAGAAAAGACAGTCTTCTTGTACTTAAGTCGGCATTGTGCCTTTTGTATTTAATTCCGATGCAATTTCTGTGTTTCATCGTCATTAAGAAGGTCAGAGGGATACAGTAAACCTGAAGTGTAGCATCGGAATCTATAGCTAGTGTCACAGGAATGGTTCAAACATAGTCTGTAAGAAGAGTCAGTCTTCTTGTCCTGAAGTCGACATTGTGCCTTTTGTATTGGTTTCCGATGCAATATCTGTGTTTGATCGTCAATAAGAAGGTCCAAAGGATACAGTAAACCTGGAGTGAGGCATCGGAATCTGTAACTAGTATCACAGTAATGGTTCATAACATAGACAGTAAGAAGAGTCAGACGTCTTGTACTTAAGTCGGCATTGAGCCTTTTGCATTTAATTCCGATGCTATTTCTGTGTTTCATTGTCACTAAGAAGGTCCAAGGGATACAGAAAACCCAGAGTCAAGCATCGGAATCTAAAACTAGCATCACAGGAATGGTTCAAACATAGACAGTAAAAAGAGACAGTCTTCTGGAACATAAGTCGACATTGTGCCTTTTCTATTTAATTCCGATTCAATTTCTGTGTTTCATCGTCAATAAGAAGGTCAGAGGGATACAATAAACCTGAACTGAAGCATCGGAATCTATAACTAGTGTCACAGGCATGGTTCATAACATAGACAGTAAGAAGAGTCAGTCTTCGTGTACTTAAGTCGGCATTTTGCCTTTTGTATTTAATTCCGATGCAATTTCTGTGTTTTATCGTCAATAAGAAGGTCCTAGGGATACAGTAAACCTGAAGTGAAGCATCGGAAACTATAACTAGTGTCACAGGATGGTTCAAAACGTAGTCAGTAAGAAGAGTCAGTCTTCTTTTACTTAAGTCTTCATTGTGCCTTTTCTATTTAATTCCGATGCAATTTTTGTGTTTCATCGTCAATAAGAACGTCCAAGGGATACAGTAAACCTGGAGTGAAGCATCGGAATCAATAACTAGTGTCAATGGAATTGTTCAAAACATAGACAGTAAGAAGAGACAATCTTCTAGTACTTAAGTCGGCATTGTGCCTTTTGTATTTAATTCCGATGCAATTTCTGTGTTTCATCGTCAATAAGAAGGTCAGAGGGATACAGCAATCCTGAAGTGAAGCATCGGAATCTTTAGCTAGTGTCACAGGAATGGTTCAAAGGCATAGTCAGTAAGAAGAGTCATTCTTCTTATCCTTAAGTCGGCATTGTGCCTTTTGTATTTAATTCCGATGCAATTTCTGTGTTTCATCGTCGACAAGACGGTCAGAGGGGTGCAGTAAACCTGAAGTGAAGCTTCGGAATCTATAACCAGTGTCACAGGAATGGTTCAAAACATAGACAGTTGGAGGAGTCAGTCTTCTTGTACTTAAGTCGGCATTGTGTCTTTTGTATTTAATTCCGATGCAATTTCTGTGTTTCATCGTCAATAAGAAGGTCCAAGGGGTACAGTAAACATGAAGTGAAGCATCGGAATTTACAACTAGTGTCACAGGAATGGTTCAAAACATATACAGTAAGAAGGGTCAGTCTTCATGTACTTAAGTCGGCATTATGCCTTTTCTATTTAATTCCGAAGCTATTTCTGTGTTTCATCGTCAATAAGAAGGTCAGAGGGATACAGTAAACCTGAAGTGAAGCATCGGAATCTATAATTAGTGTTACAGGAATGGTTCAAATCATAGTCAGTAACAAGATTCAGTCTTCTTGTACTTAAATTGTCATTGTGCCTTTCGTATTTAATTCCGATGCAATTTCTGTGCTTCACCGGCAATAAGTACGTCAGAGGGATACAGTAAACCTGAAGTGAAGCATCGGAATCAATAAGTAGTGTCTCAGTAATGGTTCAAAACATAGACAGTAAGAAGAGTCAGACGTCTTGTACTTAAGTCGGCATTGTGCCTTTTGTATTTAATTCCGATGCGATTTCTGTATTTCATCGTAAATAAGAAGGTCAGAGGGATACAGTAAACCTGAAGTGAAGCATCGCAATCTATAACTAGTGCCACAGGAATGGTTCAAAGCATAGTCAGTAAGAAGAGTCAGTCTTCTTGTACTTAAATTGGCATTGTGCCTTTTGTATTTAATTCCGATGCAATTTCTGTGTTTCATCGTCAATAAGGAGGTCCAAGGCATACAGTAAACCTGAAGTGAAGCATCGGAATCTATAACTAGTGCCACAGGAATGGTTCAAAACATAGACAGTAAGGAAAGTCAGTCGTCTTGTACTTGAGTCGGCATTGTGCCTTTTCTATTTATTCCGAAGCAATTTCTGTGTTTCATCGTCAATAAGAAGATCAGAGGGATACAGTAAACCTGAAGTGAAGCATCCGAATCTATAACTAGTGTCACAGGAACTATTCAAAACATAGTCAGTAAAAAGAGTCAGTCTTCTTGTACTTAAGTCGGCATTGTGCCTTTTGTATTTAATTCCGATGCAATTTCTGTGTTTCATCGTCAATAAGAAGGTCAAAGGGATACAGTAAACCTGAAGTGAAGCATCGGAATCCATAACTAGTGTCACAGGAATGGTTCAAAGGAATAGTCAGTAAGAAGAGTCAATCTTCCAGTTCTTAAGTCGGCATTGTGCATTTTCTATTTAATTCCGATGCAATTTCTGTGTTTCATCGTCAATAAGACGGTCAGAGAGATACAGTAAACCTGAAGTGAAGCATCGGAATCTACTACTAGTGTCAATGGAATGGTTCAAAACATAGACAGTAAGAAGAGCCAATCTTCTTGTACTTAAGTCGGCATTGTGCCTTTTGTATTTAATTCCGATGCAATTTCTGTGTTTCATCGTCAACAAGAGGGTCAGAGGGATACAGTAAACCTGAAGGTAAGCAACGGAAACTATAACTAGTGTCACAGGAATAGTTCAAAACATAGTCAGTGAGAAGAGTCAGTCTCCTTGTCCTTAAGTCGGCATTGTGCCTCTTGTATTTAATTCCAATGCAATTTCTGTGTTTCATCGTCAATAAGATGGTCCAAGGGATACAGTAAACCTGGAGCGAGGCATCGGAATCTATAACTAGTATCACAGTAATGGTTCAAAACATAGACAGTAAGAAGAGTCAGACGTCTTGTACTTAAGTCGGCATTGAGCCTTTTGCATTTAATTCCGATGCCATTTCTGTGTTTCATCGTCAATAAGAAGGTCCAAGGTATACAGTAAACCTGAAGTGGAGCATCGGAATCTACAACTAGTGTCACAGCAATGGTTCAAAACATAGTCAGTAAGAAGAGTCAGTCATCTTTTACTTAAGTCTTCATTGTGCCTTTTCTATTTAATTCCGATGCAATTTCTGTGTTTCATCGTCATTAAGAAGGTCCAAGGGATACAGTAAACCTGGACTGTAGCATCGAAATCTATAACTAGTGTCACAGGAATGGACAAATCATAGACAGTAAGAAGAGTTAGTCTTCGTGTACTTATGTCGGCATTTTGCCTTTTGTATTTAATTCCGATGCAATTTCTGTGTTTCAACGTCAATAAGAAGGTCCAAGGGATACAGTAAAGCTGGAGTGAAACATCGGAATCTACGACTAGTGTCAATGGAATGGTTCAAAACATAGACAGTAAGAGGAGTCAGTCTACTTGTACTTAAGTCGGCATTGTGCCTTTTGTATTTAATTCCGATGCAATTTCTGTGTTTCATCGTCAGTAAGATGGTCCAAGGGATACAGTAAACCTGGACTGTAGCATCGAAATCTATAACTAGTGTCACAGGAATGGTCAAATCATAGACAGTAAGAAGAGTCAGTCTTCGTGTACTTATGTCGGCATTTTGCCTTTTGTATTTAATTCCGATGCAATATCTGTGTTTCAACGTCAATAAGAAGGTCCAAGGGATACAGTAAACCTGAAGTGAAGCATCGGAATCTATAACTAGTGTCACAGGAATGGTTCAAAACATAGTCAGTAAGAAGAGTCAGTCTTCTTGTACTTAAGTCTTCATTGTGCCTATTCTATTTGATTCCGATGCAATTTCTGTGTTTCATCGTCAATAAGAAGGTCCAAGGGACACAGTAAACCTGAAGTGAACCATCGGAATCTATAACTAGTGTCACAGGAATGGTTCAAAACATAGACAGTAAGAAGAGTCAGTATTCTTGTACTTAAGTCGGCATTGTGCCTTTTGTATTTAATTCCGATGCAATTTCTGTGTTTCATCGTCAATAAGAAGGTCCAAAGGATACAGTAACCTGGAGTGAAGCATCGGAGTCTATAACTAGTGTCACAGGACTGGTTCAAAAATAGACAGTAAGAAGAGCCAGTCTTCTTGTACTTAATTCTTCATTGTGCCTTTTGTATTTAATTCCGATGCAATTTCTGTGTTTCATCGTCACTAAGAAGGTCAGAGGGATACAGTAATCCTGAAGTTAAGGTTCGCATTCTATAACTAGTGTCACAGGAATGGTTCATAGCATAGTCAGTAAGAAGAGTCAGTCTTCTTGTTGTTAAGTCGGCACTGTGCCTTCTGTATGAATTTCGATGCAATTTCTGTGATTCATCGTCAATAAGAAGGTCCAAGGCATACAGTAAACCTGAAGTGAACTATCGGAATGTATAACTAGTGTCACAGGAATGGTTCAAAACATAGACAGTAGGAAGAGTCAGTCTTCTAGTACTTAAGTCGGCATTGTGCCTTTTCAATTTAATTCCGATGCAATTTCTGTGTTTCATCGTCAATAAGACGGTCAGAGGGATACAGTAAACCTTAAGTGAAGCATCGGAATCTATAACTAGTGTAACAGGAATGGTTCAAAACATAGACAGTTGGAAGAGTCAGTCTTCTTGTACTTAAGTCGGCATTGTGTCTTTTGTATTTAATTCCGATGCCATTTCTGAGTTTCATCGTCAATAAGAAGGTCCAAGGGATACAGAAAACCTGTAGTGAAGCATCGGAACCTACAACTAGTGTCAGAGAAATGGTTCAAAACCTGACAGTAAGAAGAGTCAGTCTTCATGTACTTAAGTCGGCATTGTACCTTTTCTATTCACTTCCGATGCAATTTCTGTGTTTCATCGTCAATAAGAAGGTCAGAGGGATACAGTAAACCTGAAGTGAAGCATCGGAATCTATAACTAGTGCCACAGGAATGGTTCAAAGCATAGTCAGTAAGAAGAGTCAGTCTTCTTGTCCTTAAATCGGCATTGTGCCTCTTGTATTTAATTCCGATGCAATTTCTGTGTTTCATAAACAACAAGAAGGTCCTGGGAATACAGTAAACCTGAAGTGAAGCATCGGAATCTACAACTAGTGTCACTGGAATGGTTCAAAATATAGACAGTAAGAAGAGTCAGTCTTCTTGTACTTAAGTCGGCATTGTGCCTTTTGTATTTAATTCCGATGAAATTTCTGTGTTTCATCGTCAATAAGTTTATCCAAGGGAAACAGAAAATCTGAAGTGAAGCATCGGAATCTATAACTAGTGTCACAGGAATGGTTCAAAACATAGACAGTAAGAAAAGACAGTCTTCTTGTACTTAAGTCGGCATTGTGCCTTTTGTATTTAATTCCGATGCAATTTCTGTGTTTCATCGTCATTAAGAAGGTCAGAGGGATACAGCAATCCTGAAGTGAAGCATCGGAATCTTTAGCTAGTGTCACAGGAATGGTTCAAAGGCATAGTCAGTAAGAAGAGTCATTCTTCTTATCCTTAAGTCGGCATTGTGCCTTTTGTATTTAATTCCGATGCAATTTCTGTGTTTCATCGTCGACAAGACGGTCAGAGGGGTGCAGTAAACCTGAAGTGAAGCTTCGGAATCTATAACCAGTGTCACAGGAATGGTTCAAAACATAGACAGTTGGAGGAGTCAGTCTTCTTGTACTTAAGTCGGCATTGTGTCTTTTGTATTTAATTCCGATGCAATTTCTGTGTTTCATCGTCAATAAGAAGGTCCAAGGGATACAGTAAACATGAAGTGAAGCATCGGAATTTACAACTAGTGTCACAGGAATGGTTCAAAACATATACAGTAAGAAGGGTCAGTCTTCATGTACTTAAGTCGGCATTATGCCTTTTCTATTTAATTCCGAAGCTATTTCTGTGTTTCATCGTCAATTAGAAGGTCAGAGGGATACAGTAAACCTGAAGTGAAGCATCGGAATCTATAACTAGTGTTACAGGAATGGTTCAAATCATAGTCAGTAACAAGATTCAGTCTTCTTGTACTTAAATTGTCATTGTGCCTTTCGTATTTAATTCCGATGCAATTTCTGTGCTTCACCGGCAATAAGTACGTCAGAGGGATACAGTAAACCTGAAGTGAAGCATCGGAATCAATAAGTAGTGTCTCAGTAATGGTTCAAAACATAGACAGTAAGAAGAGTCAGACGTCTTGTACTTAAGTCGGCATTGTGCCTTTTGTATTTAATTCCGATGCGATTTCTGTATTTCATCGTAAATAAGAAGGTCAGAGGGATACAGTAAACCTGAAGTGAAGCATCGCAATCTATAACTAGTGCCACAGGAATGGTTCAAAGCATAGTCAGTAAGAAGAGTCAGTCTTCTTGTACTTAAATTGGCATTGTGCCTTTTGTATTTAATTCCGATGCAATTTCTGTGTTTCATCGTCAATAAGGAGGTCCAAGGCATACAGTAAACCTGAAGTGAAGCATCGGAATCTATAACTAGTGCCACAGGAATGGTTCAAAACATAGACAGTAAGGAAAGTCAGTCGTCTTGTACTTGAGTCGGCATTGTGCCTTTTCTATTTATTCCGAAGCAATTTCTGTGTTTCATCGTCAATAAGAAGATCAGAGGGATACAGTAAACCTGAAGTGAAGCATCCGAATCTATAACTAGTGTCACAGGAACTATTCAAAACATAGTCAGTAAAAAGAGTCAGTCTTCTTGTACTTAAGTCGGCATTGTGCCTTTTGTATTTAATTCCGATGCAATTTCTGTGTTTCATCGTCAATAAGAAGGTCAAAGGGATACAGTAAACCTGAAGTGAAGCATCGGAATCCATAACTAGTGTCACAGGAATGGTTCAAAGGAATAGTCAGTAAGAAGAGTCAATCTTCCAGTTCTTAAGTCGGCATTGTGCATTTTCTATTTAATTCCGATGCAATTTCTGTGTTTCATCGTCAATAAGACGGTCAGAGAGATACAGTAAACCTGAAGTGAAGCATCGGAATCTACTACTAGTGTCAATGGAATGGTTCAAAACATAGACAGTAAGAAGAGCCAATCTTCTTGTACTTAAGTCGGCATTGTGCCTTTTGTATTTAATTCCGATGCAATTTCTGTGTTTCATCGTCAACAAGAGGGTCAGAGGGATACAGTAAACCTGAAGGTAAGCAACGGAAACTATAACTAGTGTCACAGGAATAGTTCAAAACATAGTCAGTGAGAAGAGTCAGTCTCCTTGTCCTTAAGTCGGCATTGTGCCTCTTGTATTTAATTCCAATGCAATTTCTGTGTTTCATCGTCAATAAGATGGTCCAAGGGATACAGTAAACCTGGAGCGAGGCATCGGAATCTATAACTAGTATCACAGTAATGGTTCAAAACATAGACAGTAAGAAGAGTCAGACGTCTTGTACTTAAGTCGGCATTGAGCCTTTTGCATTTAATTCCGATGCCATTTCTGTGTTTCATCGTCAATAAGAAGGTCCAAGGTATACAGTAAACCTGAAGTGGAGCATTGGAATCTACAACTAGTGTCACAGCAATGGTTCAAAACATAGTCAGTAAGAAGAGTCAGTCATCTTTTACTTAAGTCTTCATTGTGCCTTTTCTATTTAATTCCGATGCAATTTCTGTGTTTCATCGTCATTAAGAAGGTCCAAGGGATACAGTAAACCTGGACTGTAGCATCGAAATCTATAACTAGTGTCACAGGAATGGACAAATCATAGACAGTAAGAAGAGTTAGTCTTCGTGTACTTATGTCGGCATTTTGCCTTTTGTATTTAATTCCGATGCAATTTCTGTGTTTCAACGTCAATAAGAAGGTCCAAGGGATACAGTAAAGCTGGAGTGAAACATCGGAATCTACGACTAGTGTCAATGGAATGGTTCAAAACATAGACAGTAAGAGGAGTCAGTCTACTTGTACTTAAGTCGGCATTGTGCCTTTTGTATTTAATTCCGATGCAATTTCTGTGTTTCATCGTCAGTAAGATGGTCCAAGGGATACAGTAAACCTGGACTGTAGCATCGAAATCTATAACTAGTGTCACAGGAATGGTCAAATCATAGACAGTAAGAAGAGTCAGTCTTCGTGTACTTATGTCGGCATTTTGCCTTTTGTATTTAATTCCGATGCAATATCTGTGTTTCAACGTCAATAAGAAGGTCCAAGGGATACAGTAAACCTGAAGTGAAGCATCGGAATCTATAACTAGTGTCACAGGAATGGTTCAAAACATAGTCAGTAAGAAGAGTCAGTCTTCTTGTACTTAAGTCTTCATTGTGCCTATTCTATTTGATTCCGATGCAATTTCTGTGTTTCATCGTCAATAAGAAGGTCCAAGGGACACAGTAAACCTGAAGTGAACCATCGGAATCTATAACTAGTGTCACAGGAATGGTTCAAAACATAGACAGTAAGAAGAGTCAGTATTCTTGTACTTAAGTCGGCATTGTGCCTTTTGTATTTAATTCCGATGCAATTTCTGTGTTTCATCGTCAATAAGAAGGTCCAAAGGATACAGTAACCTGGAGTGAAGCATCGGAGTCTATAACTAGTGTCACAGGACTGGTTCAAAAATAGACAGTAAGAAGAGCCAGTCTTCTTGTACTTAATTCTTCATTGTGCCTTTTGTATTTAATTCCGATGCAATTTCTGTGTTTCATCGTCACTAAGAAGGTCAGAGGGATACAGTAATCCTGAAGTTAAGGTTCGCATTCTATAACTAGTGTCACAGGAATGGTTCATAGCATAGTCAGTAAGAAGAGTCAGTCTTCATGTTGTTAAGTCGGCACTGTGCCTTCTGTATGAATTTCGATGCAATTTCTGTGATTCATCGTCAATAAGAAGGTCCAAGGCATACAGTAAACCTGAAGTGAACTATCGGAATGTATAACTAGTGTCACAGGAATGGTTCAAAACATAGACCGTAGGAAGAGTCAGTCTTCTAGTACTTAAGTCGGCATTGTGCCTTTTCAATTTAATTCCGATGCAATTTCTGTGTTTCATCGTCAATAAGACGGTCAGAGGGATACAGTAAACCTTAAGTGAAGCATCGGAATCTATAACTAGTGTAACAGGAATGGTTCAAAACATAGACAGTTGGAAGAGTCAGTCTTCTTGTACTTAAGTCGGCATTGTGTCTTTTGTATTTAATTCCGATGCCATTTCTGAGTTTCATCGTCAATAAGAAGGTCCAAGGGATACAGAAAACCTGTAGTGAAGCATCGGAACCTACAAATAGTGTCAGAGAAATGGTTCAAAACCTGACAGTAAGAAGAGTCAGTCTTCATGTACTTAAGTCGGCATTGTACCTTTTCTATTCACTTCCGATGCAATTTCTGTGTTTCATCGTCAATAAGAAGGTCAGAGGGATACAGTAAACCTGAAGTGAAGCATCGGAATCTATAACTAGTGCCACAGGAATGGTTCAAAGCATAGTCAGTAAGAAGAGTCAGTCTTCTTGTCCTTAAATCGGCATTGTGCCTCTTGTATTTAATTCCGATGCAATTTCTGTGTTTCATAAACAACAAGAAGGTCCTGGGAATACAGTAAACCTGAAGTGAAGCATCGGAATCTACAACTAGTGTCACTGGAATGGTTCAAAATATAGACAGTAAGAAGAGTCAGTCTTCTTGTACTTAAGTCGGCATTGTGCCTTTTGTATTTAATTCCGATGAAATTTCTGTGTTTCATCGTCAATAAGTTTATCCAAGGGAAACAGAAAATCTGAAGTGAAGCATCGGAATCTATAACTAGTGTCACAGGAATGGTTCAAAACATAGACAGTAAGAAAAGACAGTCTTCTTGTACTTAAGTCGGCATTGTGCCTTTTGTATTTAATTCCGATGCAATTTCTGTGTTTCATCGTCATTAAGAAGGTCAGAGGGATACAGTAAACCTGAAGTGTAGCATCGGAATCTATAGCTAGTGTCACGGGAATGGTTCAAACATAGTCTGTAAGAAGAGTCAGTCTTCTTGTCCTGAAGTCGGCATTGTGCCTTTTGTATTGGTTTCCGATGCAATTTCTGTGTTTGATCGTCAATAAGAAGGTCCAAAGGATACAGTAAACCTGGAGTGAGGCATCGGAATCTGTAACTAGTATCACAGTAATGGTTCAAAACATAGACAGTAAGAAGAGTCAGACGTCTTGTACTTAAGTCGGCATTGAGCCTTTTGCATTTAATTCCGATGCTATTTCTGTGTTTCATTGTCACTAAGAAGGTCCAAGGGATACAGAAAACCCAGAGTCAAGCATCGGAATCTAAAACTAGCATCACAGGAATGGTTCAAACATAGACAGTAAAAAGAGACAGTCTTCTGGAACATAAGTCGACATTGTGCCTTTTCTATTTAATTCCGATTCAATTTCTGTGTTTCATCGTCAATAAGAAGGTCAGAGGGATACAATAAACCTGAACTGAAGCATCGGAATCTATAACTAGTGTCACAGGCATGGTTCATAACATAGACAGTAAGAAGAGTCAGTCTTCGTGTACTTAAGTCGGCATTTTGCCTTTTGTATTTAATTCCGATGCAATTTCTGTGTTTTATCGTCAATAAGAAGGTCCTAGGGATACAGTAAACCTGAAGTGAAGCATCGGAAACTATAACTAGTGTCACAGGATGGTTCAAAACGTAGTCAGTAAGAAGAGTCAGTCTTCTTTTACTTAAGTCTTCATTGTGCCTTTTCTATTTAATTCCGATGCAATTTTTGTGTTTCATCGTCAATAAGAACGTCCAAGGGATACAGTAAACCTGGAGTGAAGCATCGGAATCAATAACTAGTGTCAATGGAATTGTTCAAAACATAGACAGTAAGAAGAGACAATCTTCTAGTACTTAAGTCGGCATTGTGCCTTTTGTATTTAATTCCGATGCAATTTCTGTGTTTCATCGTCAATAAGAAGGTCAGAGGGATACAGCAATCCTGAAGTGAAGCATCGGAATCTTTAGCTAGTGTCACAGGAATGGTTCAAAGGCATAGTCAGTAAGAAGAGTCATTCTTCTTATCCTTAAGTCGGCATTGTGCCTTTTGTATTTAATTCCGATGCAATTTCTGTGTTTCATCGTCGACAAGACGGTCAGAGGGGTGCAGTAAACCTGAAGTGAAGCTTCGGAATCTATAACCAGTGTCACAGGAATGGTTCAAAACATAGACAGTTGGAGGAGTCAGTCTTCTTGTACTTAAGTCGGCATTGTGTCTTTTGTATTTAATTCCGATGCAATTTCTGTGTTTCATCGTCAATAAGAAGGTCCAAGGGATACAGTAAACATGAAGTGAAGCATCGGAATTTACAACTAGTGTCACAGGAATGGTTCAAAACATATACAGTAAGAAGGGTCAGTCTTCATGTACTTAAGTCGGCATTATGCCTTTTCTATTTAATTCCGAAGCTATTTCTGTGTTTCATCGTCAATAAGAAGGTCAAAGGGATACAGTAAACCTGAAGTGAAGCATCGGAATCTATAACTAGTGTTACAGGAATGGTTCAAATCATAGTCAGTAAGAAGATTCAGTCTTCTTGTACTTAAATTGTCATTGTGCCTTTCGTATTTAATTCCGATGCAATTTCTGTGCTTCACCGGCAATAAGTACGTCAGAGGGATACAGTAAACCTGAAGTGAAGCATCGGAATCAATAAGTAGTGTCTCAGTAATGGTTCAAAACATAGACAGTAAGAAGAGTCAGACGTCTTGTACTTAAGTCGGCATTGTGCTTTTTGTATTTAATTCCGATGCAATTTCTGTGTTTCATCGTCAATAAGAAGGTCCAAAGTATACAGTAAACCTGGAGTGAAGCATCGGAATCTATAACTAGTGCCACAGGAATGGTTCAAAACATAGACAGTAAGGAAAGTCAGTCGTCTTGTACTTGAGTCGGCATTGTGCCCTTTCTATTTATTCCGAAGCAATTTCTGTGTTTCATCGTCAATAAGAAGATCAGAGGGATACAGTAAACCTGAAGTGAAGCATCCGAATCTATAACTAGTGTCACAGGAACGATTCAAAACATAGTCAGTAAAAAGAGTCAGTCTTCTTGTACTTAAGTCGGCATTGTGCCTTTTGTATTTAATTCCGATGCAATTTCTGTGTTTCATCGTCAATAAGAAGGTCAGAGGGATACAGTAAACCTGAAGTGAAGCATCGGAATCCATAACTAGTGTCGCAGGAATGGTTCAAAACATAGTCAGTAAGAAGAGTCAATCTTCCAGTTCTTAAGTCGGCATTGTGCCTTTTCTATTTAATTCCGATGCAATTTCTGTGTTTCATCGTCAATAAGACGGTCAGAGGGATACAGTAAACCTGAAGTGAAGCATCGGAATCTATAACTAGTGTCAATGGAATGGTTCAAAACATAGACAGTAAGAAGAGCCAATCTTCTTGTACTTAAGTCGGCATTGTGCCTTTTGTATTTAATTCCGATGCAATTTCTGTGTTTCATCGTCAATAAGAAGGTTAGAGGGATACAGTAAACCTGAAGGTAAACAACGGAAACTATAACTAGTGTCACAGGAATGGTTCAAAACATAGTCAGTGAGAAGAGTCAGTCTCCTTGTCCTTAAGTCGGCATTGTGCCTCTTGTATTTAATTCCTATGCAATTTCTGTGTTTCATCGTCAATAAGATGGTCCAAGGGATACAGTAAACTTGGAGCGAGGCATCGGAATCTATAACTAGTATCACAGTAATGGTTCAAAACATAGACAGTAAGAAGAGTCAGACGTCTTGTACTTAAGTCGGCATTGAGCCTTTTCATTTAATTCCGATGCAATTTCTGTGTTTCATCGTCAATAAGAAGGTCCAAGGTATACAGTAAACCTGAAGTGGATATCGGAATCTACAACTAGTGTCACAGCAATGGTTCAAAACATAGTCAGTAAGAAGAGTTAGTCTTCTTTTACTTAAGTCGGCATTGTGACTTTTCTATTTAATTCGGATGCAATTTCTGTGTTTCATTTTCACTAAGAAGGTCCAAGGGATACAGTAAACCTAGAGTGAAGCATCTGAATCTATAACTAGCGTCACAGGAATGGTTCAAACATAGACAGTAAAAAGAGACAGTCTTCTTGAACATAAGTCGACATTGTGCCTTTTCTATTTAATTCCGATTCAATTTCTGTGTTTCATCGTCAATGAGAAGGTCAGAGGGATACAATAAACCTGAACTGAAGCATCGGAATCTATAACTAGTGTCACAGGCATGGTTCATAACATAGACAGTAAGAAGAGTCAGTCTTCGTGTACTTAAGTCGGCATTTTGCCTTTTGTATTTAATTCCGATGCAATTTCTGTGTTTTATCGTCAATAAGAAGGTCCTAGGTATACAGTAAACCTGAAGTGAAGCATCGGAAACTATAACTAGTGTCACAGGATGGTTCAAAACGTAGTCAGTAAGAAGAGTCAGTCTTCTTGTACTTAAGTCTTCATTGTGCCTTTTCTATTTAATTCCGATGCAATTTCTGTGTTTCATCGTCAATAAGAACGTCCAAGGGATACAGTAAACCTGGAGTGAAGCATCGGAATCTATAACTAGTGTCAATGGAATGGTTCAAAACATAGACAGTAAGAAGAGACAATCTTCTTGTACTTAAGTCGGCATTGTGCCTTTTGTATTTAATTCCGATGCAATTTCTGTGTTTCATCGTCAATAAGAAGGTCAGAGGGATACAGTAATCCTGAAGTGAAGCATCGGAATCTTTAGCTAGTGTCACAGGAATGGTTCAAAGGCATAGTCAGTAAGAAGAGTCATTCTTCTTATCCTTAAGTCGGCATTGTGCCTTTTGTATTTAATTCCGATGCAATTTCTGTGTTTCATCGTCGACAAGACGGTCAGAGGGGTGCAGTAAACCTGAAGTGAAGCTTCGGAATCTATAACCAGTGTCACAGGAATGGTTCAAAACATAGACAGTTGGAAGAGTCAGTCTTCTTGTACTTATGTCGGCATTGTGTCTTTTGTATTTAATTCCGATGCAATTTCTGTGTTTCATCGTCAATAAGAAGGTCCAAGGGATACAGTAAACATGAAGTGAAGCATCGGAATTTACAACTAGTGTCACAGGAATGGTTCAAACTATATACAGTAAGAAGGGTCAATCTTCATGTACCTAAGTCGGCATTGTGCCTTTTCTATTTAATTCCGAAGCTATTTCTGTGTTTCATCGTAAATAAGAAGATCAGAGGGATACAGTAAACCTGAAGTGAAGCATCGGAAACTATAACTAGTGTCACAGGTATGGTTCAAAACATAGTCAGCAAGAAGAGTCAGTCTTCTTGTACTTAAGTCTCATTGCGCCTTTTCTATTTAATTCCGATGCAATTTCTGTGTTTCATCGTCAATAAGAACGTCGAAGGGATACAGTAAACTTGCAGTGAAGCATCGGAATCTATAACTAGTGTTACAGGAATGGTTCAAATCATAGTCAGTAAGAAGATTCAGTCTTCTTGTACTTAAATTGTCATTGTGCCTTTCGTATTTAATTCCGATGCAATTTCTGTGCTTCACCGGCAATAAGAAGGTCAGAGGGATACAGTAAACCTGAAGTGAAGCATCGGAATCTATAACTAGTGTCACAGAAATGTTTCAAACATAGACAGTAAGAAGAGTCAGTCTTCTTGTACTTAAGTCGGCATTGTGCCTCTTGTATTTAATTCCGATGCAATTTCTGTGTTTCATCGTCAATAAGAAGGTCCAAGGGATACAGTAAACCTGGAGTGAAGCATCGGAATCAATAAGTAGTGTCTCAGTAATGGTTCAAAACATAGACAGTAAGAAGAGTCAGACGTCTTGTACTTAAGTCGGCATTGTGCCTTTTGTATTTAATTCCGATGCAATTTCTGTGTTTCATCGTCAATAAAAATGTCCAAAGTATACAGTAAACCTGAAGTGAAACATCGGAATCTATAACTAGTGTCACTGGAATGGTTCAAACATAGGCAGTAAGAAGAGACAGTCTTCTTGAACTTAAGTCGACATTGTGCCTTTTCTTTTTAATTCCGATGCAATTTCTGTGTTTCATCGTCAATAACAAGGTCAGAGGGATACAATAAACCTGAACTGAAGCATCGGAATCTACAACTAGTGTCACAGGAATGGTTCAAAACATAGTCAGTGAAAACAGTCAGTCTTCTTGTCCTTAAGTCGGCATTGTGCCTTTTGTATTTAATTCCGATGCAATTTCTGTGTTTCATCGTCAATAAGAAGGTCCAAGGGATACAGTAAACCAGGAGTGTAGCATCGGAAACTATAACTAGTGTCACAGGAATGGTTCAAAACATAGACAGTAAGAAGAGTCAGTCCTCGTGTACTTAAGTCGGCATTGTGCCTCTTGTATTTAATTCCGATGCAATTTCTGTGTTTCATCGTCAATAAGAAGGTCCAAGGGATACAGTAAACCTGAAGTGAAGCATCGGAAACTATAACTAGTGTCACAGGTATGGTTCAAAACATAGTCAGCAAGAAGAGTCAGTCTTCTTGTACTTAAGTCTTCATTGTGCCTTTTCTATTTAATTCCGATGTCCGCCCAGGAAGCTGAGTGGTCAGCGTGACAGACTGTCAATCCTAAGGGCCCGGGTTCGATTCCCGGCTGGGTCGGAGATTTTCTCCGCTCAGGGACTGGGTGTTGTGTTGTCCTAATCATCATCATTTCATCTCCATCGACGCGCAGGTCGCCGAAGTGGCGTCAAATCGCAAGACCTGCACCAGGCGAACGGTCTACCCGACGGGAGGCCCTAGCCACACGACATTTCCATTTAATTCCGATGCAATTTCTGTGTTTCATCGTCAATAAGAACGTCGAAGCGATACAGTAAACTTGCAGTGAAGCATCGGAATCTATAACTAGTGTCAATGGAATAGTTCAAAACATAGACAGTAAGAAGAGTCAATCTTCTTGTACTTAAGTCGGCATTGTGCCTTTTGTATTTAATTCCGATGCAATCTCTGTGTTTCATCGTCAATAAGAAGGTCACAGGGATACAGTAAACCTGAAGTGAACCATCGGAATCTATAGCTAGTGTCACAGGAATGGTTCAAAACATAGTCAGTAACAAGAGTCAATCTTCTTGTCCATAAGGCGGCATTGTGCCTTTTCTATTTAATTCCGATGCAATATCTGTGTTTCATCGTCAATAAGAAGGACCAAGGGATACAGTAACCCTGGAGTGAAGCATCGGAATCTATAACTAGTGTCACAGGAATGGTTCAAAACATAGAAAGTAAGAAGAGTCAGTCTTCTGTACTTAAGTTGGCATTTTGCCTTTTGTATTTAATTCCGATGCAATTTCTGTGTTTCATCGTCAATAAGAAGGTCCAAGGGATACAGTAAACCTGGAGTGAAGTATCGGAGTCTATAACTAGTGTCACAGAACTGGTTCAAAAATAGACAGTAAGAAGAGTCAGTCTTCTATTACTTAAGTCGGCATTGTGTCTTTTGCATTTAATTCCGATGCAATTTGTGTGTTTCATCGTCAATAAGAAGGTCCAAGGGATACAGTAAACCTGAAGTGAAGCATCGGAAACTACAACTAGTGTCACAGGAATGGTTCAAAACATAGTCAGCAAGAAGAGTCAGTCTTCTTGTACTTAAGTCTCATTGCGCCTTTTCTATTTAATTCCGATGCAATTTCTGTGTTTCATCGTCAATAAGAACGTCGAAGGGATACAGTAAACTTGCAGTGAAGCATCGGAATCTATAACTAGTGTTACAGGAATGGTTCAAATCATAGTCAGTAAGAAGATTCAGTCTTCTTGTACTTAAATTGTCATTGTGCCTTTCGTATTTAATTCCGATGCAATTTCTGTGCTTCACCGGCAATAAGAAGGTCAGAGGGATACAGTAAACCTGAAGTGAAGCATCGGAATCTATAACTAGTGTCACAGAAATGTTTCAAACATAGACAGTAAGAAGAGTCAGTCTTCTTGTACTTAAGTCGGCATTGTGCCTCTTGTATTTAATTCCGATGCAAATTCTGTGTTTCATCGTCAATAAGAAGGTCCAAGGGATACAGTAAACCTGGAGTGAAGCATCGGAATCAATAAGTAGTGTCTCAGTAATGGTTCAAAACATAGACAGTAAGAAGAGTCAGACGTCTTGTACTTAAGTCGGCATTGTGCCTTTTGTATTTAATTCCGATGCAATTTCTGTGTTTCATCGTCAATAAAAATGTCCAAAGTATACAGTAAACCTGAAGTGAAACATCGGAATCTATAACTAGTGTCACTGGAATGGTTCAAACATAGACAGTAAGAAGAGACAGTCTTCTTGAACTTAAGTCGACATTGTGCCTTTTCTTTTTAATTCCGATGCAATTTCTGTGTTTCATCGTCAATAACAAGGTCAGAGGGATCCAATAAACCTGAACTGAAGCATCGGAATCTACAACTAGTGTCACAGGAATGGTTCAAAACATAGTCAGTGAAAACAGTCAGTCTTCTTGTCCTTAAGTCGGCATTGTGCTTTTTGTATTTAATTCCGATGCAATTTCTGTGTTTCATCGTCAATAAGAAGGTCCAAGGGATACAGTAAACCAGGAGTGTAGCATCGGAAACTATAACTAGTGTCACAGGAATGGTTCAAAACATAGACAGTAAGAAGAGTCAGTCTTCGTGTACTTAAGTCGGCATTGTGCCTCTTGTATTTAATTCCGATGCAATTTCTGTGTTTCATCGTCAATAAGAAGGTCCAAGGGATACAGTAAACCTGAAGTGAAGCATCGGAAACTATAACTAGTGTCACAGGTATGGTTCAAAACATAGTCAGCAAGAAGAGTCAGTCTTCTTGTACTTAAGTCTTCATTGTGCCTTTTCTATTTAATTCCGATGTAATTTCTGTGTTTCATCGTCGATAAGAACGTCGAAGGGATACAGTAAACTTGCAGTGAAGAATCGGAATCTATAACTAGTGTCAATGGAATGGTTCAAAACATAGACAGTAAGAAGAGTCAATCTTCTTGTACTTAAGTCGGCATTGTGCCTTTTGTATTTAATTCCGATGCAATCTCTGTGTTTCATCGTCAATAAGAAGGTCACAGGGATACAGTAAACCTGAAGTGAACCATCGGAATCTATAGCTAGTGTCACAGGAATGGTTCAATACATAGTCAGTAACAAGAGTCAATCTTCTTGTCCATAAGGCGGCATTGTGCCTTTTCTATTTAATTCCGATGCAATATCTGTGTTTCATCGTCAATAAGAAGGACCAAGGGATACAGTAACCCTGGAGTGAAGCATCGGAATCTATAACTAGTGTCACAGGAATGGTTCAAAACATAGAAAGTAAGAAGAGTCAGTCTTCTGTACTTAAGTTGGCATTTTGCCTTTTGTATTTAATTCCGATGCAATTTCTGTGTTTCATCGTCAATAAGAAGGTCCAAGGCATACAGTAAACCTGGAGTGAAGTATCGGAGTCTATAACTAGTGTCACAGAACTGGTTCAAAAATAGACAGTAAGAAGAGTCAGTCTTCTATTACTTAAGTCGGCATTGTGTCTTTTGCATTTAATTCCGATGCAATTTGTGTGTTTCATCGTCAATAAGAAGGTCCAAGGGATACAGTAAACCTGAAGTGAAGCATCGGAAACTACAACTAGTGTCACAGGAATGGTTCATACCATAGACAGTAAGAAGAGTCAGTCTTCTTGTACTTAAGTCGGCATTGTGCCTTTTCTAATTAATTCCGATGCTATTTCTGTGTTTCATCGTCAATAAGAAGGTCAGGGGGATACAGTAAACCTGAAGTAAAGCATCGGAATCTATAACTTGTGTCACAGGAATGGGTCAAATCATAGTCAGTAAGAAGAGTCAGTCTTCTTGTACTTAAGTTGGCATTGTGCCTTTCGAATTTAATTCCGATGCAATTTCTGTGTTTCACCGGCAATGAGAAGGTCAGAGGGTTACAGTAAACCTGAAGTGAAGCATCGGAATCTATAACTAGTGTCACAGGAATGTATCAAACATAAACAGTAAGAAGAGTCAGTCTTTTGTACTTAAGTCGGCATTGTGCCTTTTGTATTTAATTCCGATGCAATTTCTGTGTTTCATCGTCAATAAGAAGGTCATAGGGATACAATAAACCTGAAGTGAAGCATCGGAATCTATAACTAGTGTCACAGGAATGGTTCAAAGCATAGTCAGTGAGAAGAGTCAGTCTCCTTGTCCATAAGTCGGCATTGTGCCTATTGTATTTAATTCCAATGCAATTTCTGTGTTTCATCGTCAATAAGAAGGTCCAAGGGATACAGTAAACCTGGAGTGAAGCATCGGAAACTATAACTAGTGTCACAGGAATGGTTCAAAACATAGTCAGTAAGAAGAGTCAGTCTTCTTGTACTTAAGTCTTCATTGTGCCTTTTCTATTTAATTCCGATGCAATTTCTGTGTTTCATCGTCAATAAGAACGTCCAAGGGATACAGTAAACCTGGAGTGAAGCATCGGAATCTATAACTAGTGTCAATGGAATGGTTCAAAACATAGACAGTAAGAAGAGTCAATCTTCTTGTACTTAAGTCGGCATTGTGCCTTTTGTATATAATTCCGATGCAACTTCTGTGTTTCATCGTCAATAAGAACTTCAGAGGGATACAGTAAACCTGAAGTGAAGCATCGGAATCTATAGCTAGTGTCACAGGAATGGTTCAAAGGCATAGTCAGTAAGAAGAGTCAGTCTTCTTGTACTTAAGTCTTCATTGTGCTTTTACTATTTCATTCCGATGCAATTTCTGTGTTTCATCGTCAATAAGAAGGTCCAAGGGATACAGTAAACCTGGAGTGATGCATCGGAATCTATAACTACTGTCACAGGAATGGTTCAAATCATAGAGAGTAAGAAGAGTCAGTCTTCTTGTACTTAAGTCGGCATTTTGCCTTTTGTATTTAATTCCGATGCAATTTCTGTGTTTCAACGTCAATAAGAAGGTCCAAGGGATACAGTAAACCTGAAGTGAAGCATCGGAAACTATAACTAGTGTCACAGGTATGGTTCAAAACATAGTCAGCAAGAAGAGTCAGTCTTCTTGTACTTAAGTCTTCATTGTGCCTTTTCTATTTCATTCCGATGCAATTTCTGTGTTTCATCGTCAATAAGAATGTCCAAAGTATACAGTAAACCTGAAGTGAAACATCGGAATCTATAAGTAGTGTCACAGGAATGGTTCAAATCATAGTCAGTAAGAAGAGTCAGTCTTCTTGTACTTAAGTCGGCATTGTGCCTATTTCTACTTAATTCCGATGCAATTTCTGTGTTTCATCGTCAATAAGAAGGTCCAAGGTATACAGTAAACCTGGTGTGATGCATCGGAATCTATAACTAGTGTCACAGGAATGGTTCAAACATAGACAGTAAGAAGAGACAGTCTTCTTGAACTTAAGTCGACATTGTGCCTTTTCTTTTTAATTCCGATGCAATTTCTGTGTTTCATCGTCAATAACAAGGTCAGAGGGATCCAATAAACCTGAACTGAAGCATCGGAATCTACAACTAGTGTCACAGGAATGGTTCAAAACATAGTCAGTGAAAACAGTCAGTCTTCTTGTCCTTAAGTCGGCATTGTGCCTTTTGTATTTAATTCCGATGCAATTTCTGTGTTTCATCGTCAATAAGAAGGTCCAAGGGATACAGTAAACCAGGAGAGTAGCATCGGAAACTATAACTAGTGTCACAGGAATGGTTCAAAACATAGACAGTAAGAAGAGTCAGTCTTCGTGTACTTAAGTCGGCATTGTGCCTCTTGTATTTAATTCCGATGCAATTTCTGTGTTTCATCGTCAATAAGAAGGTCCAAGGGATACAGTAAACCTGAAGTGAAGCATCGGAAACTATAACTAGTGTCACAGGTATGGTTCAAAACATAGTCAGCAAGAAGAGTCAGTCTTCTTGTACTTAAGTCTTCATTGTGCCTTTTCTATTTAATTCCGATGCAATTTCTGTGTTTCATCGTCGATAAGAACGTCGAAGGGATACAGTAAACTTGCAGTGAAGAATCGGAATCTATAACTAGTGTCAATGGAATGGTTCAAAACATAGACAGTAAGAAGAGTCAATCTTCTTGTACTTAAGTCGGCATTGTGCCTTTTGTATTTAATTCCGATGCAATCTCTGTGTTTCATCGTCAATAAGAAGGTCACAGGGATACAGTAAACCTGAAGTGAACCATCGGAATCTATAGCTAGTGTCACAGGAATGGTTCAATACATAGTCAGTAACAAGAGTCAATCTTCTTGTCCATAAGGCGGCATTGTGCCTTTTCTATTTAATTCCGATGCAATATCTGTGTTTCATCGTCAATAAGAAGGACCAAGGGATACAGTAACCCTGGAGTGAAGCATCGGAATCTATAACTAGTGTCTCAGGAATGGTTCAAAACATAGAAAGTAAGAAGAGTCAGTCTTCTGTACTTAAGTTGGCATTTTGCCTTTTGTATTTAATTCCGATGCAATTTCTGTGTTTCATCGTCAATAAGAAGGTCCAAGGGATACAGTAAACCTGGAGTGAAGTATCGGAGTCTATAACTAGTGTCACAGAACTGGTTCAAAAATAGACAGTAAGAAGAGTCAGTCTTCTATTACTTAAGTCGGCATTGTGTCTTTTGCATTTAATTCCGATGCAATTTGTGTGTTTCATCGTCAATAAGAAGGTCCAAGGGATACAGTAAACCTGAAGTGAAGCATCGGAAACTACAACTAGTGTCACAGGAATGGTTCATACCATAGACAGTAAGAAGAGTCAGTCTTCTTGTACTTAAGTCGGCATTGTGCCTTTTCTAATTAATTCCGATGCTATTTCTGTGTTTCATCGTCAATAAGAAGGTCAGGGGGATACAGTAAACCTGAAGTAAAGCATCGGAATCTATAACTTGTGTCACAGGAATGGGTCAAATCATAGTCAGTAAGAAGAGTCAGTCTTCTTGTACTTAAGTTGGCATTGTGCCTTTCGAATTTAATTCCGATGCAATTTCTGTGTTTCACCGGCAATGAGAAGGTCAGAGGGTTACAGTAAACCTGAAGTGAAGCATCGGAATCTATAACTAGTGTCACAGGAATGTATCAAACATAAACAGTAAGAAGAGTCAGTCTTCTTGTACTTAAGTCGGCATTGTGCCTTTTGTATTTAATTCCGATGCAATTTCTGTGTTTCATCGTCAATAAGAAGGTCATAGGGATACAATAAACCTGAAGTGAAGCATCGGAATCTATAACTAGTGTCACAGGAATGGTTCAAAGCATAGTCAGTGAGAAGAGTCAGTCTCCTTGTCCATAAGTCGGCATTGTGCCTATTGTATTTAATTCCAATGCAATTTCTGTGTTTCATCGTCAATAAGAAGGTCCAAGGGATACAGTAAACCTGGAGTGAAGCATCGGAAACTATAACTAGTGTCACAGGAATGGTTCAAAACATAGTCAGTAAGAAGAGTCAGTCTTCTTGTAATTAAGTCTTCATTGTGCCTTTTCTATTTAATTCCGATGCAATTTCTGTGTTTCATCGTCAATAAGAACGTCCAAGGGATACAGTAAACCTGGAGTGAAGCATCGGAATCTATAACTAGTGTCAATGGAATGGTTCAAAACATAGACAGTAAGAAGAGTCAATCTTCTTGTACTTAAGTCGGCATTGTGCCTTTTGTATATAATTCCGATGCAACTTCTGTGTTTCATCGTCAATAAGAACTTCAGAGGGATACAGTAAACCTGAAGTGAAGCATCGGAATCTATAGCTAGTGTCACAGGAATGGTTCAAAGGCATAGTCAGTAAGAAGAGTCAGTCTTCTTGTACTTAAGTCTTCATTGTGCTTTTACTATTTCATTCCGATGCAATTTCTGTGTTTCATCGTCAATAAGAAGGTCCAAGGGATACAGTAAACCTGGAGTGATGCATCGGAATCTATAACTACTGTCACAGGAATGGTTCAAATCATAGAGAGTAAGAAGAGTCAGTCTTCTTGTACTTAAGTCGGCATTTTGCCTTTTGTATTTAATTCCGATGCAATTTCTGTGTTTCAACGTCAATAAGAAGGTCCAAGGGATACAGTAAACCTGAAGTGAAGCATCGGAAACTATAACTAGTGTCACAGGTATGGTTCAAAACATAGTCAGCAAGAAGAGTCAGTCTTCTTGTACTTAAGTCTTCATTGTGCCTTTTCTATTTCATTCCGATGCAATTTCTGTGTTTCATCGTCAATAAGAATGTCCAAAGTATACAGTAAACCTGAAGTGAAACATCGGAATCTATAAGTAGTGTCACAGGAATGGTTCAAATCATAGTCAGTAAGAAGAGTCAGTCTTCTTGTACTTAAGTCGGCATTGTGCCTATTTCTACTTAATTCCGATGCAATTTCTGTGTTTCATCGTCAATAAGAAGGTCCAAGGTATACAGTAAACCTGGTGTGATGCATCGGAATCTATAACTAGTGTCACAGGAATGGTTCAAACATAGACAGTAAGAAGAGACAGTCTTCTTGAACTTAAGTCGACATTGTGCCTTTTCTTTTTAATTCCGATGCAATTTCTGTGTTTCATCTTCAATAACAAGGTCAGAGGGATACAATAAACCTGAACTGAAGCATCGGAATCTACAACTAGTGTCACAGGAATGGTTCAAAACATAGTCAGTGAAAACAGTCAGTCTTTATGTCCTTAAGTCGGCATTGTGCCTTTTGTATTTAATTCCGATGCAATTTCTGTGTTTCATCGTCAATAAGAAGGTCCAAGGGATACAGTAAACCAGGAGTGTAGCATCGGAAACTATAACTAGTGTCACAGGAATGGTTCAAAACATAGACAGTAAGAAGAGTCAGTCTTCGTGTACTTAAGTCGGCATTGTGCCTTTTGTATTTAATTCCGATGCAATTTCTGTGTTTCATCGTCAATAAGAAGGTCCAAGGGATACAGTAAACCTGTAGTGAAGCATCGGAAACTATAACTAGTGTCACAGGTATGGTTCAAAACATAGTCAGCAAGAAGAGTCAGTCTTCTTGTACTTAAGTCTTCATTGTGCCTTTTCTATTTAATTCCGATGCAATTTCTGTGTTTCATCGTCAATAAGAACGTCGAAGGGATACAGTAAACTTGCAGTGAAGCATCGGAATCTATAACTAGTGTCAATGGAATGTTTCAAAACATAGACAGTAAGAAGAGTCAATCGTCTTGTATTTAAGTCGGCATTGTGCCTTTTGTATTTAATTCCGATGCAATCTCTGTTTTTCATCGTCAATAAGAAGGTCACAGGGATACAGTAAACCTGAAGTGAACCATCGGAATCTATAGCTAGTGTCACAGGAATGGTTCAAAACATAGTCAGTAACAAGAGTCAATCTTCTTGTCCATAAGGCGGCATTGTGCCTTTTCTATTTAATTCCGATGCAATATCTGTGTTTCATCGTCAATAAGAAGGTCCAAGGGATACAGTAATCCTGGAGTGAAGTATCGGAGTCTATAACTAGTGTCACAGAACTGGTTCAAAAATAGACAGTAAGAAGAGTCAGTCTTCTATTACTTAAGTCGGCATTGTGTCTTTTGCATTTAATTCCGATGCAATTTGTGTGTTTCATCGTCAATAAGAAGGTCCAAGGGATACAGTAAACCTGAAGTGAAGCATCGGAAACTACAACTAGTGTCACAGGAATGGTTCATACCATTGACAGTAAGAAGAGTCAGTCTTCTTGTACTTAAGTCGGCATTGTGCCTTTTCTAATTAATTCCGATGCTATTTCTGTGTTTCATCGTCAATAAGAAGGTCAGGGGGATACAGTAAACCTGAAGTAAAGCATCGGAATCTATAACTTGTGTCACAGGAATGGGTCAAATCATAGTCAGTAAGAAGAGTCAGTCTTCTTGTACTTAAGTTGGCATTGTGCCTTTCGAATTTAATTCCGATGCAATTTCTGTGTTTCACCGGCAATGAGAAGGTCAGAGGGTTACAGTAAACCTGAAGTGAAGCATCGGAATCTATAACTAGTGTCACAGGAATGTATCAAACATAAACAGTAAGAAGAGTCAGTCTTTTGTACTTAAGTCGGCATTGTGC
Source organism: Schistocerca piceifrons (assembly GCF_021461385.2). Lineage (NCBI taxonomy): Eukaryota > Metazoa > Arthropoda > Insecta > Orthoptera > Acrididae > Schistocerca > Schistocerca piceifrons. The sequence continues at coordinate 708,384 of NW_025727424.1, read as the reverse complement.
CTTTTGTATTTAATTCCGATGCAATTTCTGTGTTTCATCGTCAATAAGAAGGTCATAGGGATACAATAAACCTGAAGTGAAGCATCGGAATCTATAACTAGTGTCACAGGAATGGTTCAAAGCATAGTCAGTGAGAAGAGTCAGTCTCCTTGTCCATAAGTCGGCATTGTGCCTATTGTATTTAATTCCAATGCAATTTCTGTGTTTCATCGTCAATAAGAAGGTCCAAGGGATACAGTAAACCTGGAGTGAAGCATCGGAAACTATAACTAGTGTCACAGGAATGGTTCAAAACATAGTCAGTAAGAAGAGTCAGTCTTCTTGTACTTAAGTCTTCATTGTGCCTTTTCTATTTAATTCCGATGCAATTTCTGTGTTTCATCGTCAATAAGAACGTCCAAGGGATACAGTAAACCTGGAGTGAAGCATCGGAATCTATAACTAGTGTCAATGGAATGGTTCAAAACATAGACAGTAAGAAGAGTCAATCTTCTTGTACTTAAGTCGGCATTGTGCCTTTTGTATATAATTCCGATGCAACTTCTGTGTTTCATCGTCAATAAGAACTTCAGAGGGATACAGTAAACCTGAAGTGAAGCATCGGAATCTATAGCTAGTGTCACAGGAATGGTTCAAAGGCATAGTCAGTAAGAAGAGTCAGTCTTCTTGTACTTAAGTCTTCATTGTGCTTTTACTATTTCATTCCGATGCAATTTCTGTGTTTCATCGTCAATAAGAAGGTCCAAGGGATACAGTAAACCTGGAGTGATGCATCGGAATCTATAACTACTGTCACAGGAATGGTTCAAATCATAGAGAGTAAGAAGAGTCAGTCTTCTTGTACTTAAGTCGGCATTTTGCCTTTTGTATTTAATTGCGATGCAATTTCTGTGTTTCAACGTCAATAAGAAGGTCCAAGGGATACAGTAAACCTGAAGTGAAGCATCGGAAACTATAACTAGTGTCACAGGTATGGTTCAAAACATAGTCAGCAAGAAGAGTCAGTCTTCTTGTACTTAAGTCTTCATTGTGCCTTTTCTATTTCATTCCGATGCAATTTCTGTGTTTCATCGTCAATAAGAATGTCCAAAGTATACAGTAAACCTGAAGTGAAACATCGGAATCTATAAGTAGTGTCACAGGAATGGTTCAAATCATAGTCAGTAAGAAGAGTCAGTCTTCTTGTACTTAAGTCGGCATTGTGCCTATTTCTACTTAATTCCGATGCAATTTCTGTGTTTCATCGTCAATAAGAAGGTCCAAGGTATACAGTAAACCTGGTGTGATGCATCGGAATCTATAACTAGTGTCACAGGAATGGTTCAAACATAGACAGTAAGAAGAGACAGTCTTCTTGAACTTAAGTCGACATTGTGCCTTTTCTTTTTAATTCCGATGCAATTTCTGTGTTTCATCGTCAATAACAAGGTCAGAGGGATCCAATAAACCTGAACTGAAGCATCGGAATCTACAACTAGTGTCACAGGAATGGTTCAAAACATAGTCAGTGAAAACAGTCAGTCTTCTTGTCCTTAAGTCGGCATTGTGCCTTTTGTATTTAATTCCGATGCAATTTCTGTGTTTCATCGTCAATAAGAAGGTCCAAGGGATACAGTAAACCAGGAGAGTAGCATCGGAAACTATAACTAGTGTCACAGGAATGGTTCAAAACATAGACAGTAAGAAGAGTCAGTCTTCGTGTACTTAAGTCGGCATTGTGCCTCTTGTATTTAATTCCGATGCAATTTCTGTGTTTCATCGTCAATAAGAAGGTCCAAGGGATACAGTAAACCTGAAGTGAAGCATCGGAAACTATAACTAGTGTCACAGGTATGGTTCAAAACATAGTCAGCAAGAAGAGTCAGTCTTCTTGTACTTAAGTCTTCATTGTGCCTTTTCTATTTAATTCCGATGCAATTTCTGTGTTTCATCGTCGATAAGAACGTCGAAGGGATACAGTAAACTTGCAGTGAAGAATCGGAATCTATAACTAGTGTCAATGGAATGGTTCAAAACATAGACAGTAAGAAGAGTCAATCTTCTTGTACTTAAGTCGGCATTGTGCCTTTTGTATTTAATTCCGATGCAATCTCTGTGTTTCATCGTCAATAAGAAGGTCACAGGGATACAGTAAACCTGAAGTGAACCATCGGAATCTATAGCTAGTGTCACAGGAATGGTTCAATACATAGTCAGTAACAAGAGTCAATCTTCTTGTCCATAAGGCGGCATTGTGCCTTTTCTATTTAATTCCGATGCAATATCTGTGTTTCATCGTCAATAAGAAGGACCAAGGGATACAGTAACCCTGGAGTGAAGCATCGGAATCTATAACTAGTGTCACAGGAATGGTTCAAAACATAGAAAGTAAGAAGAGTCAGTCTTCTGTACTTAAGTTGGCATTTTGCCTTTTGTATTTAATTCCGATGCAATTTCTGTGTTTCATCGTCAATAAGAAGGTCCAAGGGATACAGTAAACCTGGAGTGAAGTATCGGAGTCTATAACTAGTGTCACAGAACTGGTTCAAAAATAGACAGTAAGAAGAGTCAGTCTTCTATTACTTAAGTCGGCATTGTGTCTTTTGCATTTAATTCCGATGCAATTTGTGTGTTTCATCGTCAATAAGAAGGTCCAAGGGATACAGTAAACCTGAAGTGAAGCATCGGAAACTACAACTAGTGTCACAGGAATGGTTCATACCATAGACAGTAAGAAGAGTCAGTCTTCTTGTACTTAAGTCGGCATTGTGCCTTTTCTAATTAATTCCGATGCTATTTCTGTGTTTCATCGTCAATAAGAAGGTCAGGGGGATACAGTAAACCTGAAGTAAAGCATCGGAATCTATAACTTGTGTCACAGGAATGGGTCAAATCATAGTCAGTAAGAAGAGTCAGTCTTCTTGTACTTAAGTTGGCATTGTGCCTTTCGAATTTAATTCCGATGCAATTTCTGTGTTTCACCGGCAATGAGAAGGTCAGAGGGTTACAGTAAACCTGAAGTGAAGCATCGGAATCTATAACTAGTGTCACAGGAATGTATCAAACATAAACAGTAAGAAGAGTCAGTCTTCTTGTACTTAAGTCGGCATTGTGCCTTTTGTATTTAATTCCGATGCAATTTCTGTGTTTCATCGTCAATAAGAAGGTCATAGGGATACAATAAACCTGAAGTGAAGCATCGGAATCTATAACTAGTGTCACAGGAATGGTTCAAAGCATAGTCAGTGAGAAGAGTCAGTCTCCTTGTCCATAAGTCGGCATTGTGCCTATTGTATTTAATTCCAATGCAATTTCTGTGTTTCATCGTCAATAAGAAGGTCCAAGGGATACAGTAAACCTGGAGTGAAGCATCGGAAACTATAACTAGTGTCACAGGAATGGTTCAAAACATAGTCAGTAAGAAGAGTCAGTCTTCTTGTAATTAAGTCTTCATTGTGCCTTTTCTATTTAATTCCGATGCAATTTCTGTGTTTCATCGTCAATAAGAACGTCCAAGGGATACAGTAAACCTGGAGTGAAGCATCGGAATCTATAACTAGTGTCAATGGAATGGTTCAAAACATAGACAGTAAGAAGAGTCAATCTTCTTGTACTTAAGTCGGCATTGTGCCTTTTGTATATAATTCCGATGCAACTTCTGTGTTTCATCGTCAATAAGAACTTCAGAGGGATACAGTAAACCTGAAGTGAAGCATCGGAATCTATAGCTAGTGTCACAGGAATGGTTCAAAGGCATAGTCAGTAAGAAGAGTCAGTCTTCTTGTACTTAAGTCTTCATTGTGCTTTTACTATTTCATTCCGATGCAATTTCTGTGTTTCATCGTCAATAAGAAGGTCCAAGGGATACAGTAAACCTGGAGTGATGCATCGGAATCTATAACTACTGTCACAGGAATGGTTCAAATCATAGAGAGTAAGAAGAGTCAGTCTTCTTGTACTTAAGTCGGCATTTTGCCTTTTGTATTTAATTCCGATGCAATTTCTGTGTTTCAACGTCAATAAGAAGGTCCAAGGGATACAGTAAACCTGAAGTGAAGCATCGGAAACTATAACTAGTGTCACAGGTATGGTTCAAAACATAGTCAGCAAGAAGAGTCAGTCTTCTTGTACTTAAGTCTTCATTGTGCCTTTTCTATTTCATTCCGATGCAATTTCTGTGTTTCATCGTCAATAAGAATGTCCAAAGTATACAGTAAACCTGAAGTGAAACATCGGAATCTATAAGTAGTGTCACAGGAATGGTTCAAATCATAGTCAGTAAGAAGAGTCAGTCTTCTTGTACTTAAGTCGGCATTGTGCCTATTTCTACTTAATTCCGATGCAATTTCTGTGTTTCATCGTCAATAAGAAGGTCCAAGGTATACAGTAAACCTGGTGTGATGCATCGGAATCTATAACTAGTGTCACAGGAATGGTTCAAACATAGACAGTAAGAAGAGACAGTCTTCTTGAACTTAAGTCGACATTGTGCCTTTTCTTTTTAATTCCGATGCAATTTCTGTGTTTCATCTTCAATAACAAGGTCAGAGGGATACAATAAACCTGAACTGAAGCATCGGAATCTACAACTAGTGTCACAGGAATGGTTCAAAACATAGTCAGTGAAAACAGTCAGTCTTTATGTCCTTAAGTCGGCATTGTGCCTTTTGTATTTAATTCCGATGCAATTTCTGTGTTTCATCGTCAATAAGAAGGTCCAAGGGATACAGTAAACCAGGAGTGTAGCATCGGAAACTATAACTAGTGTCACAGGAATGGTTCAAAACATAGACAGTAAGAAGAGTCAGTCTTCGTGTACTTAAGTCGGCATTGTGCCTTTTGTATTTAATTCCGATGCAATTTCTGTGTTTCATCGTCAATAAGAAGGTCCAAGGGATACAGTAAACCTGTAGTGAAGCATCGGAAACTATAACTAGTGTCACAGGTATGGTTCAAAACATAGTCAGCAAGAAGAGTCAGTCTTCTTGTACTTAAGTCTTCATTGTGCCTTTTCTATTTAATTCCGATGCAATTTCTGTGTTTCATCGTCAATAAGAACGTCGAAGGGATACAGTAAACTTGCAGTGAAGCATCGGAATCTATAACTAGTGTCAATGGAATGTTTCAAAACATAGACAGTAAGAAGAGTCAATCGTCTTGTATTTAAGTCGGCATTGTGCCTTTTGTATTTAATTCCGATGCAATCTCTGTTTTTCATCGTCAATAAGAAGGTCACAGGGATACAGTAAACCTGAAGTGAACCATCGGAATCTATAGCTAGTGTCACAGGAATGGTTCAAAACATAGTCAGTAACAAGAGTCAATCTTCTTGTCCATAAGGCGGCATTGTGCCTTTTCTATTTAATTCCGATGCAATATCTGTGTTTCATCGTCAATAAGAAGGTCCAAGGGATACAGTAATCCTGGAGTGAAGTATCGGAGTCTATAACTAGTGTCACAGAACTGGTTCAAAAATAGACAGTAAGAAGAGTCAGTCTTCTATTACTTAAGTCGGCATTGTGTCTTTTGCATTTAATTCCGATGCAATTTGTGTGTTTCATCGTCAATAAGAAGGTCCAAGGGATACAGTAAACCTGAAGTGAAGCATCGGAAACTACAACTAGTGTCACAGGAATGGTTCATACCATTGACAGTAAGAAGAGTCAGTCTTCTTGTACTTAAGTCGGCATTGTGCCTTTTCTAATTAATTCCGATGCTATTTCTGTGTTTCATCGTCAATAAGAAGGTCAGGGGGATACAGTAAACCTGAAGTAAAGCATCGGAATCTATAACTTGTGTCACAGGAATGGGTCAAATCATAGTCAGTAAGAAGAGTCAGTCTTCTTGTACTTAAGTTGGCATTGTGCCTTTCGAATTTAATTCCGATGCAATTTCTGTGTTTCACCGGCAATGAGAAGGTCAGAGGGTTACAGTAAACCTGAAGTGAAGCATCGGAATCTATAACTAGTGTCACAGGAATGTATCAAACATAAACAGTAAGAAGAGTCAGTCTTCTTGTACTTAAGTCGGCATTGTGCCTTTTGTATTTAATTCCGATGCAATTTCTGTGTTTCATCGTCAATAAGAAGGTCATAGGGATACAATAAACCTGAAGTGAAGCATCGGAATCTATAACTAGTGTCACAGGAATGGTTCAAAGCATAGTCAGTGAGAAGAGTCAGTCTCCTTGTCCATAAGTCGGCATTGTGCCTATTGTATTTAATTCCAATGCAATTTCTGTGTTTAATCGTCAATAAGAAGGTCCAAGGGATACAGTAAACCTGGAGTGAAGCATCGGAAACTATAACTAGTGTCACAGGAATGGTTCAAAACATAGTCAGTAAGAAGAGTCAGTCTTCTTGTACTTAAGTCTTCATTGTGCCTTTTCTATTTAATTCCGATGCAATTTCTGTGTTTCATCGTCAATAAGAACGTCCAAGGGATACAGTAAACCTGGAGTGAAGCATCGGAATCTATAACTAGTGTCAATGGAATGGTTCAAAACATAGACAGTAAGAAGAGTCAATCTTCTTGTACTGAAGTCGGCATTGTGCCTTTTGTATATAATTCCGATGCAACTTCTGTGTTTCATCGTCAATAAGAACGTCAGAGGGATACAGTAAACCTGAAGTGAAGCATCGGAATCTATAGCTAGTGTCACAGGAATGGTTCAAAGGCATAGTCAGTAAGAAGAGTCAGTCTTCTTGTACTTAAGTCTTCATTGTGCTTTTACTATTTCATTCCGATGCAATTTCTGTGTTTCATCGTCAATAAGAAGGTCCAAGGGATACAGTAAACCTGGAGTGATGCATCGGAATCTATAACTACTGTCACAGGAATGGTTCAAATCATAGAGAGTAAGAAGAGTCAGTCTTCTTGTACTTAAGTCGGCATTTTGCCTTTTGTATTTAATTCCGATGCAATTTCTGTGTTTCAACGTCAATAAGAAGGTCCAAGGGATACAGTAAACCTGAAGTGAAGCATCGGAAACTATAACTAGTGTCACAGGTATGGTTCAAAACATAGTCAGCAAGAAGAGTCAGTCTTCTTGTACTTAAGTCTTCATTGTGCCTTTTCTATTTCATTCCGATGCAATTTCTGTGTTTCATCGTCAATAAGAATGTCCAAAGTATACAGTAAACCTGAAGTGAAACATCGGAATCTATAAGTAGTGTCACAGGAATGGTTCAAATCATAGTCAGTAAGAAGAGTCAGTCTTCTTGTACTTAAGTCGGCATTGTGCCTATTTCTACTTAATTCCGATGCAATTTCTGTGTTTCATCGTCAATAAGAAGGTCCAAGGTATACAGTAAACCTGGTGTGATGCATCGGAATCTATAACTAGTGTCACAGGAATGGTTCAAACATAGACAGTAAGAAGAGACAGTCTTCTTGAACTTAAGTCGACATTGTGCCTTTTCTTTTTAATTCCGATGCAATTTCTGTGTTTCATCGTCAATAACAAGGTCAGAGGGATACAATAAACCTGAACTGAAGCATCGGAATCTACAACTAGTGTCACAGGAATGGTTCAAAACATAGTCAGTGAAAACAGTCAGTCTTTATGTCCTTAAGTCGGCATTGTGCCTTTTGTATTTAATTCCGATGCAATTTCTGTGTTTCATCGTCAATAAGAAGGTCCAAGGGATACAGTAAACCAGGAGTGTAGCATCGGAAACTATAACTAGTGTCACAGGAATGGTTCAAAACATAGACAGTAAGAAGAGTCAGTCTTCGTGTACTTAAGTCGGCATTGTGCCTTTTGTATTTAATTCCGATGCAATTTCTGTGTTTCATCGTCAATAAGAAGGTCCAAGGGATACAGTAAACCTGAAGTGAAGCATCGGAAACTATAACTAGTGTCACAGGTATGGTTCAAAACATAGTCAGCAAGAAGAGTCAGTCTTCTTGTACTTAAGTCTTCATAGTGCCTTTTCTATTTAATTCCGATGCAATTTCTGTGTTTCATCGTCAATAAGAACGTCGAAGGGATACAGTAAACTTGCAGTGAAGCATCGGAATCTATAACTAGTGTCAATGGAATGTTTCAAAACATAGACAGTAAGAAGAGTCAATCGTCTTGTATTTAAGTCGGCATTGTGCCTTTTGTATTTAATTCCGATGCAATCTCTGTTTTTCATCGTCAATAAGAAGGTCACAGGGATACAGTAAACCTGAAGTGAACCATCGGAATCTATAGCTAGTGTCACAGGAATGGTTCAAAACATAGTCAGTAACAAGAGTCAATCTTCTTGTCCATAAGGCGGCATTGTGCCTTTTCTATTTAATTCCGATGCAATATCTGTGTTTCATCGTCAATAAGAAGGTCCAAGGGATACAGTAATCCTGGAGTGAAGCATCGGAATCTATAACTAGTGTCACAGGAATGGTTCAAAACATAGAAAGTAAGAAGAGTCAGTCTTCTGTACTTAAGTTGGCATTTTGCCCTTTGTATTTAATTCCGATGCAATTTCTGTGTTTCATCGTCAATAAGAAGGTCCAAGGGATACAGTAAACCTGGAGTGAAGTATCGGAGTCTATAACTAGTGTCACAGAACTGGTTAAAAAATAGACAGTAAGAAGAGTCAGTCTTCTATTACTTAAGTCGGCATTGTGTCTTTTGCATTTAATTCCGATGCAATTTGTGTGTTTCATCGTCAATAAGAAGGTCCAAGGGATACAGTAAACCTGAAGTGAAGCATCGGAAACTACAACTAGTGTCACAGGAATGGTTCAAACCATAGACAGTAAGAAGAGTCAGCCTTCTTGTACTTAAGTCGGCATTGTGCCTTTTCTAATTAATTCCGATGCTATTTCTGTGTTTCATCGTCAATAAGAAGGTCAGGGGGATACAGTAAACCTGAAGTGAAGCATCGGAATCTATAACTTGTGTCACAGGAATGGGTCAAATCATAGTCAGTAAGAAGAGTCAGTCTTCTTGTACTTAAGTTGGCATTGTGCCTTTCGAATTTAATTCCGATGCAATTTCTGTGTTTCACCGGCAATGAGAAGGTCAGAGGGTTACAGTAAACCTGAAGTGAAGCATCGGAATCTATAACTAGTGTCACAGGAATGTATCAAACATAAACAGTAAGAAGAGTCAGTCTTCTTGTACCTAAGTCGGCATTGTGCCTTTTGTATTTAATTCCGATGCAATTTCTGTGTTTCATCGTCAATAAGAAGGTCATAGGGATACAATAAACCTGAAGTGAAGCATCGGAATCTATAACTAGTGTCACAGGAATGGTTCAAAGCATAGTCAGTGAGAAGAGTCAGTCTCCTTGTCCGTAAGTCGGCATTGTGCCTATTGTATTTAATTCCAATGCAATTTCTGTGTTTCATCGTCAATAAGAACGTCCAAGGGATACAGTAAACCTGGAGTGAAGCATCGGAATCTATAACTAGTGTCAATGGAATGGTTCAAAACATAGACAGTAAGAAGAGTCAATCTTCTTGTACTTAAGTCGGCATTGTGCCTTTTGTATATAATTCCGATGCAACTTCTGTGTTTCATCGTCAATAAGAATGTCAGAGGGATACAGTAAACCTGAAGTGAAGCATCGGAATCTATAGCTAGTGTCACAGGAATGGTTCAAAGGCATAGTCAGTAAGAAGAGTCAGTCTTCTTGTACTTAAGTCTTCATTGTGCCTTTTCTATTTCATTCCGATGCAATTTCTGTGTTTCATCGTCAATAAGAAGGTCCAAGGGATACAGTAAACCTGGAGTGATGCATCGGAATCTATAACTACTGTCACAGGAATGGTTCAAATCATAGAGAGTAAGAAGAGTCAGTCTTCTTGTACTTAAGTCGGCATTTTGCCTTTTGTATTTAATTCCGATGCAATTTCTGTGTTTCATCGTCAATAAGAAGGTCCAAGGGATACAGTAAACCTGAAGTGAAGCATCGGAATCTACAACCAGTGTTACAGTAATGGTTCAAAACATAGACAGTTAGAAGAGTCAGTTTTCTTGTAGTTAAGTCGGCATTGTGCATTTTGTATTGAATTCCGATGCAATATCTTTGTTTCATCGTCAATAAGACGGTCCAAGGGATACAGTAAACCTGAAGTGAAGCATCGGAATCTATAACCAGTGTCACAGGAATGGTTCAAAACATAGACATTTGGAAGAGTCAGTCTTCTTGCACTTAAGTCGGCATTGTGTCTTATGTATTTAATTCCGATGCAATTTCTGTCTTTCATCGTCAATAAGAAGGTCCAAGGGATACAGTAAACCTGAAGTGAAGCATCGGAATCTACAACCAGTGTTACAGTAATGGTTCAAAACATAGACAGTAAGAAGAGTCAGTCTTCATGTACTTAAGTCGGCATTGTGTTTTTTATTTATTTCCGATGCAATTTCTGTGTTCCATTGTCACTAAGAAGGTCAGAGGGATACAGTAATCCTGAAGTTAAGCATCGGAATCTATAACTAGTGTCACAGGAATGGTTCAAAGCATAGTCAGTAAGAAGAGTCAGTTTTCTTGTAGTTAAGTCGGCATTGTGCATTTTGTATTGAATTCCGATGCAATATCTTTGTTTCATAGTCAATAAGACGGTCCAAGGGATACAGTAAACCTGAAGTGAAGCATCGGAATCTATAACTAGTGTCTCAGGAATGGTTCAAAACATAGACAGTAGGAAGAGTCAGTCTTCTAGTACTTAAGTCGGCATTGTGCCTTTTGTATTGAATTCGGATGCAATACCTTTGTTTCATCGTCAATAAGACGGTCCAAGGGATACAGTAAACCTGAAGTGAAGTATCGGAATCTGTAACTAGTGTCTCAGGAATGGTTCAAAACATAGACAGTAGGAAGAGTCAGTCTTCTTGTCCATAAGGCGGCATTGTGCCTTTTGTATTTAATTCCGATGCAATATCTGTGTTTCATCGTCAATAAGAAGGTCCAAGGGATACAGTAATCCTAGAGTGAAGCATCGGAATCTATAACTAGTGTCACAGGAATGGTTCAAAACATAGAAAGTAAGAAGAGTCAGTCTTCTGTACTTAAGTTGGCATTTTGCCTTTTGTATTTAATTCCGATGCAATTTCTGTGTTTCATCGTCAATAATAAGGTCCAAGGCATACAGTAAACCTCGAGTGAAGCATCGGAATCTATAACTAGTATCACAGGGATGGTTCAAAACATAGACAGTAAGAAGAGTCAGTCTTCTTTTACTTAAGTCGGCATTGTGCCTTTTGTATTTAATTCCGATGCAATTTCTGTGTTTCATTGTCAATAAGAAGGTCAGAGGGATACAGTAATCCTGAAGTGAAGCATCGGAATCTATAACTAGTGTCACAGGAATGGTTCAAAACATAGTGAGTAAGAAGAGTCAGTCTTCTTGTACTTAAGTCATCATTGTGCATTTTCTATTTAATTCTGTTGCAATTTCTGTGTTTCATCGTTAATAGGATGGTCCAAGGGATACAGTAAACCTGGAGTGAAACATCGGAATCTATAACAAATGTCACAGGAATGGTTCAAATCATAGACAGTAAGAAGAGTCAGTCTTCTCTTACTTAAGTCGGCATTGTGCCCTTTGCATTTTATTCCGATGCAATTTCTGTGTATCATCGTCAATAAGAAGGTCCATGGGATACAGTAAACCTGGAGTGAAGCATCGGAGTCTATAACTAGTGTCACAGGACTGGTTCAAAAATAGACAGTAAGAAGAGTCAGTCTTCTTGTACTTAATTCGGCATTGTGCCTTTTGTATTTAATTCCGATGCAATTTCTGTGTTTTATCGTCAAGAAGAAGGTCAGAGGGATACAGTTAACCTGAAGTGATGCTTCGGAATCCATAACTAGTGTCACAGGAATGGTTCAAACATAGTCAGTAAGAAGAGTCAGTCTTCTAGAACTTAAGTCGGCATTGTGCATTTTCATTTTAATTTCGATGCAAATTCTGTGTTTCATCGACAATAAGACGGTCAGAGGGATACAGTAAACCTGAAGTGAAGCATTGGAATCTATAACTAGTGTCACAGGAATGGTTCAAAACATAGACAGTTGGAAGAGGCAGTCTTCTTGTACTTAAGTCGGCATTGTGTCTTTTGTATTTAATTCCGATGCAATTTCTGTGTTTCATCGTCAATAGGAAGGTCCAAGGGATACAGTAAACCTGAAGTGAAGCATCGGAAACTACAACTACTGTCACAGGAATGGTTCAAACCATAGACAGTAAGAAGAGTCAGTCTTCTTGCACTTAAGTCGGCATTGTGCCTTTACTATTTAATTTCGAAGCTATTTCTGTGTTTCATCGTCAATAAGAAGGTCAGAGGGATACAGTAAACCTGAAGTGAAGCATCGAAATCTATAACTAGTGTCACAGGATTGGTTCAAAACATAGTCAGTGAGAAGAGTCAGTCTCCTTGTTCATAAGTCGGCATTGTGCCTCTTGTATTTAATTCCAATGCAATTTCTGTGTTTCATCGTTAATAAGAAGGTCCAAGGGATACAGTAAACCAGGAGTGAAGCATCAGAAACTATAACTAGTGTCACAGGAATGGTTCAAAACATAGTCAGTATGAAGAGTCAGCCTTCTTGTACTTAAGTCTTCATTGTGCCTTTTCAATTTAATTCCGATGCAATTTGTGTGTTTCATCGTCAATAAGAACGTCCAAGGGATACAGTAAACCTGGCGTGAAGCATCGGAATCTACAACTAGTGTCAATGGAATGGTTCAAAACATAGACAGTAAGAAGAGTCAATCTTCTTGTACTTAAAACGGCATTGTGCCTTTTGTATTTAATTCGGATGCAACTTCTGTGTTTCATCGTCAATAAGAACGTCAGAGGGACACAGTAAACCTGAAGTGAAGCATCGGAATCTATAGCTAGTGTCACAGGAATGGTTCAAAGACATAGTCAGTAAGAAGAGTCAGTCTACTTGTCCTTCAGTCGGCATTGTGCCTTTTGTATTTAATTCCGATGCAATTTCTGTGTTTCATCGTCAATTAGAAGGTCCAAGGGATACAGTAAAAATGGAGTGAAGCATCGGAATCCATAATTAGTCTCACAGGAATGGTTCAAAACATTGAAAGTAAGAAGAGTCAGTCTTCTTGAACTTAAGTCGGCATTGTGCCTTTTGTATTGAAATCCGATGCAATATCTTTGTTTCATCGTCAATAAGACGGTCCAAGGGAAACAGTAAACCTGAAGTGAAGCATCGGAATCTATAAGTAGTGTTTCAGGAATGGTTCAAAACATATACAGTAGGAAGAGTCAGTCTTCTAGTACTTAAGTCGGTTTTGTGCCTTTTGTATTTAATTGCGATGCAATTTCTGTGTTTCATCGTCCATAAGAAGGTCAGAGGGACACAGTAGTCCTGAAGTGAAACATCGGAATCTATAACTAGTGTCACAGGAATGGTTCAAAACATAGTCAGTGAGAAGAGTCAGTCTCCTTGTCCTTAAGTCGGCATTGTGCCTCTTATATTTAATTCCGTTGCAATTTCTGTGTTTCATCCTCAATAAGAAGGTCCAAAGGATAGAGTAAACCTGGAGTGAAGCATCGGAATCTATAAGTGGTGTCACAGTAATGGTTCAAAACATAGACAGCAGGAAGAGTCAGGCTTCTTGTACTTAAGTCTTCATTGTGCCTTTTCTATTTAATACCGATGCAATTTCTGTGTTTCATCGTCAATAAGAACGTCGAAGGGATACAGTAAACTTGCAGTGAAGCATCGGAATCTATAACTAGTGTCAATGGAATGGTTCAAAACATAGACAGTAAGAAGAGTCAGTCTTCTTGTACTTAAGTCGGCATTGTGCATTTTCTATTCAATTCCGATGCAATTTCTGTGTTTCATCGTCAATAAGAAGGTCCATGGAATACAGTAAACCTGGAGGGAAGCATCACAGTCTATAACTAGAGTCATAGGACTGCTTCCAAAATAGACAGTAAGAAGAGTCAGTCTTCTTGTACTTAATTCGGCATTGTGCCTTTTGTATTTAATTCCGATGCAATTTCTGTGTTTCATCGTCAATAAGAAGGTCCAAGGGATACAGTAAACCTGGAGTGAAGCATCGGAATCTATAACTAGTGTCACAGGGACGGTTCAAAACATAGACAATAAGATGAGTCAGTATTCTTGTACTTAAGTCGGCATTGTGTTTTTGTATTTATTTCCGATGCTATTTCTGTGTTTCATAGTCACTAAGAAGGTCAGAGGGATACAGTAATTCTGATGTTAAGCATCGGAATCAATAACTAGTGTCACAGGAATGGTTCAAAGCATACTCAGTAAGAAGAGTCAGTCTTCTTGTACTTAATTCGGCATTGTGCCTTTTGTATTTAATTCCGATGCAATTTCTGTGTTTTATCGTCAATAAGAAGGTCAGAGGGATACAGTTAACCTGAAGTGAAGCATCGGAATCCATAAGTATTGTCACAGGAATGGTTCAAAGCATAGTCAGTAAGAAGAGTCAGTCTTCTTGTACTTAAGTCGGCATTGTGCCTTTTGTATTGAAATCCGATGCAATATCTTTGTTTCATCGTCAATAAGACGGTCCAAGGGATACAGTAAACCTGAAGTGAAGCATCGGAATCTATAAGTAGTGTCTCAGGAATGGTTCAAACATAGACAGTAGGAAGAGTCAGTCTTCTAGTACTTAAGTCGGCATTGTGCGTTTTGTATTTAATTCCGATGCAATTTCTGTGTTTCATCTTCAATAAGAAGGTCCAAAGGATACAGTAAACCTGGAGTGAAGCATCGGAATCTGTAAGTAGTGTCACAGTAATGGTTCAAAACATAGACAGTAAGAAGAGTCAGACGTCTTGTACTTAAGTCGGCATTGTGCGTTTTGTATTTAATTCCGATGCAATTTCTGTGTTTCATCTTCAATAAGAAGGTCCAAAGGATACAGTAAACCTGGAGTGAAGCATCGGAATCTGTAAGTAGTGTCACAGTAATGGTTCAAAACATAGACAGTAAGAAGAGTCAGACGTCTTGTACTTAAGTCGGCATTGTGCCCTTTGTATTTAATTCCGATGCGATTTCTGTGTTTCATCGTAATAAGAATGTCCAAAGTATACAGTAAACCTGAAGTGAAACATCGGAATCCATAACTAGTGTCACAGGAATGTTTCAAAGCATAGTTAGTAAGAAGAGTCAGTCTTCTTGTACTTAAGTCGGCATTGTGCCTTTTCTATTTAATTCCGATGTTATTTCTGTGTTTCATCGTCAATAAGAAGGTCCATGGAATACAGTAAACCTGGAGTGAAGCATCGGAGTCTATAACTAGTGTCACAGGACTGGTTCAAAAATAGACAGTAAGAAGAGTCAGTCTTCTTGTACTTAAGTCGGCATTGTGCCTTTTGTATTTAATTCCGATGCAATTTCTGTGTTTCATCGTCAATAAGAAGGTCCAAGGGATACAGTAAACCTGGAGTGAAGCATCGGAATCTATAACTAGTGTCACAGGGACGGTTCAAAACATAGACAGTAAGATGAGTCAGTATTCTTCTACTTAAATCGGCATTGTGTTTTTGTATTTATTTCCGATGCAATTTCTGTGTTTCATAGTCACTAAGAAGGTCAGAGGGATACAGTAATTCTGATGTTAAGCATCGGAATCAATAACTAGTGTCACAGGAATGGTTCAAAGCATAGTCAGTAAAAAGTGTCAGTCTTCTTGTAGTTAAGTCGGCATTGTGCCTTTTGTATTGAATTCCGATGCAATATCTTTGTTTCATCGTCCATAAAAAGGTCCAAGGGATACAGTAAACTTTAAAGTGAAGCATCGGAATCTATAAGTAGTGTCACAGGACTGGTTCAAAAATAGACAGTAAGAAGAGTCTGTCTTCTTGTACTTAATTCGGCATTGTGCCTTTTGTATTTAATTCCGATGCAATTTCTGTGTTTCATCGTCAATAAGAAGGTCAGAGGGATACATTTAAAATGAAGTGAAGCATCGGAATCTATACGTAGTGTCACAGGAATGAGTCAAAACATAGTCAGTAAGAAGAGTCAGTCTTCTTGTATTTAAGTCGGCATTGTGCCTTTTGTATTTAATTCCGATGCAATTTCTGTGTTTCATCGTCAAAAAGAAGATCCAAGGGATACAGTAAACCTGGAGTGTAGCATCGGAATCTATAACTAGTGTCACAGGAATGGTTCAAAACATAGACAGTAAGAAGAGTCAGTCTTCGTGTACTTAAGTCGGCATTTTGCCTTTTGTATTTAATTCTAATGCAATTTCTGTGTTTCATCGTCAATAAGAATGTCCAAGGGATACAGTAAACCTGAAGTGAAGGATCGGAAACTACAACTAGAGTCACAGGAATGGTTCAAAACATAGTCAGTAGGAAGAGTCAGTCTTCTTGTACTTAAGTCTTCATTGTGCCTTTTCTATTTAATTCCGATGCAATTTCTGTGATTCATCGTCAAAAAGAAGGTCCAAGGGATACTGTAAACCTGGAGTGTAGCATCGGAAACTATAAGTAGTGTCACAGAAATGGTTCAAAACATAGACAGTAAGAAGAGTCAGTCTTCGTGTACTTAAGTCGGCATTTTGCCTTTTGTATTTAATTCCGATGCAATCTCTGTGTTTCATCGTCAAAAAGAAGGTCCAAGGGATACTGTAATCCTGGAGTGAAGCATCGGAATCTATAACTAGTGTCACAGGAATGGTTCAAATCATAGACAGTAAGAAGAGTCAGTCTTCTCTTACTTAAGTCGGCATTTAGCCCTTTGCATTTTATTCCGATGCAATATCTGTGTTTCATCGTCAATAAGAAGTTCCGTGGGATACAGTAAACCTGGAGTGAAGCATCAGAGTCTATAACTAGTGTCACAGGACTGGTTCAAAAATAGACAGTAAGAAGAGTCAGTCTTCATGTACTTAATTCGGCATTGTGCCTTTTGTATTTAATTCCGATGCAATTTCTGTGTTTTATCGTCAATATGAAGGTCAGAGGGATACAGTTAACCTGAAGTGAAGCATCGGAATCCATAAGTAGTGTCACAGGAATGGTTCAAAACATAGTCAGTAAGAAGAGTCAGTCTTCTTGTAATTAAGTCGGCATTGTGCCTTTTGTATTAGTTCCGATGCAATTTCTGTGTTTCATCGTCAATAAGAAGGTCCAAGGGATACAGTAATCCTGAAGTTAAGCATCGGAATCTATAACTAGTGTCACAGGAATGGTTCAAAGCATAGTTAGTAAGAAGAGTCAGTCTTCTTGTAGTTAAGTCGGCATTGTGCCTTTTGTATTGAATTCCGATGCAATATCTTTGTTTCGTCGTCAATACGACGGTCCAAGAAATACAGTTAACCTGAAGTGAAGCATTGGAATCTATAACTAGTGTCACAGGAATGGTTCAAAACATAGACAGTAGGAAGAGTCACTCTTCTTGTACTTAAGTCCGCATTGTGCCTCTTGTATTTAATTCCAATGCAATTTCTGTGTTTCATCGTCAATAAGAAGGTCCAAGGAGTACTGTGAACCTCAAGTGAAGCATCGGAATCTATAACTAGTGTCACAGGAATGGTTTAATACATAGTCAGTAAGAAGAGTCGGTCTTCATGTCCTTCAGTCGGCATTGTGCCTTTTGTATTTAATTGCTATGCAATTTCTGTGTTTCATCGTCAATAAGAAGGGCCAAGGGTTACAGTAAACCTGAAGTGAAGCATCGGAATCTATAACTAGTGTCACAGGAATGGTTCTAAACATAGACAGTAAGAAGAGTCAGTATTCTTGTACTTAAGTCGCTATTGTGCCTTTTGTATTTAATTCCGATGCAATTTCTGTGTTTCATCGTCAATAAGAAGGTCAGAGGCATACAGTAAACCTATAGTAAAGCATCGCAATCTATAACTGGTGTCACAGGAATGGTTCAAAACATAGTCAGTAAGAAAAGTCAGTCGTCTTGTTCTTAAGTCGGCATTGTGATTTTTCTATTTCATTCTCATGCAATTTCAGTGTTTCATCGTCAATAAGAAGGTCAGAGGGGTACAGTAAACTTGAAGTGAAGCATCCGAATCTATAACTAGTGTAACAGGAATGGTTTAAAACATAGTCAGTAAAAACAGTCTTTCTTCTTGTACTTAAGTTGGCATTGTGCCTTTTGTATTTAATTCCGATGCAATTTCTGTCTTTCATCGTCAATAAGAAGGTCAGAGGGATACAGTAAACCTGAAGTGAAGCATCGGAATCTATAACTAGTGTCACAGTAATGGTTCAAAACATAGTCAGTAAGAAGAGTCAGTCGTTTTGTACTTAATTCGGCAATGTGCTTTTTGTGTATTATTCCGAAGCAATTACTGTGTTTCATCGTCAATAAGAAGGTCCAAGGGATACAGTAAACCTATTGTGAAGCACCGGTATCTATAACTAGTGTCACTGGAATGGTTCAAAATATAGACAGTAAAAAGAGTCAGTCCCCTTGTACTTAAGTCGGCATTGTGCCTTTTCTATTTAATTCCGATGCAATTTCTGTGATTCATCGTCAATAAGAAGGCCCAAGGGATACAGTAAACCTGAAGTGAAGCATCGGACTCTACAACTAGTGTCACAGAAATGGTTCAAAACATCGACAGTAGAAGAGTCAGTCTTCTTGTCCTTAAGTCGGCATTGTGCCTTTTGTATTTAATGCCGATGCAATTTCTGTGTTTCATCGACAATAAGGTCAGAGGGATACAGTAAACCTGAAGTGAAGCATCGGAATCTATAATTAGTGTCACAGGAATGGTTCAAAACGTAGCCAGTAGGAAGAGTCAGTCTTATTGTACTTAAGTCGACATTGTGCCTTTTGTATTTAATTCCGATGCAATTTCTGTGTTTCATCGTCAATAAGAAGGTCCAAGGTATACAGTAAACCTGAAGTGAAACATCGGAATCTATAACTAGTGTCACAGGAATGGTTCAAAACATAGTCAGTAATAAAAGTCAGTCTTCTTGTACTTAAGTCGGCATTGTGCCTTTTCTATTTAATTCAGTTGCAATTTCTGTGTTTCATCGTCAATAAGAAGATCCAAGGGATACAGTAAACCTGGAGTGAAGCATCGGAATCTATAACTAGTGTGACAGGAATGGTTCAAAACATAGACAGTAAGAAGAGTCAGTCTTCTTGTACTTAAATCGACATTGTGCCTTTTGTATTTATTTCCGATGCAATTTCTGTGTTTAATCGTCAATAAGAAGGTCAGAGGGATACAATAAACCTGAAGTGAAGCATCGGAATCTATAACTAGGGTCACAGGAATGGTTCAATACATAGTCAGTAAGAACAGTCAGTCTTCTTGTGCCTAAGTCGGCATTGTGCCTTTTTTAATTAATTCCGATGCAATTTCTGTGTTTCATCGTCAATAAGATGGTCAAAGGGATACAGTAAACCGGGAGTGTAGCATCGGAATCTATAACTAGTGTCACAGGAATGGTTCAAAACATAGGCAGTAAGAAGAGTCAGTCTTCGTGTACTTAACTCGGCATTTTGCCCTTTGTATTTAATTCCGATGCAATTTCTGTGTTTCATCGTCAATAAGAAGGTCCAAGGGATACAGTAAACCTGGAGTGAAGCATCGGAATCTATAACTAGTGTCAATGGAATGGTTCAAAACATAGACAGTAAGAAGAGTCAGTCTTCTGGTACTTAATTCGGCATTGTGCATTTTGTATTTAATTCCGATACAATTTCTGTGTTTCATCGTCAATAAGAAGGTCAGAGGGATACAGTAAACCTGAAGTGAAGCATCGGAATCTATAGCTAGTGTCACAGGAATGGTTCAAAACATAGTCAGTAAGAAGATTCAGTCTTCTTGTCCTTAAGTCGGCATTGTACCTTTTGTATTTAATTCCGATGCAATTTCTGTGTTTCATCATGAATACGAAGGTCAGAGCGATACAGTAAACCTGAAGTGAAGCATCGCGATCAATAACTAGTGTCACAGGAATGGTTCAAAACATAGTCAGTAAGAAGAGTCAGTCTTCTTGTACTTAAGTCGGCATTGTGCCTTTCGTATTTAATTACGATGCAATTTCTGTGTTTCATCGTCAATAAGAAGGTCAGAGGGATACAGTAAACCTCAAGTGAAGCATCGGAATCTATAACTAGTGTCACAGGAAAGGTTCAAAGCATAGTCAGTAGGAAGAGTCGGTCTTCATGTACTAAAGTCGGCATTGTGCCTTTTGTATTTAATTCCGATGCAATTTCTGTGTTTCATCGTCAATAAGAAGGTCCAAGGGATACTGAAAAACTGAAGTCAAGCAACGGAATCTATAACTAGTGTCACAGGAATGGTTCAAAAACGTAGCCAATAAGAAGATTCAGTCTTCTTGTACCTAAGTAGGAATTGTGGCGTTTCTATTTAATTCCGATGCAATTTCTGTGTTTCATCATGAATACGAAGGTCAGAGGGATACAGTAAACCTGAAGTGAAGCATCGCGATCTATAACTAGTGTCACAGGAGTGGTTCAAAACATAGTCAGTAAGAAGAGTCAGTCTTCTTGTACTTAAGTCGGCATTGTGCCTTTCGTATTTAATTACGATGCAATTTCCGTGTCTCATCGTCAATAAGAAGGTCAGAGGGATACAGTAAACCTCAAGTGAAGCATCGGAATCTATAACTAGTGTCACAGGAAAGGTTCAAAGCATAGTCAGTAGGAAGAGTCGGTCTTCATGTACTAAAGTCGGCATTGTGCCTTTTGTATTTAATTCCGATGCAATTTCTGTGTTTCATCGTCAATAAGAACGTCAGAGGGATACAGTAAACCTGAAGTGAAGCATCGCCATCTATAACTAGTGTCACAGGAATGGTTCAAAACATAGTCAGTAAGAAGAGTCAGTCTTCTTGTACTTAAGTCGGCATTGTGCCTTTCGTATTTAATTACGATGCAATTTCTGTGTTTCATCGTCAATAAGAAGGTCAGAGGGATACAGTAAACCTGAAGTCATGCATCGGAATCTATAACTAGTGTCACAGTAATGGTTGAAATCATAGCCAGTAAGAAGAGTCAGTCTTCTTGTACTTAGGTAGGCATTGAGCGTTTCTATTTAATTCCGAAGCAATTTCTGTGTTTCATCGTCAATAAAAAGGTCGGAGGGAAACAGTCAACCTGAAGTGTAGCTTCGGAATCTATAACTAGTGTCACAGGAATGGTTCAAAACATCGTCAGTAAGAAGAGTCAGTTTCTTCTACTTAAGTCGGCATTGTGCCTTGTGTATTTCATTCCGATGCAATTTCTGTGTTTAATCGTCAATTAGAAGGTCTGAGGGATACGGTAAACCTGAAGTCAAGCATCCGAATCTATAACTAGTGTCACAGGAATGGTTCAAAACATAGTCAGTAAAAAGAGTCAGTCTTCTTGTACTTAAGTCGGCATTGTGCCCTTTGTATTTAATTTCGATGCAATTTTTGTGTTTCATCGTCAATAAGAAGATCAGAGGGGTACAGTAAACCTGAAGTGAAGCATCGGAATCTATAACTAGTGTCACAGGAATGGTTCAAAGCATAGTCAGTAAGAAGAGTCAGTCTTCTTGTACATAAGTCGGCATTGTGCCTTTTGTGTTTAATTCCGATGCAATTTCTGCCTTTCATCGTCAATAAGAAAGTCCAAGGGATACAGTAAACCTGAAGTGAAGCATCGGAATCTATAACTAGTGTCACAGGAAAGGTTCAAAGCATAGTCAGTAGGAAGAGTCGGTCTTCATGTACTAAAGTCGGCATTGTGCCTTTTGTATTAAATTCCGACGCAATTTCTGTGTTTCATCGTCAATAAGAAGGTCAGTGGGATACAGTAAACCTCAAGTGAAGCATCGGAATCTATAACTAGTGTCACAGGAATGGTTCAAAACATAAACAGTAGGAAGAGTCAGTCTTCTTGTACTTAAGTCGGCATTGTGCCTTTTGTATTTAATTCCGATGCAATTTCTGTGTTTCATCGTCAATAAGAAGGTCCAAGGGATACAGAAAAACTGAAGTCAAGCATCGGAATCTATAACTAGTGTCACAGGAATGGTTCAAAATCGTAGCCAATAAGAAGAGTCAGTCTTTTTGTACCTAAGTAGGAATTGTGGCGTTTCTATTTAATTCCGATGCAATTTCTGTGTTTCATCATGAATACGAAGGTCAGAGGGATACAGTAAACCTGAAGTGAAGCATCGCGATCTATAACTAGTGTCACAGGAATGGTTCAAAACATAGTCAGTAAAAAGAGTCAGTCTTCTTGTAGTTAAGTCGGCATTGTGCCTTTTGTATTTAATTCCGATGCAATTTCTGTGTTTCATCGTCAATAAGAAGGTCCAAGGGATACAGTAAACCCGAAATGAAGCATCGGAATCTATAACTAGTGTCTCAGGAATGGTTCAAAACATAGTCAGTAAGAAGAGTCAGTCTTCTTGTACTTAAGTCGGCATTGTGCCTTTTCTATTTAATTCCGCTGCAATTTCTGTGTTTCATCGTCAATAACAAGGTCCAAGGGATACAGTAAACCAGGAGTGAAGCATCGGAATCTATAACTAGTGTCTATGAAATGGTTCAAAACATAGACCGTAAGAAGAGTCAGTCTTCTTGTACTTAAGTCGGCATTGTGCCTTTTGTATTTAATTCCGATGCAATATCTGTGTTTCATTGTCAATACGAAAGTCAGAGGGATACAGTAATCCTGAAGTGAAGCATCGGAATCTATAGCTAGTGTCACATGAATGGTTCAAAACATAACAGTAAGAAGAGACAGTCTTCTTGTTCTTAAGTCGGCATTGTGGCTTTTGTATTTAATTCCGATGCAATATCTGTGTTTCATTGTCAATACGAAAGTCAGAGGGATACAGTAATCCTGAAGTGAAGCATCGGAATCTATAGCTAGTGTCACATGAATGGTTCAAAACATAACAGAAGGAAGAGACAGTCTTCTTGTCCTTAAGTCGGCATTGTGCCTTTTGAATTTTCTTCCGATGCAATTTCTGTGTTTCATCGTCAATAAGAAGTTCCAAGGGATACAGTAAACCTGGAGTGAAGCATCGGAATCTATAACTAGTGTCGCAGGAATGGTTCAAAACATAGACAGTAAGAAGAGTCAGTCTTCTTGTACTTAAGTCGGCATTGTGCCTTTTGTGTTTAATTCCGATGCAATTTCTGGGTTTCATCGTCAATATGAAGGTCCAAGGGATACAGTAAACCTCAAGTGATGAATCGGAATCTATAACTAGTGTCACAGGAATGGTTCAAAACATAGTCAGTAGGAAAAGTCGGTCTTCATGTAATGAAGTCGGCATTGTGCCTTTTGTATTTAATTCCGACGTATTTTCTGTCTTTTATCGTCAATAAGAAGGTCCAAGGGATACAGTAAACCCTGAGTGAAGCATCGGAATCTATAACTGGTGTCACAGGAATGGTTCAAAACATAGACAGTAAGAACAGTCAGTCTTCTTGTACCTAAGTCGGAATTGTGCTTTTTCTATTTAATTCCGTTGCAATTTCTGTGTTTCATCGTCAATAAGAAGGTACAAGGGATACAGTAAAACTGGAGTGAAGCATCGGAATCTATAACTAGTGTCAATGGAATGGTTCAAAACATAGACAGTAAGAAGAGTCAGTCTTCTTGTACTTAATGCGGCATTGTGCCTTTTGTATTTAATTCCGATGCAATTTCTGTGTTTCATCGTCAATAAGAAGGTCCAGGGGATACAGTAAACCTGAGGTGAAGCATCGGAATCTATAACTAGTGTCACAGGAATGGTTCAAAACATAGTCAGTAGGAAGAGTCGATCTTCATGTACTTAAGTCGGCATTGTGCCTTTTGTATTTAATTCCGATGCAATTTCTGTGTTTCATCGTCAATAAGAAGGTCCAAAGGATCCAGTAAACTTGAAGTGATGCATCGGAATCTCTAACTAGTGTCACAGGAATGGTTCAAACAATAGACATTAGGAAGAGTCAGTCTTCTTGTACTTAAGTCGGCATTTTGCCTTTTGTATTTAATTCCGATGCAATTTCTGTGTTTCATCGTCAATAAGAAGGGCCAAGGAATACAGTAAACCTGAAGTGAAGCATCGGAATCTATAACTAGTGTCACAGGAATGGTTCTAACATAGACAGTAAGGAGAGTCAGTCTTCTTGTACTTAAGTCGGCATTGTGCCTTTTGTATATAATTCCGATGCAATTTCTGTGTTTCATCGTCAATAAGAAGGTCAGAGGGATACAGTAAACCTGAAGTGAAGCATCGCAATCTATAACTAGTGTCACAAGAATGGTTCAAAACATAGTCAGTAAGAAGAGTCAGTCTTCTTGTACTTAAGTCGGCATTGTGCCTTTCGTATTTAATTCCGATGCAATTTGTGTGTTTCATCGTCAATAAGAAGGTCAGAGGGATACAGTAAACCTAAAGTCAAGCATCGGAATCTATAACTAGTGTCACAGGAATGCTTCAAAACATAGCCAGTAAGAAGAGTCAGTCTTCTTGTACCTAGGTAGGCATTGTGGCGTTTCTATTTAATTCCGCTGCAATTTCTCTGTTTCATCGTCAATAAGAAGGTCAGAGGGATACAGTCAACCTGAAGTGTAGCTTCGGGAACTATAACTAGTGTCACAGGAATGGTTCAAAACATCGTCAGTAAGAAGAGTCAGTTTCTTATACTTAAGTCGGCATTGTGCCTTTTGTATTTAATTCCGATGCAATTTCTGTGTTTCATTGTCAATTAGAAGGTCAGAGGGACACAGTAAACCTGAAGTCAAGCATCCGAATCTATAACTAGTGTCACAGGAATGGTTCAAAACATAGTCAGTAAAAAGAGTCAGTCTTCTTGTACTTAAGTCGGAATTGTGCCCTTTGTATTTAATTTCGATGCAATTTTTGTGTTTCATCGTCAATAAGAAGATCAGAGGGGTACAGTAAACCTGAAGTGAAGCATCGTAATCTGTAACTAGTGCACAGGAATGGTTCAAAGCATAGTCAGTAAGAAGAGTCAGCCTTCTTGTACATAAGTCGGCATTGTGCCTTTTGTGTTTAATTCCATTGCAATTTCTGTGTTTCATCGTCAATAAGAAGGTCCAAGGGATACAGTAAACCTGAAGTGAAGCATCGGAATCTATAACTAGTGTCACAGGAATGGTTCTAACATAGACAGTAAGGAGAGTCAGTCTTCTTGTACTTAAGTCGGCATTGTGCCTTTTGTATATAATTCCGATGCAATTTCTGTGTTTCATCGTCAATAAGAAGGTCAGAGGGATACAGTAAACCTGAAGTGAAGCATCGCAATCTATAACTAGTGTCACAAGAATGGTTCAAAACATAGTCAGTAAGAAGAGTCAGTCTTCTTGTACTTAAGTCGGCATTGTGCCTTTCGTATTTAATTCCGATGCAATTTCTGTGTCTCTTCGTCAATAAGAAGGTCCAAGGTATACAGTAAACCTGAAGTGAAGCATCGGAATCTATAAGTAGTGTCACAGGAATGGTTCAAACATAGTCAGTAAGAGGAGTCAGTCTTCTTGTACTTAAGGCGGCATTGTGCCTTCTCTATTTAATTCCGATGGAATTTCTGTGTTTCATTGTCAATAAGAAGGACAGAGGGATACAATAAACCTGAAGTGAAGCATCGGAATCTATAACTAGTGTCACAGGAATTGTTCAAAGCAAAGTCAGTAAGAAGAGTCAGTCTTTATGTACCTAAGTCTGCATTGTGCCTTTTGTGTTTAATTCCGTTGCAATTTCTGTGTTTCATCGTCAATAAGAAGGTCAGAGGGATACAGTAAACCTGAAGTGAAGCATCGGAATCTATAACTAGTGTCACAGGAATGGTTCAAAACATACACAGTAAGATATGTCAGTCGTCTTGTACTTAAGTTGGCATTGTGCCTTTTCTATTTAATTCTGATGCAATTTCAGTGTTTCATCGTCAATAAGAAGGTCAGAGGGATACAGTAAACCTAAAGTGAAGCATCGGAATCTATAACTAGTGTCACAGGAATGGTTCAAAACATAGTCAGTAAGAAGTGTCGGTCTTCATGTACTTAAGTCGGCATTGTGCCTTTTGTATATAATTCCGATGCAATTTCTGTCTTTGATCGTCAATAGGAAGGACCAAGGGATACAGTAAAACTGAAGTGAAGCATCGGAATCTATAACTGATGTCACTGGAATGGTTCAAAATATGGACAGTAAGAAGAGTCAGTCTTCTTGTACTTTAGTCGGCATTGTGCCTTTTGTATTTAATTCCGATGCAATTTCTGTGTTTCATCGTCAATAACAAGGTCCAAGGGATACAGTAAAGCAGGAGTGAAGCATCGGAATCTATAACTAGTGTCAATGGAATGGTTCAAAACATAGACAGTAAGAAGAGTCAGTCTTCTTGTACTTAAGTCGGCATTGTGGCTTTTGTATTTAATTCCGATGCAATATCTGTGTTTCATTGTCAATACGAAAGTCAGAGGGATACAGTAATCCTGAAGTGAAGCATCGGAATCTATAGCTAGTGTCACATGAATGGTTCAAAACATAACAGAAGGATGAGACAGTCTTCTTGTCCTTAAGTCGGCATTGTGCCTTTTGTATTTTCTTCCGATGCAATTTCTGTGTTTCATCGTCAATAAGAAGGTCCAAGGGATACAGTAAACCTGGAGTGAAGCATCGGAATCTATAACTAGCGTCGCAGGAATGGTTCAAAGCATAGACAGTAAGAAGAGTCAGTCTTCTTGTACTTAAGTCGGCATTGTGCATTTTGTGTTTAATTCCGATGCACTTTCTGGGTTTCATCGTCAATATGATGGTCCAAGGGATACAGTAAACCTCAAGTGATGAATCGGAATCTATAACTAGTGTCACAGGAATGATTCAAAACATAGTCAGTAGGAAAAGTCGGTCTTCATGTAATGAAGTCGGCATTGTGCCTTTTGTATTTAATTCCGACGTATTTTCTGTCTTTTATCGTCAATAAGAAGGTCCAAGGGATACAGTAAACCCTGAGTGAAGCATCGGAATCTATAACTGGTGTCACAGGAATGGTTCAAAACATAGACAGTAAGAACAGTCAGT
Source organism: Schistocerca piceifrons (assembly GCF_021461385.2). NCBI lineage: Eukaryota > Metazoa > Arthropoda > Insecta > Orthoptera > Acrididae > Schistocerca > Schistocerca piceifrons. The sequence continues at coordinate 681,435 of NW_025727424.1, read as the reverse complement.
CTTCTTGTACCTAAGTCGGAATTGTGCTTTTTCTATTTAATTCCGTTGCAATTTCTGTGTTTCATCGTCAATAAGAAGGTACAAGGGATACAGTAAAACTGGAGTGAAGCATCGGTATCTATAACTAGTGTCACAGGAATGGTTCAAAACATAGTCAGTAGGAAGAGTCGATCTTCATGTACTTAAATCGGCATTGTGCCTTTTGTATTTAATTCCGATGCAATTTCTGTGTTTCATCGTCAATAAGAAGGTCCAAGGGATCCAGTAAACCTGAAGTGATGCATCGGAATCTCTAACTAGTGTCACAGGAATGGTTATAACAATAGACATTAGGAAGAGTCAGTCTTCTTGTACTTAAGTCGGCATTTTGCCTTTTGTATTTAATTCCGATGCAATTTCTGTGTTTCATCGTCAATAAGAAGGGCCAAGGAATACAGTAAACCTGAAGTGAAGCATCGGAATCTATAACTAGTGTCACAGGAATGGTTCTAACATAGACAGTAAGGAGAGTCAGTCTTCTTGTACTTAAGTCGGCATTGTGCCTTTTGTATATAATTCCGATGCAATTTCTGTGTTTCATCGTCAATAAGAAGGTCAGAGGGATACAGTAAACCTGAAGTGAAGCATCGCAATCTATAACTAGTGTCACAAGAATGGTTCAAAACATAGTCAGTAAGAAGAGTCAGTCTTCTTGTACTTAAGTCGGCATTGTGCCTTTCGTATTTAATTCCGATGCAATTTGTGTGTTTCATCGTCAATAAGAAGGTCAGAGGGATACAGTAAACCTAAAGTCAAGCATCGGAATCTATAACTAGTGTCACAGGAATGCTTCAAAACATAGCCAGTAAGAAGAGTCAGTCATCTTGTACCTAGGTAGGCATTGTGGCGTTTCTATTTAATTCCGCTGCAATTTCTCTGTTTCATCGTCAATAAGAAGGTCAGAGGGATACAGTCAACCTGAAGTGTAGCTTCGGGAACTATAACTAGTGTCACAGGAATGGTTCAAAACATCGTCAGTAAGAAGAGTCAGTTTCTTATACTTAAGTCGGCATTGTGCCTTTTGTATTTAATTCCGCTGCAATTTCTGTGTTTCATTGTCAATTAGAAGGTCAGAGGGATACAGTAAACCTGAAGTCAAGCATCCGAATCTATAACTAGTGTCACAGGAATGGTTCAAAACATAGTCAGTAAAAAGAGTCAGTCTTCTTGTACTTAAGTCGGAATTGTGCCCTTTGTATTTAATTTCGATGCAATTTTTGTGTTTCATCGTCAATAAGAAGATCAGAGGGGTACAGTAAACCTGAAGTGAAGCATCGTAATCTGTAACTAGTGCACAGGAATGGTTCAAAGCATAGTCAGTAAGAAGAGTCAGCCTTCTTGTACATAAGTCGGCATTGTGCCTTTTGTGTTTAATTCCATTGCAATTTCTGTGTTTCATCGTCAATAAGAAGGTCCAAGGGATACAGTAAACCTGAAGTGAAGCATCGGAATCTATAACTAGTGCCACAGGAATGGTTCTAACATAGACAGTAAGGAGAGTCAGTCTTCTTGTACTTAAGTCGGCATTGTGCCTTTTGTATATAATTCCGATGCAATTTCTGTGTTTCATCGTCAATAAGAAGGTCAGAGGGATACAGTAAACCTGAAGTGAAGCATCGCAATCTATAACTAGTGTCACAAGAATGGTTCAAAACATAGTCAGTAAGAAGAGTCAGTCTTCTTGTACATAAGTCGGCATTGTGCCTTTCGTATTTAATTCCGATGCAATTTCTGTGTCTCTTCGTCAATAAGAAGGTCCAAGGTATACAGTAAACCTGAAGTGAAGCATCGGAATCTATAAGTAGTGTCACAGGAATGGTTCAAACATAGTCAGTAAGAGGAGTCAGTCTTCTTGTACTTAAGGCGGCATTGTGCCTTCTCTATTTAATTCCGATGGAATTTCTGTGTCTCATTGTCAATAAGAAGGACAGAGGGATACAATAAACCTGAAGTGAAGCATCGGAATCTATAACTAGTGTCACAGGAATTGTTCAAAGCAAAGTCAGTAAGAAGAGTCAGTCTTTATGTACCTAAGTCTGCATTGTGCCTTTTGTGTTTAATTCCGTTGGAATTTCTGTGTTTCATCGTCAATAAGAAGGTCAGAGGGATACAGTAAACCTGAAGTGAAGCATCGGAATCTATAACTAGTGTCACAGGAATGGTTCAAAACATACACAGTAAGATATGTCAGTCGTCTTGTACTTAAGTTGGCATTGTGCCTTTTCTATTTAATTCTGATGCAATTTCAGTGTTTCATCGTCAATAAGAAGGTCAGAGGGATACAGTAAACCTAAAGTGAAGCATCGGAATCTATAACTAGTGTCACAGGAATGGTTCAAAACATAGTCAGTAAGAAGTGTCGGTCTTCATGTACTTAAGTCGGCATTGTGCCTTTTGTATATAATTCCGATGCAATTTCTGTCTTTGATCGTCAATAGGAAGGACCAAGGGATACAGTAAAACTGAAGTGAAGCATCGGAATCTATAACTTATGTCACTGGAATGGTTCAAAATATGGACAGTAAGAAGAGTCAGTCTTCTTGTACTTTAGTCGGCATTGTGCCTTTTGTTTTTAATTCCGATGCAATTTCTGTGTTTCATCGTCAATAACAAGGTCCAAGGGATACAGTAAAGCAGGAGTGAAGCATCGGAATCTATAACTAGTGTCAATGGAATGGTTCAAAACATAGACAGTAAGAAGAGTCAGTCTTCTTGTACTTAAGTCGGCATTGTGGCTTTTGTATTTAATTCCGATGCAATATCTGTGTTTCATTGTCAATACGAAAGTCAGAGTGATACAGTAATCCTGAAGTGAAGCATCGGAATCTATAGCTAGTGTCACATGAATGGTTCAAAACATAACTGAAGGGAGAGACAGTCTTCTTGTCCTTAAGTCGGCATTGTGCCTTTTATATTTTCTTCCGATGCAATTTCTGTGTTTCATCGTCAATAAGAAGGTCCAAGGGATACAGTAAACCTGGAGTGAAGCATCGGAATCTATAACTAGTGTCGCAGGAATGGTTCAAAACATAGACAGTAAGAAGAGTCAGTCTTCTTGTACTTAAGTCGGCATTGTGCCTTTTGTGTTTAATTCCGATGCAATTTCTGGGTTTCATCGTCAATATGATGGTCCAAGGGATACAGTAAACCTCAAGTGATGAATCGGAATCTATAACTAGTGTCACAGGAATGATTCAAAACATAGTCAGTAGGAAAAGTCGGTCTTCATGTAATGAAGTCGGCATTGTGCCTTTTGTATTTAATTCCGACGTATTTTCTGTCTTTTATCGTCAATAAGAAGGTCCAAGGGATACAGTAAACCCTGAGTGAAGCATCGGAATCTATAACTGGTGTCACAGGAATGGTTCAAAACATAGACAGTAAGAACAGTCAGTCTTCTTGTACCTAAGTCGGAATTGTGCTTTTTCTATTTAATTCCGTTGCAATTTCTGTGTTTCATCGTCAATAAGAAGGTACAAGGGATACAGTAAAACTGGAGTGAAGCATCGGAATCTATAACTAGTGTCACAGGAATGGTTCAAAACATAGTCAGTAGGAAGAGTCGATCTTCATGTACTTAAGTCGGCATTGTGCCTTTTGTATTTAATTCCGATGCAATTTCTGTGTTTCATCGTCAATAAGAAGGTCCAAGGGATCCAGTAAACCTGAAGTGATGCATCGGAATCTCTAACTAGTGTCACAGGAATGGTTCAAACAATAGACATTAGGAAGAGTCAGTCTTCTTGTACTTAAGTCGGCATTTTGCCTTTTGTATTTAATTCTGATGCAATTTCTGTGTTTCATCGTCAATAAGAGGGGCCAAGGAATACAGTAAACCTGAAGTGAAGCATCGGAATCTATAACTAGTGTCACAGGAATGGTTCTAACATAGACAGTAAGGAGAGTCAGTCTTCTTGTACTTAAGTCGGCATTGTGCCTTTTGTATATAATTCCGATGCAATTTCTGTGTTTCATCGTCAATAAGAAGGTCAGAGGGATACAGTAAACCTGAAGTGAAGCATCGCAATCTATAACTAGTGTCACAAGAATGGTTCAAAACATAGTCAGTAAGAAGAGTCAGTCTTCTTGTACTTAAGTCGGCATTGTGCCTTTCGTATTTAATTCCGATGCAATTTGTGTGTTTCATCGTCAATAAGAAGGTCAGAGGGATACAGTAAACCTAAAGTCAAGCATCGGAATCTATAACTAGTGTCACAGGAATGCTTCAAAACATAGCCAATAAGAAGAGTCAGTCTTCTTGTACTTAGGTAGGCATTGTGGCGTTTCTATTTAATTCCGCTGCAATTTCTCTGTTTCATCGTCAATAAGAAGGTCAGAGGAATACAGTGAACCTGAAGTGTAGCTTCGGGATCTATAACTAGTGTCACAGGAATGGTTCAAAACATCGTCAGTAAGAAGAGTCAGTTTCTTAAACTTAAGTCGGCATTGTGCCTTTTGTATTTAATTCCGATGCTATTTCTGTGTTTCATTGTCAATTAGAAGGTCAGAGGGATACAGTAAACCTGAAGTCAAGCATCCGAATCTATAACTAGTGTCACAGGAATGGTTCAAAACATAGTCAGTAAAAAGAGTCAGTCTTCTTGTACTTAAGTCGGAATTGTGCCCTTTGTATTTAATTTCGATGCAATTTTTGTGTTTCATCGTCAATAAGAAGATCAGAGGGGTACAGTAAACCTGAGGTGAAGCATCGTAATCTGTAACTAGTGCACAGGAATGGTTCAAAGCATAGTCAGTAAGAAGAGTCAGCCTTCTTGTACATAAGTCGGCATTATGCCTTTTGTGTTTAATTCCGATGCAATTTCTGTGTTTCATCGTCAATAAGAAGGTCCAAGGGATAGAGTAAACCTGAAGTGAAGCATCGGAATCTATAACTAGTGTCACAGGAATGGTTCAAAATATAGACGGTAAGATGAGTCAGTCTTCTTGTAGTAAAGTCGGCATTGTGCCTTTTGTATTTAATTCCGATGCAATTTCTGTGTTTCATCGTCAATAAGAAGGTCTAAGGGATACAGAAAAACTGAAGTCAAGCATCGGAATCTATAACTAGTGTCACAGGAATGGTTCAAAACGTAGCCAGTAAGAAGAGTCAGTCTTCTTGTACCTAAGTAGGAATTGTGGCTATTCTATTTAATTCCGATGCAATTTCTGTGTTTCATCATCAATACGAAGGTCAGAGGGAGACAATAAACCTGAAGTGAAGCATCGGGATCTATAACTAGTGTCACAGGAATGGTTCAAAACATTGTCAGTAAGAAGAGTCAGTCTTCTTGTAATTAAGTGGGCATAGTGCCTTTTGTATTTAATTCCGATGCAATTTCTGTTTTTCATCGTCAATAAGAAGGTCCAAGGGATACAGTAAACCTGAAGTGAAGCATCGGAATCTATAACTAGTGTCACAGGAATGGTTCAAAACATAGACAGTACGAAAAGTCAGTCGTCTTGTACTTAAGTCGGCATTGTGCCTTTTCTATTTAATTCCGATGCAATTTCTGTGTTTCATCGACAATAAGAAGGTCAGGGGGATACAGTAAACCTGAAGTGAAGCATCTGAATCCATAACTAGTGTCACAGGAATGGTTCAAAACATAGTTAGTAAATAGAGTCAGTCTTCTTGAACTTCAGTCGGCATTGTGCCTTTTGTATTTAATTCCGATGCAATTTCTGTGTTTCATCGTCAACAAGAAGGTCAGAGGGATACAGTAAACCTGAAGTGAAGCATCGGAAACTATAACTAGTGTCACAGGAATGGTTCAAAACATAGTCAGTATGAAGAGTCAGTCTTTATGTACCTAAGTCTGCATTGTGCCTTTTGCGTTTAATTCCGATGCTATTTCTGTGTTTCATCGTCAATAAGAAGGTCCAAGGGATACAGTAAACCTGAAGTGAAGCATCGGAATCTATAACTAGTGTCACAGGAATGGTTCAAAACATAGACAGTAGGAAGAGTCAGCCTTCTTGTACTTAAGTCGGCATTGTGCCTTTTGTATTTAATTCCGATGCCATTTCTGTGTTTCATCGTCAATAAGAAGGTCCAAGGAAAATAGTAAACCTGAAATGAAGCATCGGAATCTATAACTAGTGTCACAGGAATGGTTCAAAACATAGTCAGTAAGAAGAGTCAGTCTTCTTGTACTTAAGTCGGCATTGTGCCTTTTCTATTTAATTCCAATGAAATTTCTGTGCTTCATCGTCAATAACAAGGTCCAAGGGATACAGTAAACCAAGAGTGAAGCATCGGTAACTATAACTAGTGTCAATGGAATGGTTCAAAGCATAGACAGTAAGGAGAGTCAGTCTTCTTGTACTTATGTCGGCATTGTGCCTTTTGTATTTAATTCCGATGCAATATCTGTGTTTCATCGTCAATAAGGAAGTCAGAGGGATTCAGTAAACCTGAAGTGAAGCATCGGAATCTATAGCTAGTGTCACATGAATGGTTCAAAACATAACAGTAAGAAGAGGCAGTCTTCTCGTCCTTAATTCGGCATTGTGGCTTTTGTATTTTATTCCGATGCAATTTCTGTGTTTCATCGTCAATAAGAACGTCCAAAGAATACAGTAAACCTGAAGTGAAGCATCGGAATCTATAACTAGTGTCACAGGAATGGTTCAAACATAGACAGTAAGAAGAGTCAGTCTTCTTGTACTTAAGTTGGCATTGTGCCATCCGTATTTAATTACGATGCAATTTCTGTGTTTCATCGTCAGTAAGAAGGTCAGAGGGGTACAGTAGACCTGAAGTCAAGCATCGGAATCTATAACTAGTGTCACAGTAATGGTTCAAATCATAGCCAGTAAGAAGAGTCAGTCAACTTGTACTTAGGTAGGCATTGTGGCGTTTCTATTTAATTCCGGTGCAATTTCTGTGTTTCATCGTCAATAAGAAGGTCAAAGGGAAACAGTCAACCTGAAGTGTAGCTTCGGGATCTATAACTAGTGTCACAGGAATGGTTCAAAACATCGTCAGTAAGAAGAGTCAGTTTCTTGTACTTAAGTCGGCATTGTGCCTTGTGTATTTAATCCCGATGCAATTTCTGTGTTTCATCGTCAATTAGAAGGTCTGAGGGATACAGTAAACCTGAAGTCAAGCATCCGAATCTATAAGTAGTGTCACAGGAATGGTTCAAAACATAGTCAGTAAAAAGAGTCAGTCTTCTTGTACTTAAGTCGGCATTGTGCCCTTTGTATTTAATTTCGATGCAATTTTTGTGTTCCATCGTCAATAAGAAGATCAGAGGGGTACAGTAAACCTGAAGTGAAGCATCCGAATCTATAACTAGTGTCACAGGAATGGTTCAAAGCATAGTCAGTAAGAAGAGTCGGTCTTCTTGTACATAAGTCGGCATTGTGCCTTTTGTGTTTAATTCCGATGCAATTTCTGCGTTTCATCGTCAATAAGAAGGTCCAAGGGTTACAGTAAACCTGAAGTGAAGCATCGGAATCTATAACTAGTGTCACAGGAATGGTTCCAAACATAGACGGTAAGATGAGTCAGTCTTCTTGTAGTTAAGTCGGCATTGTGCCTTTTGTATTTAATTCCGATGCAATTTCTGTGTTTCATCGTCAATAAGAAGGTCTAAGGGATACAGTAAACCTCAAGTGAAGCATCGGAATCTGTAACTAGTGTCACAGGAAAGGTTCAAAGCATAGTCAGTAGGAAGTGTCGGTCTTCATGTACTAAAGTCTGCATTGTGCCTTTGTATTAAATTCCGACGCAATTTCTGTGTTTCATCGTCAATAAGAAGGTCAGTGGGATACTGTAAACCTCAAGTGAAGCAATGGAATCTATAACTAGTGTCACAGGAATGGTTCAAAACATAAACAGTAGGAAGAGTCAGTCTTCTTGTACTTAAGTCGGCATTGTGCCTTTTGTATTTAATTCCGATGCAATTTCTGTTTTTCATCGTCAATAAGAAGGTGCAAGGGATACAGTAAACCTGAAGTGAAGCATCGGAATCTATAATTAGTGTCACAGGAATGGTTCAAAACATAGTCAGTATGAAGAGTCAGTCTTTATGTACCTAAGTCTGCATTGTGCCTTTTGTGTTTAATTCCGATGCAATTTCTGTGTTTCATCGTCAATAAGAAGGTACAAGGGATGCAGTAAACCAGGAGTGTAGCATTGGAATCTATTACTAGTGTCACAGGAATGCTTCAAATTATAGACAGTAAGAAGAGTCAGTCCTCGTGTACTTAAAGCGGCATTTTGCCTTTTGTATTTAATTCCGATGCAATTTCTGTGTTTCATCGTAAATAAGAAGGTCCAAGGGATACAGGAAACCTGAAATGAAGCATCGGAATCTATAACTAGTGTCACAGGAATGGTTCAAAACATAGTCAGTAAGAAGAGTCAGTCTTCTTGTACTTAAGTTGGCATTGTGGTTTTTCTATTTTATTCCGATGCAATTTCTGTGTTTCATCGTCAATAGCAAGGTCCAAGGGATACAGTAAACCAGGAGTGAAGCATCGGAATCTATAACTAGTGTCAATGGAATGGTTCAAAGCATAGACAGTAAGAAGAGTCAGTCTCCGTGTACTTAAGTCGGCATTGTGCCTTTTGTATTTAATTCCGATGCAATATCTGTGTTTCATTGTCAATACGAAAGTCAGAGGGATACAATAAACCTGAAGTGAAGCATCGGAATCTATAGCTAGTGTCACATGAATGGTTTAAAACATAACAGTAAGAAGAGACAGTCTTCTTGTTCTTAAATCGGCATTGTGCCTTTTTTATTTTATTCCGATGCAATTTCTGTGTTTCATCGTCAATAAGAAGGTCCAAGGGATACAGTAAACCTGGAGTGAAGCATCGGTATCTATAACTAGTGTCACAGGAATGGTTCAAAACATAGACAGTAAGAAGAGTCAGTCTTCTTGTACTTAAGTCGGCATTGTGCCTTTTGTGTTTAATTCCGATGCAATTTCTGGGTTTCATCGTCAATATGAAGGTCCAAGGGATACAGTAAGCCTCAAGTGATGCATCTGAATCTATAACTAGTGTCACAGGAATGGTTCAAAACATAGTCAGTAGGAAAAGTCGGTCTTCATGTAATGAAGTCGGCATTGTGCCTTTTGTATATAATTCCGATGCAATTTCTGTGTTTCATCGTCAATACGAAGGTCCAAGGGATACAGTATACCGGAAGTGAAGCATCGGAATCTATAACTAGTGTCACAGGAAAGGTTTAAAACATAGGCAGTAGGAAGAGTCAGTCTTCTTGTACTTAAGTCGGCATTGTGCCTTTTGTATTTAATTCCGATGCAATTTCTGTGTTTCTTCGTCAATAGGAAGGTCCAAGGTATACAGTAAACCTGAAGTGAAGCATCGGAATCTATAAGTAGTGTCACAGGAATGGTTCAAAGATAGTCAGTAAGAGGAGTCAGTCTTCTTGTACTTAAGGCGGCATTGTGCCTTCTCTATTTAATTCCGATGGAATTTCTGTGTTTCATTGTCAACAAGAAGGACAGAGGGATACAATAAACCTGAAGTGAAGCATCGGAATCTATAACTAGTGTCACACTAATCGTTCAAAACAAAGTCAGTAAGAAGAGTCAGTCTTCTTGTCCTTAAGTCGGCATTGTGCCTTTTGTATTTAATTCCTATGCAATTTCTGTGTTTCATCGTCAATAAGAAGGTCAGACAGATACAGTAAACCTGAAGTGAAGCATCGGAATATATAACTAGTGTCACAGGAATTTTTCAAATCATAGTCAGTAAGAAGAGTCAGTCTTTATGTACCTAAGCCTGCATTGTGCCTTTTGTGTTTAATTCCGATGCAATTTCTGTGTTTCATCGTCAATAAGAAGGTCAGAGGGATACAGTAAACCAGAAGTGAAGCATCGGAATCTATAACTAGTGTCACAGGAATTGTTCAAATGATAGTCAGTAAGATGAGTAAGTCTTCTTGTACTTAAGTCGGCGTTGTGCCTTTTGTGTTTAATTCCGATGCAATTTCTGTGTTTCATCGTCAGTAAGAAGGTCCAAGGGATACAGTAAACCTCAAGTGAAGCATCGCAATCTATAACTAGTGTCACAGGAATGGTTCAAAACATAGTCAGTAAGAAGTGTCGGTCTTCATGTACTTAAGTCGGCATTGTGCCTTTTGTATATAATTCCGATGCAATTTCTGTCTTTGATCGTCAATAAGAAGGACCAAGGGATACAGTAAAACTGAAGTGAAGCATCGGAATCTATAACTGGTGTCACTGGAATGGTTCAAAATATGGACAGTAAGAAGAGTCAGTCTTCTTGTACTTTAGTCGGCATTGTTCCTTTTGAATTTAATTCCGATGCAATTTCTGTGTTTCATCGTCAATAACAAGGTCCAAGGGATACAGTAAACCAGGAGTGAAGCATCGGAATCTATAACTAGTGTCAATGGAATGGTTCAAAACATAGACAGTAAGAAGAGTCAGTCTTCTTGTACTTAAGTCGGCATTGTGCCTTTTGTATTATATTCCGATGCAATTTCTGTGTTTCATCGTCAATAAGAAGGTCAGAGGGATACAGTAAACCTGAAGTGAAGCATCGGAATCTATAACTAGTGTCACAGGAATTGTTCAAATCATAGTCAGTAAGATAAGTAAGTCTTCTTGTACTTAAGTCGGCGTTGTGCCTTTTGTGTTTAATTCCGATGCAATTTCTGTGTTTCATCGTCAGTAAGAAGGTCCAAGGGATACAGTAAACCTCAAGTGAAGCATCGGAATCTATAACTAGTGTCACAGGAATGGTTCAAAACATAGTCAGTAAGAAGTGTCGGTCTTCATGTACTTAAGTCGGCATTGTGCCTTTTGTATATAATTCCGATGCAATTTCTGTCTTTGATCGTCAATAAGAAGGACCAAGGGATACAGTAAAACTGAAGTGAAGCATCGGAATCTATAACTGGTGTCACTGGAATGGTTCAAAATATGGACAGTAAGAAGAGTCAGTCTTCTTGTACTTAAGTCGGCATTGTGCCTTTTGTATTTAATTCCGATGCAATATCTGTGTTTCATTGTCAATACGAAAGTCAGAGGGATACAGTAAACCTGAAGTGAAGCATCGGAATCTATAGCTAGTGTCCCATGAATGGTTCAAAACATAGTCAGTAGGAAAAGTCGGTCTTCATGTAATGAAGTCGGCATTGTGCCTTTTGTATATAATTCCGATGCAATTTCTGTGTTTCATCGTCAATACGAAGGTCCAAGGGATACAGTATACCGGAAGTGAAGCATCGGAATCTATAACTAGTGTCACAGGAAAGGTTTAAACATAGACAGTAGGAAGAGTCAGTCTTCTTGTACTTAAGTCGGCATTGTGCCTTTTGTATTTAATTCCGATGCAATTTCTGTGTGTTTTCGTCAATAAGAAGGTCCTAGGTATACAGTAAACCTGAAGTGAAGCATCGGAATCTATAACTAGTGTCACAGGAATGGTTCAAACATAGTCAGTAAGAGGAGTCAGTCTTCTTGTACTTAAGGCGGCATTGTGCCTTCTCTATTTAATTCCGATGGAATTTCTGTGTTTCATTGTCAATAAGAAGGACAGAGGGATACAATAAACCTGAAGTGAAGCATCGGAATCTATAACTAGTGTCACAGGAATTGTTCAAAGGAAAGTCAGTAAGAAGAGTCAGTCTTCTTGTCCTTAAGTCGGCATTGTGCCTTTTGTATTTAATTCCGATGCAATTTTGTGTTTCATCGTCAATAAGAAGGTCAGAGGGATACAGTAAACCTGAAGTGAAGCATCGGAATTTATAACTACTGTCACCGGAATTTTTCAAATCATAGTCAGTAAGAAGAGTCAGTCTTTATGTACCTAAGTCTGCATTGTGCCTTTTGTGATTAATTCCGATGCAATTTCTATGTTTCATCGTCAATAAGAAGGTCCAAGGGGTACAGTAAACCTGAAGTGAAGCATCGGAATCTATAACTAGTGTCACAGGAATGGTTCAAAACATACACAGTAAGATAAGTCAGTCGTCTTGTACTTAAGTTGGCATTGTGCCTATTCTATTTAATTCTGATGCAATTTCAGTGTTTCATCGTCAATAAGAAGGTCAGAGGGATACAGTAAACCTGAAGTGAAGCATCGGAATCTATAACAACTGTCACAGGAATTGTTCAAAGCATAGTCAGTGAGAAGTGTCGGTCTTCATGTACTTAAGTCGGCGTTGTGCTTTTGTATACAATTCCGATGCAATTTCTGTGTTTCATCGTCAATAACAAGGTCCAAGGGATACAGTAAACCAGGAGTGAAGCATCGGAATCTATAACTAGTGTCAATGGAATGGTTCAAAACATAGACAGTAAGAAGAGTCAGTCTTCTTGTACTTAAGTCGGCATTGTGCCTTTTGTATTTAATTCCGATGCAATATCTGTGTTTCTTCGTCAATAGGAAGGTCCTAGGTATACAGTAAACCTAAAGTGAAGCATCGGAATCTATAAGTAGTGTCACAGGAATGGTTCAAACATAGTCAGTAAGATTAGTCAGTCTTCTTGTACTTAAGGCGGCATTGTGACTTCTCTATTTAATTCCGATGGAATTTCTGTGTTTCATTGTCAACAAGAAGGACAGAGGGATACAATAAACCTGAAGTGAAGCATCGGAATCTATAACTAGTGTCACAGGAATCGTTCAAAACAAAGTCAGTAAGAAGAGTCAGTCTTCTTGTCCTTAAGTCGGCATTGTGCCTTTTGTATTTAATTCCGATGCAATTTCTGTGTTTCATCGTCAATAAGAAGGTCAGAGGGATACAGTAAACCTGAAGTGAAGCATCGGAATATATAACTAGTGTCACAGGAATTTTTCAAATCATAGTCAGTAAGAAGAGTCAGTCTTTATGTACCTAAGCCTGCATTGTGCCTTTTGTGTTTAATTCCGATGCAATTTCTGTGTTTCATCGTCAATAAGAAGGTCAGAGGGATACAGTAAACCTGAAGTGAAGCATCGGAATCTATAACTAGTGTCACAGGAATTGTTCAAATCATAGTCAGTAAGATGAGTAAGTCTTCTTGTACTTAAGTTGGCGTTGTGCCTTTTGTGTTTAATTCCGATGCAATTTCTGTGTTTCATCGTCAGTACGAAGGTCCAAGGGATACAGTACACCTCAAGTGAAGCATCGGAATCTATAACTAGTGTCACAGGAATGGTTCAAAACATAGTCAGTAAGAAGTGTCGGTCTTCATGTACTTAAGTCGGCATTGTGCCTTTTGTATATAATTCCGATGCAATTTCTGTCTTTGATCGTCAATAAGAAGGACCAAGGGATACAGTAAAACTGAAGTGAAGCATCGGAATCTATAACTGGTGTCACTGGAATGGTTCAAAATATGGACAGTAAGAAGAGTCAGTCTTCTTGTACTTTAGTCGGCATTCTGCCTTTTGTATTTAATTCCGATGCAATTTCTGTGTTTCATCGTCAATAACAAGGTCCAAGGGTTACAGTAAACCAGGAGTGAAGCATCGGAATCTATAACTAGTGTCAATGGAATGGTTCAAAACATAGACAGTAAGAAGGGTCAGTCTTCTTGTACTTAAGTCGGCATTGTGCCTTTTGTATTTTATTCCGATGCAATTTCTGTGTTTCATCGTCAATAAGAAGGTCAGAGGGATACAGTAAACCTGAAGTGAAGCATCGGAATCTATAACTAGTGTCACAGGAATTGTTCAAATCATAGTCAGTAAGATGAGTTAGTCTTCTTGTACTTAAGTCGGCGTTGTGCCTTTTGTGTTTAATTCCGATGCAATTTCTGTGTTTCATCGTCAGTAAGAAGGTCCAAGGGGTACAGTAAACCTCAAGTGAAGCATCGGAATCTATAACTAGTGTCACAGGAATGGTTCAAAACATAGTCAGTAAGAAGTGTCGGTCTTCATGTACTTAAGTCGGCATTGTGCCTTTTGTATATAATTCCGATGCAATTTCTGTCTTTGATCGTCAATAAGAAGGACCAAGGGATACAGTAAAACTGAAGTGAAGCATCGGAATCTATAACTGGTGTCACTGGAATGGTTCAAAATATGGACAGTAAGAAGAGTCAGTCTTCTTGTACTTTAGTCGGCATTGTGCCTTTTGTATTTAATTCCGAAGCAATTTCTGTGTTTCAACGTCAATAACAAGGTCCAAGGGATACAGTAAACCAGGAGTGAAGCATCGGAATCTATAACTAGTGTCAATGGAATGGTTCAAAACATAGACAGTAAGAAGAGTCAGTCTTCTTGTACTTAAGTCGGCATTGTGCCTTTTGTATTTAATTCCGATGCAATATCTGTGTTTCATTGTCAATACGAAAGTCAGAGGGATACAGTAAACCTGAAGTGAAGCATCGGAATCTATAGCTAGTGTCACATGAATGGTTCAAAACATAACAGAAGGAAGAGACAGTCTACTTGTCCTTAAGTCGGCATTGTGCCTTTTGTATTTTATTCCGATGCAATTTCTGTGTTTCATCGTCAATAAGAAGGTCCAAGGGATACAGTAAACCTGGAGTGAAGCATCAGAATCTACAACTAGTGTCACAGGAATGGTTCAAAACATATACAGTAAGAAGAGTCACTCTTCTTGTACTTAAGTCGGCATTGTGCCTTTTGTGTTTAATTCCGATGCAAGTTCTGGGTTTCATCGTCAATATGAAGGTCCAAGGGATACAGTAAACCTCAAGTGATGCATCGGAATCTATAACTAGTGTCACAGGAAAGGTTTAAAACATAGACAGTAGGAAGAGTCAGTCTTCTTGTACTTAAGTCGGCATTGTGCCTTTTGTATTTAATTCCGATGCAATTTTGTGTTTCATCGTCAATAAGAAGGTCAGAGGGATACAGTAAACCTGAAGTGAAGCATCGGAATTTATAACTAGTGTCACCGGAATTTTTCAAATCATAGTCAGTAAGAAGAGTCAGTCTTTATGTACCTAAGTCTGCATTGTGCCTTTTGTGATTAATTCCGATGCAATTTCTGTGTTTCATCGTCAATAAGAAGGTCCAAGGGGTACAGTAAACCTGAAGTGAAGCATCGGAATCTATAACTAGTGTCACAGGAATGGTTCAAAACATACACAGTAAGATAAGTCAGTCGTCTTGTACTTAAGTTGGCATTGTGCCTTTTCTATTTAATTCTGATGCAATTTCAGTGTTTCATCGTCAATACGAAGGTCAGAGCGATACAGTAAACCTGAAGTGAAGCATCGGAATCTATAACTACTGTCACAGGAATTGTTCAAAACATAGTCAGTGAGAAGTGTCGGTCTTCATGTACTTAAGTCGGCGTTGTGCCTTTTGTATATAATTCCGATGCAATTTCTGTCTTTGATCGTCAATAAGAAGGACCAAGGGATACAGTAAAACTGAAGTGAAGCATCGGAATCTATAACTGGTGTCACTGGAATGGTTCAAAATATGGACAGTAAGAAGAGTCAGTCTTCTTGTACTTTAGTCGGCATTGTGCCTTTTGTATTTAATTCCGATGCAATTTCTGTGTTTCATCGTCAATAACAAGGTCCAAGGGATACAGTTAACCAGGAGTGAAGCATCGGAATCTATAACTAGTGTCAATGGAATGGTTCAAAACATAGACAGTAAGAAGTGTCAGTCTTCTTGTACTTAAGTCGGCATTGTGCCTTTTGTATTTAATTCCGATGCAATATCTGTGTTTCATTGTCAATACGAAAGTCAGAGTTAACCAGTAAACCTGAAGTGAGGCATCGGAATCTATAGCTAGTGTCACATGAATGGTTCAAAACATAACAGTAAGAAGAGACAGTCTTCTTGTCCTTAAGTCGGCATTGTGCCTTTTGTATTTTATTCCGATGCAATTTCTGTGTTTCATCGTCAATAAGAAGGTCCAAGGGACACAGTAAACCTGGAGTGAAGCATCGGAATCTATAACTAGTGTCACAGGAATGGTTCAAAACATAGACAGTAAGAAGAGTCAGTCTTCTTGTACTTAAGTCGGCATTGAGCCTTTTCTATATAATTCCGATGCAATTTCTGTGCTTCATCGTCAATAAGAAGGTCAGAGGGATACAATAAACCTGAAGTGAAGCATCGGAATCTATAACTAGTGTCACAGGAACGGGTCAAAGCATAATCAGTAAGAACAGTCAGTCTTCTTGTCCCTAAGTCGGCATTGTGCCTTTTTTATTTAATTACGATGCAATTTCTGTGTTTCATCGTCAATAGGATAGTCCAAGGGATACAGTAAACCAGGAGTGAAGCATCGGAATCTATAACTAGTGTCACTGGAATGGTTCAAAACATAGACACTTAGAAGAGTCAGTTTTCGTGTACTTAAGTAGGCATTTTGCCCTTTGTATTTAATTCCAATGCAATTTCTGTGATTCATCGTCAATAAGAAGGTCTAAGGGATGCAGTAAACCTCAAGTGATGCATCGGAATCTATAACTAGTGTCACAGGAATGGTTCAAAACATAGTCAGTAGGAAAAGTCGGTCTTCATGTAATGAAGTCGGCATTGTGCCTTTTGTGTTTAATTCCGATGCAAGTTCTGGGTTTCATCGTCAATATGAAGGTCCAAGGGATACAGTAAACCTCAAGTGATGCATCGGAATCTATAACTAGTGTCACAGGAATGGTTCAAAACATAGTCAGTTGAAAAGTCGGTCTTCATGTAATGAAGTCGGCATTGTGCCTTTTGTATAAAATTCCGATGCAATTTCTGTGTTTCATCGTCAATACGAAAGTCCAAGGAATACAGTATACCGGAAGTGAAGCATCGGAATCTATAACTAGTGTCACAGGAAAGGTTTAAAACATACACAGTAGGAAGAGTCAGTCTTCTTGTACTTAAGTCGGCATTGTGCCTTTTGTATTTAATTCCGATGCAATTTCTGTGTTTTTTCGTCAATAAGAAGGTCCAAGGTATACAGTAAACCTGAAGTGAAGCATCGGAATCTATAACTAGTGTCACAGGAACGGTTCAAACATTGTCAGTAAGAGGAGTCAGTCTTCTTGTACTTAAGGCGGCATTGTGCCTTCTCTATTTAATTCCGATGGAATTTCTGTGTTTCATTGTCAATAAGAAGGACAGAGGGATACAATAAACCTGAAGTGAAGCATCGGAATCTATAACTAGTGTCACAGGAATTGTTCAAAACAAAGTCAGTAAGAAGAGTCAGTCTTCTTGTCCTTAAGTCGGCATTGTGCCTTTTGTATTTAATTCCGATGCAATTTTGTGTTTCATCGTCAATAAGAAGGTCAGAGGGATACAGTAAACCTGAAGTGAAGCATCGGAACTTATAACTAGTGACACAGGAATTTTTCAAATCATAGTCAGTAAGAAGAGTCAGTCTTTATGTACCTAAGTCTGCATTGTGCCTTTTGTGTTTAATTCCGATGCAATTTCTGTGTTTCTTCGTCAATAGGAAGGTCCTAGGTATACAGTAAACCTAAAGTGAAGCATCGGAATCTATAAGTAGTGTCACAGGAATGGTTCAAACATAGTCAGTAAGATTAGTCAGTCTTCTTGTACTTAAGGCGGCATTGTGACTTCTCTATTTAATTCCGATGGAATTTCTGTGTTTCATTGTCAACAAGAAGGACAGAGGGATACAATAAACCTGAAGTGAAGCATCGGAATCTATAACTAGTGTCACAGGAATCGTTCAAAACAAAGTCAGTAAGAAGAGTCAGTCTTCTTGTCCTTAAGTCGGCATTGTGCCTTTTGTATTTAATTCCGATGCAATTTCTGTGTTTCATCGTCAATAAGAAGGTCAGAGGGATACAGTAAACCTGAAGAGAAGCATCGGAATATATAACTAGTGTCACAGGAATTTTTCAAATCATAGTCAGTAAGAAGAGTCAGTCTTTATGTACCTAAGCCTGCATTGTGCCTTTTGTGTTTAATTCCGATGCAATTTCTGTGTTTCATCGTCAATAAGAAGGTCAGAGGGATACAGTAAACCTGAAGTGAAGCATCGGAATCTATAACTAGTGTCACAGGAATTGTTCAAATCATAGTCAGTAAGATGAGTAAGTCTTCTTGTACTTAAGTTGGCGTTGTGCCTTTTGTGTTTAATTCCGATGCAATTTCTGTGTTTCATCGTCAGTACGAAGGTCCAAGGGATACAGTACACCTCAAGTGAAGCATCGGAATCTATAACTAGTGTCACAGGAATGGTTCAAAACATAGTCAGTAAGAAGTGTCGGTCTTCATGTACTTAAGTCGGCATTGTGCCTTTTGTATATAATTCCGATGCAATTTCTGTCTTTGATCGTCAATAAGAAGGACCAAGGGATACAGTAAAACTGAAGTGAAGCATCGGAATCTATAACTGGTGTCACTGGAATGGTTCAAAATATGGACAGTAAGAAGAGTCAGTCTTCTTGTACTTTAGTCGGCATTCTGCCTTTTGTATTTAATTCCGATGCAATTTCTGTGTTTCATCGTCAATAACAAGGTCCAAGGGTTACAGTAAACCAGGAGTGAAGCATCGGAATCTATAACTAGTGTCAATGGAATGGTTCAAAACATAGACAGTAAGAAGGGTCAGTCTTCTTGTACTTAAGTCGGCATTGTGCCTTTTGTATTTTATTCCGATGCAATTTCTGTGTTTCATCGTCAATAAGAAGGTCAGAGGGATACAGTAAACCTGAAGTGAAGCATCGGAATCTATAACTAGTGTCACAGGAATTGTTCAAATCATAGTCAGTAAGATGAGTTAGTCTTCTTGTACTTAAGTCGGCGTTGTGCCTTTTGTGTTTAATTCCGATGCAATTTCTGTGTTTCATCGTCAGTAAGAAGGTCCAAGGGGTACAGTAAACCTCAAGTGAAGCATCGGAATCTATAACTAGTGTCACAGGAATGGTTCAAAACATAGTCAGTAAGAAGTGTCGGTCTTCATGTACTTAAGTCGGCATTGTGCCTTTTGTATATAATTCCGATGCAATTTCTGTCTTTGATCGTCAATAAGAAGGACCAAGGGATACAGTAAAACTGAAGTGAAGCATCGGAATCTTTAACTGGTGTCACTGGAATGGTTCAAAATATGGACAGTAAGAAGAGTCAGTCTTCTTGTACTTTAGTCGGCATTGTGCCTTTTGTATTTAATTCCGATGCAATTTCTGTGTTTCAACGTCAATAACAAGGTCCAAGGGATACAGTAAACCAGGAGTGAAGCATCGGAATCTATAACTAGTGTCAATGGAATGGTTCAAAACATAGACAGTAAGAAGAGTCAGTCTTCTTGTACTTAAGGCGGCATTGTGCCTTTTGTATTTAATTCCGATGCAATATCTGTGTTTCATTGTCAATACGAAAGTCAGAGGGATACAGTAAACCTGAAGTGAAGCATCGGAATCTATAGCTAGTGTCACATGAATGGTTCAAAACATAACAGAAGGAAGAGACAGTCTACTTGTCCTTAAGTCGGCATTGTGCCTTTTGTATTTTATTCCGATGCAATTTCTGTGTTTCATCGTCAATAAGAAGGTCCAAGGGATACAGTAAACCTGGAGTGAAGCATCAGAATCTACAACTAGTGTCACAGGAATGGTTCAAAACATATACAGTAAGAAGAGTCAGTCTTCTTGTACTTAAGTCGGCATTGTGCCTTTTGTGTTTAATTCCGATGCAAGTTCTGGGTTTCATCGTCAATATGAAGGTCCAAGGGATACAGTAAACCTCAAGTGATGCATCGGAATCTATAACTAGTGTCACAGGAATGGTTCAAAACATAGTCAGTAGGAAAAGTCGGTCTTCATGTAATGAAGTCGGCATTGTGCCTTTTGTATATAATTCCGATGCAATTTCTGTGTTTCATCGTCAATACGAAGGTCCAAGGGATACAGTATTCCGGAAGTGAAGCATCGGAATCCATAACTAGTGTCACAGAAAGGTTTAAAACATAGACAGTAGGAAGAGTCAGTGTTCTTGTACTTAAGTCGGCATTGTGCCTTTTGTATTTAATTCCGATGCAATTTTGTGTTTCATCGTCAATAAGAAGGTCAGAGGGATACAGTAAACCTGAAGTGAAGCATCGGAATTTATAACTAGTGTCACCGGAATTTTTCAAATCATAGTCAGTAAGAAGAGTCAGTCTTTATGTACCTAAGTCTGCATTGTGCCTTTTGTGATTAATTCCGATGCAATTTCTGTGTTTCATCGTCAATAAGAAGGTCCAAGGGGTACAGTAAACCTGAAGTGAAGCATCGGAATCTATAACTAGTGTCACAGGAATGGTTCAAAACATACACAGTAAGATAAGTCAGTCGTCTTGTACTTAAGTTGGCATTGTGCCTTTTCTATTTAATTCTGATGCAATTTCAGTGTTTCATCGTCAATACGAAGGTCAGAGCGATACAGTAAACCTGAAGTGAAGCATCGGAATCTATAACTACTGTCACAGGAATTGTTCAAAACATAGTCAGTGAGAAGTGTCGGTCTTCATGTACTTAAGTCGGCGTTGTGCCTTTTGTATATAATTCCGATGCAATTTCTGTCTTTGATCGTCAATAAGAGGGACCAAGGGATACAGTAAAACTGAAGTGAAGCATCGGAATCTATAACTGGTGTCACTGGAATGGTTCAAAATATGGACAGTAAGAAGAGTCAGTCTTCTTGTACTTTAGTCGGCATTGTGCCTTTTGTATTTAATTCCGATGCAATTTCTGTGTTTCATCGTCAATAACAAGGTCCAAGGGATACAGTAAACCAGGAGTGAAGCATCGGAATCTATAACTAGTGTCAATGGAATGGTTCAAAACATAGACAGTAAGAAGTGTCAGTCTTCTTGTACTTAAGTCGGCATTGTGCCTTTTGTATTTAATTCCGATGCAATATCTGTGTTTCATTGTCAATACGAAAGTCAGAGTTAACCAGTAAACCTGAAGTGAAGCATCGGAATCTATAGCTAGTGTCACATGAATGGTTCAAAACATAACAGTAAGAAGAGACAGTCTTCTTGTCCTTAAGTCGGCATTGTGCCTTTTGTATTTTATTCCGATGCAATTTCTGTGTTTCATCGTCAATAAGAAGGTCCAAGGGACACAGTAAACCTGGAGTGAAGCATCGGAATCTATAACTAGTGTCACAGGAATGGTTCAAAACATAGACAGTAAGAAGAGTCAGTCTTCTTGTACTTAAGTCGGCATTGAGCCTTTTCTATATAATTCCGATGCAATTTCTGTGCTTCATCGTCAATAAGAAGGTCAGAGGGATACAATAAACCTGAAGTGAAGCATCGGAATCTATAACTAGTGTCACAGGAACGGTTCAAAGCATAGTCAGTAAGAACAGTCAGTCTTCTTGTCCCTAAGTCGGCATTGTGCCTTTTTTATTTAATTACGATGCAATTTCTGTGTTTCATCGTCAATAGGATAGTCCAAGGGATACAGTAAACCAGGAGTGAAGCATCGGAATCTATAACTAGTGTCACTGGAATGGTTCAAACATAGACACTTAGAAGAGTCAGTTTTCGTGTACTTAAGTAGGCATTTTGCCCTTTGTATTTAATTCCAATGCAATTTCTGTGATTCATCGTCAATAAGAAGGTCCAAGGGATGCAGTGAAACTGAAGTCAAGCATCGGAATCTATAACTAGTGTCACAGGAATGGTTCAAAGCATAGCCAGTAAGATGAGTCAGTCTTCTTGTACTTAAGTAGCCATTGTGGCGTTTCTATTTAATTCCGATGCAATTTCTGTGTTACATCGTCAATTAGAAGGTCAGAGGGATACAGTCAACCTGAAGTGTAGCTTGGGGATCTATAACTAGGGTCACAGGAATGGTTCAAAACATCGTCAGTAAGAAGAGTCAGTTTCTTGTACTTAAGTCGGCATTGTGCCTTTTGTATTTTATTCCGATGCAATTTCTGTGTTTCATCGTCAATAAGAAGGTCCAAGGGATACAGTAAACCTGGAGTGAAGCATCAGAATCTATAACTAGGGTCACAGGAATGGTTCAAAACATCGTCAGTAAGAAGAGTCAGTTTCTTGTACTTAAGTCGGCATTGTGCCTTTTGTGTTTAATTCCGATGCAAGTTCTGGGTTTCATCGTCAATATGAAGGTCCAAGGGATACAGTAAACCTCAAGTGATGCATCGGAATCTATAACTAGTGTCACAGGAATGGTTCAAAACATAGTCAGTAGGAAAAGTCGGTCTTCATGTAATGAAGTCGGCATTGTGCCTTTTGTATAAAATTCCGATGCAATTTCTGTGTTTCATCGTCAATACGAAAGTCCAAGGAATACAGTATACCGGAAGTGAAGCATCGGAATCTATAACTAGTGTCACAGGAAAGGTTTAAAACATAGACAGTAGGAAGAGTCAGTCTTCTTGTACTTAAGTCGGCATTGTGCCTTTTGTATTTAATTCCGATGCAATTTCTGTGTTTTTTCGTCAATAAGAAGGTCCAAGGTATACAGTAAACCTGAAGTGAAGCATCGGAATCTATAACTAGTGTCACAGGAACGGTTCAAACATTGTCAGTAAGAGGAGTCAGTCTTCTTGTACTTAAGGCGGCATTGTGCCTTCTCTATTTAATTCCGATGGAATTTCTGTGTTTCATTGTCAATAAGAAGGACAGAGGGATACAATAAACCTGAAGTGAAGCATCGGAATCTATAACTAGTGTCACAGGAATTGTTCAAAACAAAGTCAGTAAGAAGAGTCAGTCTTCTTGTCCTTAAGTCGGCATTGTGCCTTTTGTATTTAATTCCGATGCAATTTTGTGTTTCATCGTCAATAAGAAGGTCAGAGGGATACAGTAAACCTGAAGTGAAGCATCGGAATCTATAACTAGTGTCACAGGAATGGTTCAAAACATACACAGTAAGATAAGTCAGTCGTCTTGTACTTAAGTTGGCATTGTGCCTTTTCTATTTACTTCTGATGCAATTTCAGTGTTTCATCGTCAATAAGAAGGTTAGAGGGATACAGTAAACCTGAAGTGAAGCATCGGAATCTATAACTACTGTCACAGGAATTGTTCAAACCATAGTCAGTAAGAAGTGTCGGTCTTCATATACTTAAGTCGGCATTGTGCCTTTTGTATATAATTCCGATGCAATTTCTGTCTTTGATCGGCAATAAGAAGGACCAAGGGATACAGTAAAACTGAAGTGAAGCATCGGAATCTATAACTGGTGTCACTGGAATGGTTCAAAATATGGACAGTAAGAAGAGTCAGTCTTCTTGTACTTAAGTCGGCATTGTGCCTTTTGTATTTAATTCCGATGCAATATCTGTGTTTCATTGTCAATACGAAGGTCAGAGTTAACCAGTAAACCTGAAGTGAAGCATCGGAATCTATAGCTAGTGTCACATGAATGGTTCAAAACATAGTCAGTAAGAAGAGTCAGTCATCTTGTACTTAAGTCGGCATTGTGCCTTTCGTATATAATTACGATGCAATTTCTGTGTTTCATCGTCAATAAGAAGGTCCAAGGGACACAGTAAACCTGGAATGAAGCATCGGAATCTATAACTAGTGTCACAGGAATGGTTCAAAACATAGACAGTAAGAAGAGTCAGTCTTCTTGTACTTAAGTCGGTATTGAGACTTTTCTATATAATTCCGATGCAATTTCTGTGCTTCATCGTCAATAAGAAGGTCAGAGGGATACAATAAACCTGAAGTGAAGCATCGGAATCTATAACTAGTGTCAGAGGAACGGTTCAAAGCATAGTCAGTGAGAACAGTCAGTCTTGTTGTCCCTAAGTCAGCATTGTGTTTTTTTTTATTTAATTACGATGCAATTTCTGTGTTTCATCGTCAATAGGATAGTCCAAGGGATACAGTAAACCTGGAGTGAAGCATCGGAATCTATAACTAGTGTCACTGGAATGGTTCAAAACATAGACACTTAGAAGAGTCAGTTTTCGTGTACTTAAGTAGGCATTTTGCCCTTTGTATTTAATTCCGATGCAATTTCTGTGATTCATCGTCAATAAGAAGGTCCAAGGGATACAGTAAAACTGAAGTCAAGCATCGGAATCTATAACTAGTGTCACAGGAATGGTTCAAAGCATAGCCAGTAAGATGAGTCAGTCTTCTTGTACTTAAGTTGGCATTGTGCATTTTCTATTTAGTTCCGACGCAATTTCTGTGTTTCATCGTCAATAAGAAGGTACAAGGGATACAGTAAAACTGGAGTGAAGCATCGGAATCTATAACTAGTGTCAATGGAATGGTTCAAAACATAGACAGTAAGAAGAGTCAGTTTCTTGTACTTAATTCGGCATTGTGCATTTTGTATTTAATTCCGATGCAATATCTGTGTTTCATCGTCAATAAGAAGGTCCAGGGGATTCAGTAAACCTGAGGTGAAGCATCCGAATCTATAACTAGTGTCACAGGAATGGTTGAAAACATAGGCAGTAGGAAGAGTCGATCTTCATGTACTTAAGTCGGCATTGTGCCTTTTCTTTTTGATTCCGATGCAATTTCTGTGTTTCATCGTCAATAAGAATGTCCAAGGGATCCAGTAAACCTGAAGTGAAGCATCGGAATCTATAACTAGTGTCACAGGAATGGTTCAAACCATAGACATTAGGAAGAGTCAGTCTTCTTGTACTTAAGTCGGCATTGTGCCTTTTGTATTTAATTCCGATGCAATTTCTGTGTTTCATCGTCAATAAGAAGGTCCAAGGAATACAGTAAACCTGAAGTGAAGCATCGGAATCTATAACTAGTGTCACAGGAATCGTTCAAAACATAGCCAGTAAGAAGAGTCAGTCTTCTTGTACTTAGGTAGGCATTGTGGCGTTTCTATGTTATTCCGATGCAATTTCTGTGTTTCATCGTCAATAAGAAGGTCAGACGGATACAGTCAACCTGAAGAGTAGCTTGGGGATCTATAACTAGGGTCACAGGAATGGTTCAAAACATCGTCAGTAAGAAGAGTCAGTTTCTTGTACTTAAGTCGGCATTGTGACTTTTGTATTTAATTCCGATGCAATTTCTGTTTTTCATCGTTAATTAGTAGGTCAGAGGGATACAGTAAACCTCAAGTCAAGCATCCGAATCTATAACTAGTGTCACAGGAATGGTTCAAAACATAGTCAGTAAAAAGAGTCAGTCTTCTTGTACTTAAGTCGGCATTGTGCCTTTTGTATTTAATTCCGATGCAATATCTGTGTTTCATTGTCAATACGAAAGTCAGAGGGATACAGTAAACCTGAAGTGAAGCATCGGAATCTATAGCTAGTGTCACATGAATGGTTCAAAACATAACAGAAGGAAGAGACAGTCTTCTTGTCCTTAAGTCGGCATTGTGCCTTTTGTATTTTATTCCGATGCAATTTCTGTGTTTCATCGTCAATAAGAAGGTCCAAGGGATACAGTAAACCTGAAGTGAAGCATCAGAATCTATAACTAGTGTCACAGGAATGGTTCAAAACATAGACAGTAAGAACAGTCAGTCTTCTTGTACTTAAGTCGGCATTGTGCCGTTTGTGTTTAATTCCGATGCAAGTTCTGGGTTTCATCGTCAATATGAAGGTCCAAGGGATACAGTAAACCTCAAGTGATGCATCGGAATCTATAACTAGTGTCACAGGAATGGTTCAAAACATAGTCAGTAGGAAAAGTCGGTCTTCATGTAATGAAGTCGGCATTGTGATTTTGTATATAATTCCGATGCAATTTCTGTGTTTCATCGTCAATACGAAGGTCCAAGGGATACAGTATACCGGAAGTGAAGCATCGGAATCTATAACTAGTGTCACAGGAAAGGTTTAAAACATAGACAGTAGGAAGAGTCAGTCTTCTTGTACTTAAGTCGGCATTGTGCCTTTTGTATTTAATTCCGATGCAATTTCTGTGTTTTTTCGTCAATAAGAAGGTCCAAGGTATACAGTAAACCTGAAGTGAAGCATCGGAATCTATAACTAGTGTCACAGGAATGGTTCAAAACATAGACAGTAAGAAGAGTCAGTCCTCTTGTACTTAAGTCGGCATTGTGCCTTTTCTATTTAATTCTGATGCAATTTCAGTGTTTCATCGTCAATACGAAGGTCAGAGCGATACAGTAAACCTGAAGTGAAGCATCGGAATCTATAACTACTGTCACAGGAATTGTTCAAAACATAGTCAGTGAGAAGTGTCGGTCTTCATGTACTTAAGTCGGCGTTGTGCCTTTTGTATATAATTCCGATGCAATTTCTGTCTTTGATCGTCAATAAGAAGGACCAAGGGATACAGTAAAACTGAAGTGAAGCATCGGAATCTATAACTGGTGTCACTGGAATGGTTCAAAATATGGACAGTAAGAAGAGTCAGTCTTCTTGTACTTTAGTCGGCATTGTGCCTTTTGTATTTAATTCCGAAGCAATTTCTGTGTTTCAACGTCAATAACAAGGTCCAAGGGATACAGTAAACCAGGAGTGAAGCATCGGAATCTATAACTAGTGTCAATGGAATGGTTCAAAACATAGACAGTAAGAAGAGTCAGTCTTCTTGTACTTAAGTCGGCATTGTGCCTTTTGTATTTAATTCCGATGCAATATCTGTGTTTCATTGTCAATACGAAAGTCAGAGGGATACAGTAAACCTGAAGTGAAGCATCGGAATCTATAGCTAGTGTCACATGAATGGTTCAAAACATAACAGAAGGAAGAGACAGTCTACTTGTCCTTAAGTCGGCATTGTGCCTTTTGTATTTTATTCCGATGCAATTTCTGTGTTTCATCGTCAATAAGAAGGTCCAAGGGATACAGTAAACCTGGAGTGAAGCATCAGAATCTACAACTAGTGTCACAGGAATGGTTCAAAACATATACAGTAAGAAGAGTCACTCTTCTTGTACTTAAGTCGGCATTGTGCCTTTTGTGTTTAATTCCGATGCAAGTTCTGGGTTTCATCGTCAATATGAAGGTCCAAGGGATACAGTAAACCTCAAGTGATGCATCGGAATCTATAACTAGTGTCACAGGAAAGGTTTAAAACATAGACAGTAGGAAGAGTCAGTCTTCTTGTACTTAAGTCGGCATTGTGCCTTTTGTATTTAATTCCGATGCAATTTTGTGTTTCATCGTCAATAAGAAGGTCAGAGGGATACAGTAAACCTGAAGTGAAGCATCGGAATTTATAACTAGTGTCACCGGAATTTTTCAAATCATAGTCAGTAAGAAGAGTCAGTCTTTATGTACCTAAGTCTGCATTGTGCCTTTTGTGATTAATTCCGATGCAATTTCTGTGTTTCATCGTCAATAAGAAGGTCCAAGGGGTACAGTAAACCTGAAGTGAAGCATCGGAATCTATAACTAGTGTCACAGGAATGGTTCAAAACATACACAGTAAGATAAGTCAGTCGTCTTGTACTTAAGTTGGCATTGTGCCTTTTCTATTTAATTCTGATGCAATTTCAGTGTTTCATCGTCAATACGAAGGTCAGAGCGATACAGTAAACCTGAAGTGAAGCATCGGAATCTATAACTACTGTCACAGGAATTGTTCAAAACATAGTCAGTGAGAAGTGTCGGTCTTCATGTACTTAAGTCGGCATTGTGCCTTTTGTATTTAATTCCGATGCAATTTCTGTGTTTCATCGTCAATAACAAGGTCCAAGGGATACAGTTAACCAGGAGTGAAGCATCGGAATCTATAACTAGTGTCAATGGAATGGTTCAAAACATAGACAGTAAGAAGTGTCAGTCTTCTTGTACTTAAGTCGGCATTGTGCCTTTTGTATTTAATTCCGATGCAATATCTGTGTTTCATTGTCAATACGAAAGTCAGAGTTAACCAGTAAACCTGAAGTGAGGCATCGGAATCTATAGCTAGTGTCACATGAATGGTTCAAAACATAACAGTAAGAAGAGACAGTCTTCTTGTCCTTAAGTCGGCATTGTGCCTTTTGTATTTTATTCCGATGCAATTTCTGTGTTTCATCGTCAATAAGAAGGTCCAAGGGACACAGTAAACCTGGAGTGAAGCATCGGAATCTATAACTAGTGTCACAGGAATGGTTCAAAACATAGACAGTAAGAAGAGTCAGTCTTCTTGTACTTAAGTCGGCATTGAGCCTTTTCTATATAATTCCGATGCAATTTCTGTGCTTCATCGTCAATAAGAAGGTCAGAGGGATACAATAAACCTGAAGTGAAGCATCGGAATCTATAACTAGTGTCACAGGAACGGGTCAAAGCATAGTCAGTAAGAACAGTCAGTCTTCTTGTCCCTAAGTCGGCATTGTGCCTTTTTTATTTAATTACGATGCAATTTCTGTGTTTCATCGTCAATAGGATAGTCCAAGGGATACAGTAAACCAGGAGTGAAGCATCGGAATCTATAACTAGTGTCACTGGAATGGTTCAAAACATAGACACTTAGAAGAGTCAGTTTTCGTGTACTTAAGTAGGCATTTTGCCCTTTGTATTTAATTCCAATGCAATTTCTGTGATTCATCGTCAATAAGAAGGTCTAAGGGATGCAGTAAACCTCAAGTGATGCATCGGAATCTATAACTAGTGTCACAGGAATGGTTCAAAACATAGTCAGTAGGAAAAGTCGGTCTTCATGTAATGAAGTCGGCATTGTGCCTTTTGTGTTTAATTCCGATGCAAGTTCTGGGTTTCATCGTCAATATGAAGGTCCAAGGGATACAGTAAACCTCAAGTGATGCATCGGAATCTATAACTAGTGTCACAGGAATGGTTCAAAACATAGTCAGTTGAAAAGTCGGTCTTCATGTAATGAAGTCGGCATTGTGCCTTTTGTATAAAATTCCGATGCAATTTCTGTGTTTCATCGTCAATACGAAAGTCCAAGGAATACAGTATACCGGAAGTGAAGCATCGGAATCTATAACTAGTGTCACAGGAAAGGTTTAAAACATACACAGTAGGAAGAGTCAGTCTTCTTGTACTTAAGTCGGCATTGTGCCTTTTGTATTTAATTCCGATGCAATTTCTGTGTTTTTTCGTCAATAAGAAGGTCCAAGGTATACAGTAAACCTGAAGTGAAGCATCGGAATCTATAACTAGTGTCACAGGAACGGTTCAAACATTGTCAGTAAGAGGAGTCAGTCTTCTTGTACTTAAGGCGGCATTGTGCCTTCTCTATTTAATTACGATGGAATTTCTGTGTTTCATTGTCAATAAGAAGGACAGAGGGATACAATAAACCTGAAGTGAAGCATCGGAATCTATAACTAGTGTCACAGGAATTGTTCAAAACAAAGTCAGTAAGAAGAGTCAGTCTTCTTGTCCTTAAGTCGGCATTGTGCCTTTTGTATTTAATTCCGATGCAATTTTGTGTTTCATCGTCAATAAGAAGGTCAGAGGGATACAGTAAACCTGAAGTGAAGCATCGGAACTTATAACTAGTGACACAGGAATTTTTCAAATCATAGTCAGTAAGAAGAGTCAGTCTTTATGTACCTAAGTCTGCATTGTGCCTTTTGTGTTTAATTCCGATGCAATTTCTGTGTTTCTTCGTCAATAGGAAGGTCCTAGGTATACAGTAAACCTAAAGTGAAGCATCGGAATCTATAAGTAGTGTCACAGGAATGGTTCAAACATAGTCAGTAAGATTAGTCAGTCTTCTTGTACTTAAGGCGGCATTGTGACTTCTCTATTTAATTCCGATGGAATTTCTGTGTTTCATTGTCAACAAGAAGGACAGAGGGATACAATAAACCTGAAGTGAAGCATCGGAATCTATAACTAGTGTCACAGGAATCGTTCAAAACAAAGTCAGTAAGAAGAGTCAGTCTTCTTGTCCTTAAGTCGGCATTGTGCCTTTTGTATTTAATTCCGATGCAATTTCTGTGTTTCATCGTCAATAAGAAGGTCAGAGGGATACAGTAAACCTGAAGAGAAGCATCGGAATATATAACTAGTGTCACAGGAATTTTTCAAATCATAGTCAGTAAGAAGAGTCAGTCTTTATGTACCTAAGCCTGCATTGTGCCTTTTGTGTTTAATTCCGATGCAATTTCTGTGTTTCATCGTCAATAAGAAGGTCAGAGGGATACAGTAAACCTGAAGTGAAGCATCGGAATCTATAACTAGTGTCACAGGAATTGTTCAAATCATAGTCAGTAAGATGAGTAAGTCTTCTTGTACTTAAGTTGGCGTTGTGCCTTTTGTGTTTAATTCCGATGCAATTTCTGTGTTTCATCGTCAGTACGAAGGTCCAAGGGATACAGTACACCTCAAGTGAAGCATCGGAATCTATAACTAGTGTCACAGGAATGGTTCAAAACATAGTCAGTAAGAAGTGTCGGTCTTCATGTACTTAAGTCGGCATTGTGCCTTTTGTATATAATTCCGATGCAATTTCTGTCTTTGATCGTCAATAAGAAGGACCAAGGGATACAGTAAAACTGAAGTGAAGCATCGGAATCTATAACTGGTGTCACTGGAATGGTTCAAAATATGGACAGTAAGAAGAGTCAGTCTTCTTGTACTTTAGTCGGCATTCTGCCTTTTGTATTTAATTCCGATGCAATTTCTGTGTTTCATCGTCAATAACAAGGTCCAAGGGTTACAGTAAACCAGGAGTGAAGCATCGGAATCTATAACTAGTGTCAATGGAATGGTTCAAAACATAGACAGTAAGAAGGGTCAGTCTTCTTGTACTTAAGTCGGCATTGTGCCTTTTGTATTTTATTCCGATGCAATTTCTGTGTTTCATCGTCAATAAGAAGGTCAGAGGGATACAGTAAACCTGAAGTGAAGCATCGGAATCTATAACTAGTGTCACAGGAATTGTTCAAATCATAGTCAGTAAGATGAGTTAGTCTTCTTGTACTTAAGTCGGCGTTGTGCCTTTTGTGTTTAATTCCGATGCAATTTCTGTGTTTCATCGTCAGTAAGAAGGTCCAAGGGGTACAGTAAACCTCAAGTGAAGCATCGGAATCTATAACTAGTGTCACAGGAATGGTTCAAAACATAGTCAGTAAGAAGTGTCGGTCTTCATGTACTTAAGTCGGCATTGTGCCTTTTGTATATAATTCCGATGCAATTTCTGTCTTTGATCGTCAATAAGAAGGACCAAGGGATACAGTAAAACTGAAGTGAAGCATCGGAATCTTTAACTGGTGTCACTGGAATGGTTCAAAATATGGACAGTAAGAAGAGTCAGTCTTCTTGTACTTTAGTCGGCATTGTGCCTTTTGTATTTAATTCCGATGCAATTTCTGTGTTTCAACGTCAATAACAAGGTCCAAGGGATACAGTAAACCAGGAGTGAAGCATCGGAATCTATAACTAGTGTCAATGGAATGGTTCAAAACATAGACAGTAAGAAGAGTCAGTCTTCTTGTACTTAAGGCGGCATTGTGCCTTTTGTATTTAATTCCGATGCAATATCTGTGTTTCATTGTCAATACGAAAGTCAGAGGGA
This sequence comes from Schistocerca piceifrons, assembly GCF_021461385.2. Classification (NCBI taxonomy): domain Eukaryota; kingdom Metazoa; phylum Arthropoda; class Insecta; order Orthoptera; family Acrididae; genus Schistocerca; species Schistocerca piceifrons. The sequence continues at coordinate 650,089 of NW_025727424.1, read as the reverse complement.
TACAGTAAACCTGAAGTGAAGCATCGGAATCTATAGCTAGTGTCACATGAATGGTTCAAAACATAACAGAAGGAAGAGACAGTCTACTTGTCCTTAAGTCGGCATTGTGCCTTTTGTATTTTATTCCGATGCAATTTCTGTGTTTCATCGTCAATAAGAAGGTCCAAGGGATACAGTAAACCTGGAGTGAAGCATCAGAATCTACAACTAGTGTCACAGGAATGGTTCAAAACATATACAGTAAGAAGAGTCAGTCTTCTTGTACTTAAGTCGGCATTGTGCCTTTTGTGTTTAATTCCGATGCAAGTTCTGGGTTTCATCGTCAAAATGAAGGTCCAAGGGATACAGTAAACCTCAAGTGATGCATCGGAATCTATAACTAGTGTCACAGGAATGGTTCAAAACATAGTCAGTAGGAAAAGTCGGTCTTCATGTAATGAAGTCGGCATTGTGCCTTTTGTATATAATTCCGATGCAATTTCTGTGTTTCATCGTCAATACGAAGGTCCAAGGGATACAGTATTCCGGAAGTGAAGCATCGGAATCTATAACTAGTGTCACAGAAAGGTTTAAAACATAGACAGTAGGAAGAGTCAGTGTTCTTGTACTTAAGTCGGCATTGTGCCTTTTGTATTTAATTCCGATGCAATTTTGTGTTTCATCGTCAATAAGAAGGTCAGAGGGATACAGTAAACCTGAAGTGAAGCATCGGAATTTATAACTAGTGTCACCGGAATTTTTCAAATCATAGTCAGTAAGAAGAGTCAGTCTTTATGTACCTAAGTCTGCATTGTGCCTTTTGTGATTAATTCCGATGCAATTTCTGTGTTTCATCGTCAATAAGAAGGTCCAAGGGGTACAGTAAACCTGAAGTGAAGCATCGGAATCTATAACTAGTGTCACAGGAATGGTTCAAAACATACACAGTAAGATAAGTCAGTCGTCTTGTACTTAAGTTGGCATTGTGCCTTTTCTATTTAATTCTGATGCAATTTCAGTGTTTCATCGTCAATACGAAGGTCAGAGCGATACAGTAAACCTGAAGTGAAGCATCGGAATCTATAACTACTGTCACAGGAATTGTTCAAAACATAGTCAGTGAGAAGTGTCGGTCTTCATGTACTTAAGTCGGCGTTGTGCCTTTTGTATATAATTCCGATGCAATTTCTGTCTTTGATCGTCAATAAGAGGGACCAAGGGATACAGTAAAACTGAAGTGAAGCATCGGAATCTATAACTGGTGTCACTGGAATGGTTCAAAATATGGACAGTAAGAAGAGTCAGTCTTCTTGTACTTTAGTCGGCATTGTGCCTTTTGTATTTAATTCCGATGCAATTTCTGTGTTTCATCGTCAATAACAAGGTCCAAGGGATACAGTAAACCAGGAGTGAAGCATCGGAATCTATAACTAGTGTCAATGGAATGGTTCAAAACAAAGACAGTAAGAAGTGTCAGTCTTCTTGTACTTAAGTCGGCATTGTGCCTTTTGTATTTAATTCCGATGCAATATCTGTGTTTCATTGTCAATACGAAAGTCAGAGTTAACCAGTAAACCTGAAGTGAAGCATCGGAATCTATAGCTAGTGTCACATGAATGGTTCAAAACATAACAGTAAGAAGAGACAGTCTTCTTGTCCTTAAGTCGGCATTGTGCCTTTTGTATTTTATTCCGATGCAATTTCTGTGTTTCATCGTCAATAAGAAGGTCCAAGGGACACAGTAAACCTGGAGTGAAGCATCGGAATCTATAACTAGTGTCACAGGAATGGTTCAAAACATAGACAGTAAGAAGAGTCAGTCTTCTTGTACTTAAGTCGGCATTGAGCCTTTTCTATATAATTCCGATGCAATTTCTGTGCTTCATCGTCAATAAGAAGGTCAGAGGGATACAATAAACCTGAAGTGAAGCATCGGAATCTATAACTAGTGTCACAGGAACGGTTCAAAGCATAGTCAGTAAGAACAGTCAGTCTTCTTGTCCCTAAGTCGGCATTGTGCCTTTTTTATTTAATTACGATGCAATTTCTGTGTTTCATCGTCAATAGGATAGTCCAAGGGATACAGTAAACCAGGAGTGAAGCATCGGAATCTATAACTAGTGTCACTGGAATGGTTCAAACATAGACACTTAGAAGAGTCAGTTTTCGTGTACTTAAGTAGGCATTTTGCCCTTTGTATTTAATTCCAATGCAATTTCTGTGATTCATCGTCAATAAGAAGGTCCAAGGGATGCAGTGAAACTGAAGTCAAGCATCGGAATCTATAACTAGTGTCACAGGAATGGTTCAAAGCATAGCCAGTAAGATGAGTCAGTCTTCTTGTACTTAAGTAGCCATTGTGGCGTTTCTATTTAATTCCGATGCAATTTCTGTGTTACATCGTCAATTAGAAGGTCAGAGGGATACAGTCAACCTGAAGTGTAGCTTGGGGATCTATAACTAGGGTCACAGGAATGGTTCAAAACATCGTCAGTAAGAAGAGTCAGTTTCTTGTACTTAAGTCGGCATTGTGCCTTTTGTATTTTATTCCGATGCAATTTCTGTGTTTCATCGTCAATAAGAAGGTCCAAGGGATACAGTAAACCTGGAGTGAAGCATCAGAATCTATAACTAGGGTCACAGGAATGGTTCAAAACATCGTCAGTAAGAAGAGTCAGTTTCTTGTACTTAAGTCGGCATTGTGCCTTTTGTGTTTAATTCCGATGCAAGTTCTGGGTTTCATCGTCAATATGAAGGTCCAAGGGATACAGTAAACCTCAAGTGATGCATCGGAATCTATAACTAGTGTCACAGGAATGGTTCAAAACATAGTCAGTAGGAAAAGTCGGTCTTCATGTAATGAAGTCGGCATTGTGCCTTTTGTATAAAATTCCGATGCAATTTCTGTGTTTCATCGTCAATACGAAAGTCCAAGGAATACAGTATACCGGAAGTGAAGCATCGGAATCTATAACTAGTGTCACAGGAAAGGTTTAAAACATAGACAGTAGGAAGAGTCAGTCTTCTTGTACTTAAGTCGGCATTGTGCCTTTTGTATTTAATTCCGATGCAATTTCTGTGTTTTTTCGTCAATAAGAAGGTCCAAGGTATACAGTAAACCTGAAGTGAAGCATCGGAATCTATAACTAGTGTCACAGGAACGGTTCAAACATTGTCAGTAAGAGGAGTCAGTCTTCTTGTACTTAAGGCGGCATTGTGCCTTCTCTATTTAATTCCGATGGAATTTCTGTGTTTCATTGTCAATAAGAAGGACAGAGGGATACAATAAACCTGAAGTGAAGCATCGGAATCTATAACTAGTGTCACAGGAATTGTTCAAAACAAAGTCAGTAAGAAGAGTCAGTCTTCTTGTCCTTAAGTCGGCATTGTGCCTTTTGTATTTAATTCCGATGCAATTTTGTGTTTCATCGTCAATAAGAAGGTCAGAGGGATACAGTAAACCTGAAGTGAAGCATCGGAATCTATAACTAGTGTCACAGGAATGGTTCAAAACATACACAGTAAGATAAGTCAGTCGTCTTGTACTTAAGTTGGCATTGTGCCTTTTCTATTTACTTCTGATGCAATTTCAGTGTTTCATCGTCAATAAGAAGGTTAGAGGGATACAGTAAACCTGAAGTGAAGCATCGGAATCTATAACTACTGTCACAGGAATTGTTCAAACCATAGTCAGTAAGAAGTGTCGGTCTTCATATACTTAAGTCGGCATTGTGCCTTTTGTATATAATTCCGATGCAATTTCTGTCTTTGATCGGCAATAAGAAGGACCAAGGGATACAGTAAAACTGAAGTGAAGCATCGGAATCTATAACTGGTGTCACTGGAATGGTTCAAAATATGGACAGTAAGAAGAGTCAGTCTTCTTGTACTTAAGTCGGCATTGTGCCTTTTGTATTTAATTCCGATGCAATATCTGTGTTTCATTGTCAATACGAAGGTCAGAGTTAACCAGTAAACCTGAAGTGAAGCATCGGAATCTATAGCTAGTGTCACATGAATGGTTCAAAACATAGTCAGTAAGAAGAGTCAGTCATCTTGTACTTAAGTCGGCATTGTGCCTTTCGTATATAATTACGATGCAATTTCTGTGTTTCATCGTCAATAAGAAGGTCCAAGGGACACAGTAAACCTGGAATGAAGCATCGGAATCTATAACTAGTGTCACAGGAATGGTTCAAAACATAGACAGTAAGAAGAGTCAGTCTTCTTGTACTTAAGTCGGTATTGAGACTTTTCTATATAATTCCGATGCAATTTCTGTGCTTCATCGTCAATAAGAAGGTCAGAGGGATACAATAAACCTGAAGTGAAGCATCGGAATCTATAACTAGTGTCAGAGGAACGGTTCAAAGCATAGTCAGTGAGAACAGTCAGTCTTGTTGTCCCTAAGTCGGCATTGTGTTTTTTTTTATTTAATTACGATGCAATTTCTGTGTTTCATCGTCAATAGGATAGTCCAAGGGATACAGTAAACCTGGAGTGAAGCATCGGAATCTATAACTAGTGTCACTGGAATGGTTCAAAACATAGACACTTAGAAGAGTCAGTTTTCGTGTACTTAAGTAGGCATTTTGCCCTTTGTATTTAATTCCGATGCAATTTCTGTGATTCATCGTCAATAAGAAGGTCCAAGGGATACAGTAAAACTGAAGTCAAGCATCGGAATCTATAACTAGTGTCACAGGAATGGTTCAAAGCATAGCCAGTAAGATGAGTCAGTCTTCTTGTACTTAAGTTGGCATTGTGCATTTTCTATTTAGTTCCGACGCAATTTCTGTGTTTCATCGTCAATAAGAAGGTACAAGGGATACAGTAAAACTGGAGTGAAGCATCGGAATCTATAACTAGTGTCAATGGAATGGTTCAAAACATAGACAGTAAGAAGAGTCAGTTTCTTGTACTTAATTCGGCATTGTGCATTTTGTATTTAATTCCGATGCAATATCTGTGTTTCATCGTCAATAAGAAGGTCCAGGGGATTCAGTAAACCTGAGGTGAAGCATCCGAATCTATAACTAGTGTCACAGGAATGGTTGAAAACATAGGCAGTAGGAAGAGTCGATCTTCATGTACTTAAGTCGGCATTGTGCCTTTTCTTTTTGATTCCGATGCAATTTCTGTGTTTCATCGTCAATAAGAATGTCCAAGGGATCCAGTAAACCTGAAGTGAAGCATCGGAATCTATAACTAGTGTCACAGGAATGGTTCAAACCATAGACATTAGGAAGAGTCAGTCTTCTTGTACTTAAGTCGGCATTGTGCCTTTTGTATTTAATTCCGATGCAATTTCTGTGTTTCATCGTCAATAAGAAGGTCCAAGGAATACAGTAAACCTGAAGTGAAGCATCGGAATCTATAACTAGTGTCACAGGAATCGTTCAAAACATAGCCAGTAAGAAGAGTCAGTCTTCTTGTACTTAGGTAGGCATTGTGGCGTTTCTATGTTATTCCGATGCAATTTCTGTGTTTCATCGTCAATAAGAAGGTCAGACGGATACAGTCAACCTGAAGAGTAGCTTGGGGATCTATAACTAGGGTCACAGGAATGGTTCAAAACATCGTCAGTAAGAAGAGTCAGTTTCTTGTACTTAAGTCGGCATTGTGACTTTTGTATTTAATTCCGATGCAATTTCTGTTTTTCATCGTTAATTAGTAGGTCAGAGGGATACAGTAAACCTCAAGTCAAGCATCCGAATCTATAACTAGTGTCACAGGAATGGTTCAAAACATAGTCAGTAAAAAGAGTCAGTCTTCTTGTACTTAAGTCGGCATTGTGCCTTTTGTATTTAATTCCGATGCAATATCTGTGTTTCATTGTCAATACGAAAGTCAGAGGGATACAGTAAACCTGAAGTGAAGCATCGGAATCTATAGCTAGTGTCACATGAATGGTTCAAAACATAACAGAAGGAAGAGACAGTCTTCTTGTCCTTAAGTCGGCATTGTGCCTTTTGTATTTTATTCCGATGCAATTTCTGTGTTTCATCGTCAATAAGAAGGTCCAAGGGATACAGTAAACCTGAAGTGAAGCATCAGAATCTATAACTAGTGTCACAGGAATGGTTCAAAACATAGACAGTAAGAACAGTCAGTCTTCTTGTACTTAAGTCGGCATTGTGCCGTTTGTGTTTAATTCCGATGCAAGTTCTGGGTTTCATCGTCAATATGAAGGTCCAAGGGATACAGTAAACCTCAAGTGATGCATCGGAATCTATAACTAGTGTCACAGGAATGGTTCAAAACATAGTCAGTAGGAAAAGTCGGTCTTCATGTAATGAAGTCGGCATTGTGATTTTGTATATAATTCCGATGCAATTTCTGTGTTTCATCGTCAATACGAAGGTCCAAGGGATACAGTATACCGGAAGTGAAGCATCGGAATCTATAACTAGTGTCACAGGAAAGGTTTAAAACATAGACAGTAGGAAGAGTCAGTCTTCTTGTACTTAAGTCGGCATTGTGCCTTTTGTATTTAATTCCGATGCAATTTCTGTGTTTTTTCGTCAATAAGAAGGTCCAAGGTATACAGTAAACCTGAAGTGAAGCATCGGAATCTATAACTAGTGTCACAGGAATGGTTCAAAACATAGACAGTAAGAAGAGTCAGTCCTCTTGTACTTAAGTCGGCATTGTGCCTTTTGTGTTTAATTCCGATGCAAGTTCTGGGTTTCATCGTCAATATGAAGGTCCAAGGGATACAGTAAACCTCAAGTGATGCATCGGAATCTATAACTAGTGTCACAGGAATGGTTCAAAACATAGTCAGTAGGAAAAGTCGGTCTTCATGTAATGAAGTCGGCATTGTGCCTTTTGTATATAATTTTGATGCAATTTCTGTGTTTCATCGTCAATACGAAGGTCTAAGGGATACAGTATACCGGAAGTGAAGCATCGGAATCTATAACTAGTGTCACAGGAAAGGTTTAAAACATAGACAGTAGGAAGAGTCAGTCTTCTTGTACTTAAGTCGGCATTGTGCCTTTTGTATTTAATTCCGATGCCATTTCTGTGTTTTTTCGTCAATAAGAAGGTCTAAGGTATACAGTAAACCTGAAGTGAAGCATCGGAATCTATTACTAGTGTCACAGGAATGGTTCAAACATAGTCAGTAAGAGGAGTCAGTCTTCTGGTACTTAAGGCGGCATTGTGCCTTCTCTATTTAATTGCGATGGAATTTCTGTGTTTCATTTTCAATACGAAGGACAGAGGGATACAATTAACCTGAAGTGAAGCATCGGAAGCTATAACTAGTGTCACAGGAATTGTTCAAAGCAAAGTCAGTAATTAGAGTCAGTCTTCTTGTCCTTAAGTCGGCATTGTGCCTTTTGTATTTAATTCCGATGAAATTTTGTGTTTCATCGTCAATAAGAAGGTCCGAGGGATACAGTAAACCTGAAGTGAAGCATCGGAATCTATAACTAGTGTCAATGGAATGGTTCAAAACATAGACAGTAAGATAAGTCAGTCGTCTTGTACTTAAGTTGGCATTGTGCCTTTTCTATTTAATTCTGATGCAATTTCAGTGTTTCATCGTCAATAAGAAGGTCAGAGGGATACAGTAAACCTGAAGTGAAGCATCGGAATCTATAACTACTGTCACAGGAATTGTTCAAAACATAGTCAGTAAGAAGTGTCAGTCTTCTTGTACTTTAGTCGGCATTGTGCCTTTTGTATTTAATTTCCGATGCAATTTCTGTGTTTAATCGTCAATAACAAGGTCCAAGCTACAGTAAACCAGGAGTGAAGCATCGGAATCTATAACTAGTGTCAATGGAATGGTTCAAAACATAGACAGTAAGAAGAGTCAGTCTTCTTGTACTTAAGTCGGCATTGTGCCTTTTGTATTTAATTCCGATGCAATATCTGTGTTTCATTGTCAATACGAAAGTCAGAGTTAACCAGTAAACCTGAAGTGAAGCATCGGAATCTATAGCTAGTGTCACATGAATGGTTCAAACATAACAGTAAGAAGAGACAGTCTTCTTGTCCTTAAGTCGGCATTGTGCCTTTTGTATTTTATTCCGATGCAATTTCTGTGTTTCATCGTCAATAAGAAGGTCCAAGGGACACAGTAAACCTTGAGTGAAGCATCGGAATCTATAACTAGTGTCACAGGAATGGTTCAAAACATAGACAGTAAGAAGAGTCAGTCTCCTTGTACTTAAGTCGGCATTGAGCCTTTTCTATATATTTCCGATGCAATTTCTGTGCTTCATCGTCAATAAGAAGGTCAGAAGTATACAATAAACCTGAAGTCAAGCATCGGAATCTATAACTAGTGTCACAGGAACGGTTCAAAGCATAGTCAGTAAGAACAGTCAGTCTTCTTGTCCCTAAGTCGGCATTGTGCCTTTTTTATTTAATTACGATGCAATTTCTGTGTTTCATCGTCAATATGATAGTCCAAGGGATACAGGAAACCTGGAGTGAAGCATCGGAATCTATAACTAGTGTCACTGGAATGGTTCAAAACATAGACACTTAGCAGATTCAGTTTTCGTGTACTTAAGTAGGCATTTTGCCCTTTGTATTTAATTCCGATGCAATTTCTGTGATTCATCGTCAATAAGAAGGTCCAAGGGATACAGTAAAACTGAAGTCAAGCATCGGAATCTATAACTTGTGTCACAGGAATGGTTCAAAGCATAGCCAGTAAGATGAGTCAGTCTTCTTGTACTTAAGTAGCCATTGTGGCGTTTCTATTTAATTCCGATGCAATTTCTGTGTTTCATCGTCAATTAGAAGGTCAGAGGGATACAGTAAACCTGAAGTGAAGCATCGGGATCTATAACTAGCGTCACAGGAATAGTTCAAAACATAGTCAGTAAGAAGAGTCAGTCTTCTTGTCCTTAAGTCGGCATTGTGCCTTTTGTATTTAATTCCGATGTATTTTCTGTCTTTCATCGTCAATAAGAAGGTCCAAGGGATACAGTAAACCTGGAGTGAAGCATCGGAATCTATAACTAGTGTCACAGGAATGGTTCAAAACATAGACAGTATGAAGAGTCAGTCTTCTTGTACTTAAGTCGGCATTGTGCCTTTTCTATTTAGTTCCGACGCAATTTCTGTGTTTCATCGTCAATAAGAAGGTACAAGGGATACAGTAAAACTGGAGTGAAGCATCGGAATCTATAACTAGTGTCAATGGAATGGTTCAAAACATAGACAGTAAGAAGAGTCAGTCTTCTTGTACTTAATTCGGCATTGTGCCTTTTGTATTTAATTCCGAAGCAAAATCTGTGTTTCATCGTCAATAAGAAGGTCCAGGGGATACAGTAAACCTGAGGTGAAGCATCGGAATCTATAACTAGTGTCACAGGAATGGTTCAAAGCATAGGCAGTAGGAAGAGTCGATCTTCACGTACTTAAGTCGGCATTGTGCCTTTTGTATTTGATTCCGATGCAATTTCTGTATTTCATCGTGAATAAGAAGGTCCAAGGGATCCAGTAAACCTGAAGTGAAGCATCGGAATCTATAACTAGTGTCACAGGAATGGTTCAAACCATAGACATTAGGAAGAGTCAGTCTTCTTGTACTTAAGTCGGCATTGTGCCTTTTGTATTTAATTCCGATGCAATTTCTGTGTTTCATCGTCAATAAGAAGGTCCAAGGAATACAGTAAACCTGAAGTGAAGCATCGGAATCTATAACTAGTGTCACAGGAATGGTTCAAAACATAGCCAGTAAGAAGAGTCAGTCTCCTTGTACTTAGGTAGGCATTGTGGCGTTTCTATGTAATTCCGATGCAATTTCTGTGTTTCATCGTCAATAAGAAGGTCAGAGGGATACAGTCAACCTGAAGTGTTGCTTGGGGATCTATACCTAGGGTCACAGGAATGGTTCAAAACATCGTCAGTAAGAAGAGTAAGTTTCTTGTACTTAAGTCGGCATTGTGCCTTTTGTATTTAATTCCGATGCAATTTCTGTGTTTCATCGTTAATTAGTAGGTCAGAGGGATACAGTAAACCTGAAGTCAAGCATCCGAATCTATAACTAGTGTCACAGGAATGGTTCAAAACATAGTCAGTAAAAAGAGTCAGTCTTCTTGTACTTAAGTCGGCATTGTGCCTTTTGTGTTTAATTCCGATGCAATTTCTGAGTTTCATCGTCAATAAGAAAGTCCAAGGGATACAGTAAACCTGAAGTGAAGCATCGGAATCTGTAACTAGTGTCACAGGAATGGTTCAAATCATAGACGGTAAGATGAGTCAGTCTTCTTGTAGTTAAGTCGGCATTGTGCCTTTTGTATTTAATTCCGATGCAATTTCTGTGTTTCATCGTCAATAAGAATGTCTAAGGGATACAGTAAACCTCAAGTGAAGCATCGGAATCTATAACTAGTGTCACAGGAAAGGTCCAAAGCATAGTCAGTAGGAAGAGTCGGTCTTCATGTACTAAAGTCGGCATTGTGCCTTTTGTATTAAATTCCGACGCAATTTCTGTGTTTCATCGTCAATAAGAAGGTCAGTGGGATACAGTAAACCTCAAGTGAAGCATCGGAATCTATAACTAGTGTCACAGGAATGGTTCAAAACATAGACAGTAGGAAGAGTCAGTCTTCTTGTACTTAAGTCGGCATTGTGCCTTTTGTATTTAATTCCGATGCAATTTCTGTGTTTCATCGTCAATAAGGAGTTCCAAGGGATACAGAAAAACTGAAGTCAAGCATCGGAATCTATAACTAGTGTCACAGGAATGGTTCAAAAACGTAGCCAATAAGAAGAGTCAGTCTCCTTGTACCTAAGTAGGAATTGTGGCGTTTCTATTTAATTCCGATGCAATTTCTGTGTTTCATCATCAATACGAAGGTCAGAGGATACAGTAAACCTGAAGTGAAGCATCGCGATCTATAACTAGTGTCACAGGAATGGTTCAAAACATAGTCACTAAGAAGAGTCAGTCTTCTTGTACTTAAGTCGGCATTGTGCCTTTTGTATTTAATTCCGATGCAATTTCTGTTTTTCTTCGTCAATAAGAAGGTCCAAGGTATACAGTAAACCTGAAGTGAAGCATCGGAATCTATAACTAGTGTCACAGGAATGGTTCAAACATAGTCAGTAAGAGGAGTCAGTCTTCTTGTACTTAAGGCGGCATTGTGCCTTCTCTATATAATTCCGATGGAATTTCTGTGTTTCATTGTCAATAAGAAGGTTAGAGGGATACAATAAACCTGAAGTGAAGCATCGGAATCTATAACTAGTGTCACAGGAATTGTTCAATACAAAGTCAGTAAGAAGAGTAAGTCTTCTTGTCCTTAAGTCGGCATTGTGCCTTTTGTATTTAATTCCGATGCAATTTCTGTGTTTCATCGTCAATAAGAAGGTCAGAGGGAAACAGTAAACATGAAGTGAAGCATCGGAATCTATAACTAGTGTCACAGGAATGGTTCAAAACATACACAGTAAGATAAGTCAGTCGTCTTGTACTTAAGTTGGCATTGTGCCTTTTCTATTTAATTCTGATGCAATTTCAGTGTTTCATCTTCAATAAGAAGGTCAGAGGGATACAGTAAACCTGAAGTGAAGCATCGGAATCTATAACTAGTGTCACAGGAATTGTTCAAAACATAGTCAGTAAGATGAGTAAGTCTTCTTGTACTTAAGTCGGCGTTGTGCCTTTTGTGTTTAATTCCGATGCAATTTCTGTGTTTCATCGTCAGTAAGAAGGTCCAAGGGATACAGTAAACCGCAAGTGAAGCATCGGAATCTATAACTAGTGTCACAGGAATGGTTCAAAACATAGTCAGTCGGAAGTGTCGGTCTTCATGTACTTAAGTCGGCATTGTGCCTTTTGTATATAATTCCGATGCAATTTCTGTCTTTGATCGTCAATAAGAAGGACCAAGGGATACAGTAAACCTGAAGTGAAGCATCGGAATCTATAACTGGTGTCACTGGAATGGTTCAGAATATGGACAGTAAGAAGAGTTAGTGTTCTTGTACTTTAGTCGGCATTGTGCCTTTTGTGTTTAATGCCGATTCAATTTCTGTGATTCATCGTCTATAAGAAGGCCCAAGGGATACAGTAACCCTGAAGTGAAGCATCGGACTCTGCAACTAGTGTCACAGAAATGGTTCAAAATATAGACAGTAGAAGAGTCAGTCTTCTTGTACTTAAGTCGGCATTTTGCCGTTTGTATTTAATTCCGATGCAATTTCTGAGTTTCATAGTCAATAAGAAGGTCCAGGGAAACAGTAAACCTGAAGTGAAGCATCGGAATCTATAACTAGTGTCACAAGAATGGTTCAAATCATAGTCAGTACGAAGAGTCATTCTTCTTGTCCTTAAGTCGGCATTGTGCCTTTTGTATTTAATTCCGATGCAATTTCTTAGTTTCATCATCAATATGGTCAGAGGGATAAGTAAACCTGGAGTGAAGCATCAGTATGTATAACTAGTGTCACAGGAATGGTTCAAAACATAGACAGTAAGAAGAGTCAGTCTACTTGTACTTAAGTCGGCATTGTGCCTTTTGTATTTAATTATGATGCAATTTCTGTGTTTCATCGTCAATAAGAAGGTCAGACGGATACAGTAAACCTGAAGTGAAGCATCGGGATCTATAACTAGTGTCACAGGAATGGTTCAAAACATAGTCAGTAAGAAGAGTCAGTCTTCTTGTCCTTAAGTCGGCTTTGTGCCTTTTGTATTTAATTCCGATGTATTTTCTGTCTTTCATCGTGAATAAGAAGGTCCAGGGGATCCAGTAAACCTGAGGTTTAGCATCGGAATCAATAACTAGTGTCACAGGAATGGTTCAAAACATAGTCAGTAAGAGGAGTCAGTCTTCTTGTACTTAAGGCGGCATTGTGCCTTCTCTATATAATTCCGATGGAATTTCTGTGTTTCATTGTCAATAAGAAGGACAGAGGGATACAATAAACCTGAAGTGAAGCATCGGAATCTATAACTAGTGTCACAGGAATTGTTCAAAACAAAGTCAGTAAGAAGAGTAAGTCTTCTTGTCCTTAAGTCGGCATTGTGCCTTTTGTATTTAATTCCGATGCAATTTCTGTGTTTCATCGTCAATACGAAGGTCAGAGGGAAACAGTGAACATGAAGTGAAGCATCGGAATCTATAACTAGTGTCACAGGAATTTTTCAAATCATTGTCAGTAAGAAGAGTCAGTCTTTATGTACCTAAGTCTGTATTGTGCCTTTTGTGTTTAATTCCGATGCAATTTCTGTGTTTCATCATCAATAAGAAGGTCCAAGGGATACAGTAAACCTGAAGTGAAGCATCGGAATCTATAACTAGTGTCACAGGAATGGTTCAAAACATACACAGTAAGATAAGTCAGTCGTCTTGTACTTAAGTTGGCATTGTGCGTTTTCTATTTAATTCTGATGCAATTTCAGTGTTTCATCTTCAATAAGAAGGTCAGAGGGATACAGTAAACCTGAAGTGAAGCATCGGAATCTATAACTAGTGTCACAGGAATTGTTCAAAACATAGTCAGTAAGATGAGTAAGTCTTCTTGTACTTAAGTCGGCGCTGTGCCTTTTGTGTTTAATTCCGATGCAATTTCTGTGTTTCATCGTCAGTAAGAAGGTCCAAGGGATACAGTAAACCTCAAGTGAAGCATCGGAATCTATAACTAGTGTCACAGGAATGGTTCAAAACATAGTCAGTCGGAAGTGTCGGTCTTCATGTACTTAAGTCGGCATTGTGCCTTTTGTATATAATTCCGATGCAATTTCTGTCTTTGATCGTCAATAAGAAGGACCAAGGGATACAGTAAACCTGAAGTGAAGCATCGGAATCTATAACTGGTGTCACTGGAATGGTTCAGAATATGGACAGTAAGAAGAGTTAGTCTTCTTGTACTTTAGTCGGCATTGTGCCTTTTGTGTTTAATGCCGATTCAATTTCTGTGATTCATCGTCTATAAGAAGGCCCAAGGGATACAGTAACCCTGAAGTGAAGCATCGGACTCTGCAACTAGTGTCACAGAAATGGTTCAAAACATAGACAGTAGAAGAGTCAGTCTTCTTGTACTTAAGTCGGCATTTTGCCTTTTGTATTTAATTCCGATGCAATTTCTGAGTTTCATAGTCAATAAGAAGGTCCAGGGAAACAGTAAACCTGAAGTGAAGCATCGGAATCTATAACTAGTGTCACAAGAATGGTTCAAATCATAGTCAGTACGAAGAGTCAGTCTTCTTGTCCTTAAGTCGGCATTGTGCCTTTTGTATTTAATTCCGATGCAATTTCTTTGTTACATCGGCAATATGGTCAGAGGGATAAGTAAACCTGGAGTGAAGCATCAGTATGTATAACTAGTGTCACAGGAATGGTTCAAAACATAGACAGTAAGAAGAGTCAGTCTTCTTGTACTTAAGTCGGCATTGTGCCTTTTGTATTTAATTATGATGCAATTTCTGTGTTTCATCGTCAATAAGAAGGTCAGACGGATACAGTAAACCTGAAGTGAAGCATCGGGATCTATAACTAGTGTCACAGGAATGGTTCAAAACATAGTCAGTAAGAAGAGTCAGTCTTCTTGTCCTTAAGTCGGCATTGTGCCTTTTGTATTTAATTCCGATGTATTTTCTGTCTTTCATCGTCAATAAGAAGGTCCAGGGGATACAGTAAACCTGAGGTTTAGCATCGGAATCTATAACTAGTGTTACAGGAATGGTTCAAAACATAGGCAGTAGGAAGAGTCGATCTTCATGTAATTAAGTCGGCATTGTGCCTTTTGTATTTAATTCCGATGCAATTTCTGTGTTGCATCGTCAATAAGAAGGTCCAAGGGATCCAGTAAACCTGAAGTGAAGCATCGGAATCTATAACTAGTGTCACAGGAATGGTTCAAACCATAGACATTAGGAAGAGTCAGTCTTCTTGTACTTAAGTCGGCATTGTGCCTTTTGTATTTAATTCCGATGCAATTTCTGTGTTTCATCGTCAATAAGAAGGTCAGAGGGATACAGTCAACCTGAAGTCTAGCTTCGGGATCTATAACTAGTGTCACAGGAATGGTCCAAAACATCGTCAGTAAGAAGAGTCAGTTTCTTGTACTTAAGTCGGCATTGTGCCTTTTGTATTTAATTCCGATGCAATTTCTGTGTTCCATCGTCAATTAGAAGGTCGGAGGGATACAGTAAACCTGAAGTCAAGCATCCGAATCTATAACTAGTGTCACAGGAATGGTTCAAAACATAGTCAGTAAAAAGAGTCAGTCTTCTTGTACTTAAGTCGGCATTGTGCACTTTGTATTTAATTTCGATGCAATTTTTGTGTTTCATCGTCAATAAGAAGATCAGAGGGGTACAGTAAACCTGAAGTGAAGCATCGTAATCTGTAACTAGTGCACAGGAATGGTTCAAAGCATAGTCAGTAAGAAGAGTCAGTCTTCTTGTAAATAAGTCGGCATTGTGCCTTTTGTGTTTAATTCCGATGCAATTTCTGTGTTTCATCGTCAATTAGAAGGTCGGAGGGATACAGTAAACCTGAAGTGAAGCATCGGAATCTGTAACTAGTGTCACAGGAATGGTTCAAAACATAGACGGTAAGATGAGTCAGTCTTCTTGTAGTTAAGTCGGCACTGTGCCTTTTGTATTTAATTCCGATGCAATTTCTGTGTTTCATCGTCAATAAGAAGGTCTAAGGGATACAGTAAACCTGAAGTGAAGCATCGGAATCTATAACTAGTGTCACAGGAATGGTTCAAATCATAGACAGTAACAAGAGTCAGTCCTCGTGTACTTAAAGTGGCATTTTGCCTTTTGTATTTAATTCCAATGCAATTTCTGTGTTTCATCGTCAATAAGAAGGTCCAAGGGAAACAGTAAAGCTGAAATGAAGCATCGGAATCTATAACTAGTGTCACAGGAATCGTTCAAAACATAGTCAATAAGAAGAGTCAGTCTTCTTGTACTTAAGTCGGCATTGTGCCTTTTCTATTTAATTCCGATGCAATTTCTGTGTTTCATCGTCAATAACAAGGTCCAAGGGATACAGTAAACCAGGAGTGAAGCATCGGAATCCATAACTAGTGCCAATGGAATGGTTCAAAACATAGACAGTAAGAAGAGTCAGTCTTCTTGTACTTAAGTCGGCATTGTGACTTTTGTATTTAATTCCGATGCAATATCTGTGTTACATTGTCAATACGAAAGTGAGAGGGATACAGTAAACCTGAAGTGAAGCATCGGAATCTATAGCTAGTGTCACATGAATGGTTCAAAACATAACAGTAAGAGGAGACAGTCTTCATGCCCTTAAGTCGGCATTGTGCCTTTTGTATTTTATTCCGATGCAATTTCTGTGTTTCATCGTCAATAAGAAGGTCCAAGGGATACAGTAAACCTGGAGTGAAGCATCGGAATCTATAACTAGTGTCACAGGAATGGTTCAAAACATAGACAGTAAGAAGAGTCAGTCTTCTTGTACTTATGTCGGCATTGTGCCTTTTGTGTTTAATTCCGATGCAATTTCTGGGTTTCATCGTCAATATGAAGGTCCAAGGTATACAGTAAACCTGAAGTGAAGCATCGGAATCTATAACTAGTGTCACAGGAATGGTTCGAACATAGTCAGTAAGAGGAGTCAGTCTTCTTGTACTTAAGGCGGCATTGTGCCTTCTCGATTTAATTCCGATGGAATTTCTGTGTTTCATTGTCAATAAGAAGGACAGAGGGATACAATAAACCTGAAGTGAAGCATCGGAATCTATAACTAGTGTCACAGGAATTGTTCAAAACAAAGTCAGTAAGAAGAGTAAGTCTTCTTGTCCTTAAGTCGGCATTGTGCCTTTTGTATTTAATTCCGATGCAATTTCTGTGTTTCATCGTCAATAAGAAGGTCCAAGGGAAACAGTAAACCTGAAGTGAAGCATCGAAATCTATAACTAGTGTCACAGGAATTTTTCAAATCTTAATTCCCATGCAATTTCTGTGTTTCATCGTCAATAAGAATGTCCAAGGGATACAGTAAACCTTAAGTGAAGCATCGGAATCGATAACTAGTGTCACAGGAATGGTTCAAAGCATAGTCAGTCGGAAGTGTCGGGCTTCATGTACTTAAGTCGGCATTGTGCCTTTTGTATATAATTCCGATGCAATTTCTGTCTTTGATCGTCAATAAGAAGGACCAAGGCATACAGTAAACCTGAAGTGAAGCATCGGAATCTATAACTGGTGTCACTGGAATGGTTCAAAATATGGACAGTAAGAAGAGTCAGTCTTCTTGTACTTTAGTCGGCATTGTGCCTTTTGTGTTTAATGCCGATTCAATTTCTGTGATTCATCGTCTATAAGAAGGCCCAAGGGATAAAGTAAACCGGAAGTGAAGCATCGGACTCTGCAACTAGTGTCACAGAAATGGTTCAAAACATAGACAGTAGAAGAGTCAGTCTTCTTGTACTTAAGTCGGCATTTTGCCTTTTGTATTTAATTCCGATGCAATTTCTGTGTTTCATCGTCAACAGGATAGTCCAAGGGATACAGTAAACCTGGAGTGAAGCATCGGAATCTATAACTAGTGTCACAGGAATGGTTCAAAACATAGACACTTAGAAGAGTCAGTTTTCGCGTACTTAAGTAGGCATTTTGCCCTTTGTATTTAATTCCGATGCAATTTCTGTGATTCATCGTCAATAAGAGGGTCCAAGGGATACAGTAAAACTGAAGTCAAGCATCGGAATCTTTAACTAGTGTCACAGGAATGGTTCAAAGCATAGCCAGTAAGATGAGTCAGTCTTCTTGTACTTAAGTAGCCATTGTGGCGTTTCTATTTAATTCCGATGCAATTTCTGTGTTTCATCGTCAATAAGAAGGTCAGAGGGATACAGAAAACCTGAAGTGAAGCATCGGGATCTATAACTAGTGTCACAGGAATGGTTCAAACCATAGACATTAGGAAGAGTCAGTCTTCTTGTACTTAAGTCGGCATTATGCCTTTTGTATTTAATTCCGATGTATTTTCTGTCTTTCATCGTCAATAAGAAGGTCCAGGGGATACAGTAAACCTGAGGTGAAGCATCGGAATCTATAACTAGTGTCACAGGAATGGTTCAAAACATAGGCAGTAGGAAGAGTCGATCTTCATGTACTTAAGTCGGCATTGTGCCTTTTTTATTTAATTCCGATGCAATATCTGTGTTTCATCGTCAATAAGAAAGTCCAAGGGATCCAGTAAACCTGAAGTGAAGCATCGGAATCTATAACTAGTGTCACAGGAATGGTTCAAACCATAGACATTAGGAAGAGTCAGTCTTCTTGTACTTAAGTCGGCATTGTGCCTTTTGTATTTAATTCCGATGCAATTTCTGTGTTTCATCGTCAATAAGAAGGTCCAAGGAATACAGTAAACCTGAAGTGAAGCATCGGAATCTATAACTAGTGTCACAGGAATGGTTCAAAACATAGCCAGTAAGAAGAGTCAGTCTTCTTGTACTTAGGTAGGCATTGTGGCGTTTCTATGTAATTCCGATGCAATTTCTGTGTTTCAGCGTCAATAAGAAGGTCAGAGGGATACAGTCAACCTAAAGTGTAGCTTCGGGATCTATAACTAGTGTCACAGGAATGGTCCAAAGCATCGTCAGTAAGAAGAGTCAGTTTCTTGTACTTAAGTCGGCATTGTGCCTTT
The DNA here is from genome assembly GCF_021461385.2 of Schistocerca piceifrons. Lineage (NCBI taxonomy): Eukaryota > Metazoa > Arthropoda > Insecta > Orthoptera > Acrididae > Schistocerca > Schistocerca piceifrons. The sequence goes on along the minus strand of NW_025727424.1, from coordinate 631,493 downwards.
TGTATTTAATTCCGATGCAATTTCTGTGTTTCATCGTCAATTAGAAGGTCGGAGGGATACAGTAACCTGAAGTCAAGCATCCGAATCTATAACTAGTGTCACAGGAATGGTTCAAGACATAGTCAGTAAAAAGAGTCAGTCTTCTTGTACTTAAGTCGGCATTGTGCACTTTGTATTTAATATCGATGCAATTTTTGTGTTTCATCGTCAATAAGAAGATCAGTGGGGTACAGTAAACCTGAAGTGAAGCATCGTAATCTGTAACTAGTGCACAGGAATGGTTCAAAGCATAGTCAGTAAGAAGAGTCAGTCTTCTTGTAAATAAGTCGGCATTGTGCCTTTTGTGTTTAATTCCGATGCAATTTCTGAGTTTCATCGTCGATAAGAAGGTCCAGGGGATACAGTAAACCTGAAGTGAAGCATCGGAATCTGTAACTAGTGTCACAGGAATGGTTCAAAACATAGACGGTAAGATGAGTCAGTCTTCTTGTAGTTAAGTCGGCATTGTGCCTTTTGTATTTAATTCCGATGCAATTTCTGTGTTTCATCGTCAATAAGAAGGTCTAAGGGATACAGTAAACCTCAAATGATGCATCGGAATCTATAACTAGTGTCACAGGGATGGTTCAAAACATAGACAGTAGGAAGAGTCAGTCTTCTTGTACTTAAGTCGGCATTGTGCCTTTTGTATTTAATTCCGATGCAATTTCTGTGTTTCATCGTCAATAAGAAGGTCCAAGGGATACAGAAAAACTGAAGTCAAGCATCGGAATCTATAACTAGTGTCACAGGAATGGTTCAAAACGTAGCCAGTAAGAAGAGTCAGTCTTCTTGTAACTAAGTAGGAATTGTGGCGTTTCTATTTAATTTCGATGCTATTTCTGTGTTTCATCATCAATACGAAGGTCAGAGGGATACAGTAAACCTGAAGTGAAGCATCGGAATCTATAACTAGTGTCACAGGAATGGTTCAAAACATAGTCAGTAAGAAGAGTCAGTCTTCTTGTAATTAAGTCGGCATTGTGCCTATTGTATTTAATTCCGATGCAATTTCTGTTTTTCATCGTCAATAAGAAGGTCCAAGGGATACATTAAACCTCAAGTGAAGCATCGGAATCTATAACTGTGTCACAGGAATGGTTCAAAACATAGACAGTACGAAAAGTCAGTCGTCTTGTACTTAAGTCGGCATTGTGCCTTTTCTATTTAATTCCGATGCAATTTCTGGGTTTCATCGTCAATAAGAAGGTCAGAGGGATACAGTATACCTGAAGTGAAGCATCGAGATCTATAACTAGTGTCACAGGAATGGTTCAAATCATAGTCAGTAAGAAGAGTCAGTCTTCTTGTCCGTAAGTCGGCATTGTGCCTTTTGTATTTAATTCCGATGTGTTTTCTGTCTTTCATCGTCTATAAGAAGGTCCAGGGGATACAGTAAACCTGAGGTGAAGCATCGGAATCTATAACTAGTGTCACAGGAATGGTTCAAAACATAGGCAGTAGGAAGAGTCGATCTTCATGTACTTAAGTCGGCATTGTGCCTTTTGCATTTAATTCCGATGCAATTTCTGTGTTTCATCGTCAATAAGAAGGTCCAAGAGATCCAGTAAACCTGATGTGAAGCATCGGAATCTATAACTAGTGTCACAGGAATGGTTCTAACCATAGACATTAGGAAGAGTCAGTCTTCTTGTACTTAAGTCGGCATTGTGCCTTTTGTATTTAATTCCGATGCAATTTCTGTGTTTCATCGTCAATAAGAAGGTCCAAGGAATACAGTAAACCTGAAGTGAAGCATCGGAATCTATAACTAGTGTCACAGGAATGGTTCAAAGCATAGCCAGTAAGATGAGTCAGTCTTCTTGTACTTAAGTAGCCATTGTGGCGTTTCTATTTAATTCCGATGCAATTTCTGTGTTTCATCGTCAATAAGAAGGTCAGAGGGATACAGAAAACCTGAAGTGAAGCATCGGGATCTATAACTAGTGTCACAGGAATGGTTCAAACCATAGACATTAGGAAGAGTCAGTCTTCTTGTACTTAAGTCGGCATTATGCCTTTTGTATTTAATTCCGATGTATTTTCTGTCTTTCATCGTCAATAAGAAGGTCCAGGGGATACAGTAAACCTGAGGTGAAGCATCGGAATCTATAACTAGTGTCACAGGAATGGTTCAAAACATAGGCAGTAGGAAGAGTCGATCTTCATGTACTTAAGTCGGCATTGTGCCTTTTGTATTTAATTCCGATGCAATATCTGTGTTTCATCGTCAATAAGAAAGTCCAAGGGATCCAGTAAACCTGAAGTGAAGCATCGGAATCTATAACTAGTGTCACAGGAATGGTTCAAACCATAGACATTAGGAAGAGTCAGTCTTCTTGTACTTAAGTTGGCATTGTGCCTTTTGTATTTAATTCCGATGCAATTTCTGTGTTTCATCGTCAATAAGAAGGTCCAAGGAATACAGTAAACCTGAAGTGAAGCATCGGAATCTATAACTAGTGTCACAGGAATGGTTCAAAACATAGCCAGTAAGAAGAGTCAGTCTTCTTGTACTTAGGTAGGCATTGTGGCGTTTCTATGTAATTCCGATGCAATTTCTGTGTTTCAGCGTCAATAAGAAGGTCAGAGGGATACAGTCAACCTAAAGTGTAGCTTCGGGATCTATAACTAGTGTCACAGGAATGGTCCAAAGCATCGTCAGTAAGAAGAGTCAGTTTCTTGTACTTAAGTCGGCATTGTGCCTTTTGTATTTAATTCCGATGCAATTTCTGTGTTTCATCGTCAATTAGAAGGTCGGAGGGATACAGTAACCTGAAGTCAAGCATCCGAATCTATAACTAGTGTCACAGGAATGGTTCAAGACATAGTCAGTAAAAAGAGTCAGTCTTCTTGTACTTAAGTCGGCATTGTGCACTTTGTATTTAATATCGATGCAATTTTTGTGTTTCATCGTCAATAAGAAGATCAGTGGGGTACAGTAAACCTGAAGTGAAGCATCGGAATCTGTAACTAGTGTCACAGGAATGGTTCAAAACATAGACGGTAAGATGAGTCAGTCTTCTTGTAGTTAAGTCGGCATTGTGCCTTTTGTATTTAATTCCGATGCAATTTCTGTGTTTCATCGTCAATAAGAAGGTCTAAGGGATACAGTAAACCTCAAATGATGCATCGGAATCTATAACTAGTGTCACAGGGATGGTTCAAAACATAGACAGTAGGAAGAGTCAGTCTTCTTGTACTTAAGTCGGCATTGTGCCTTTTGTATTTAATTCCGATGCAATTTCTGTGTTTCATCGTCAATAAGAAGGTCCAAGGGATACAGAAAAACTGAAGTCAAGCATCGGAATCTATAACTAGTGTCACAGGAATGGTTCAAAACGTAGCCAGTAAGAAGAGTCAGTCTTCTTGTAACTAAGTAGGAATTGTGGCGTTTCTATTTAATTCCGATGCTATTTCTGTGTTTCATCATCAATACGAAGGTCAGAGGGATACAGTAAACCTGAAGTGAAGCATCGGAATCTATAACTAGTGTCACAGGAATGGTTCAAAACATAGTCAGTAAGAAGAGTCAGTCTTCTTGTAATTAAGTCGGCATTGTGCCTATTGTATTTAATTCCGATGCAATTTCTGTTTTTCATCGTCAATAAGAAGGTCCAAGGGATACATTAAACCTCAAGTGAAGCATCGGAATCTATAACTGTGTCACAGGAATGGTTCAAAACATAGACAGTACGAAAAGTCAGTCGTCTTGTACTTAAGTCGGCATTGTGCCTTTTCTATTTAATTCCGATGCAATTTCTGTGTTTCATCGTCAATAAGAAGGTCAGAGGGATACAGTATACCTGAAGTGAAGCATCGAGATCTATAACTAGTGTCACAGGAATGGTTCAAATCATAGTCAGTAAGAAGAGTCAGTCTTCTTGTCCGTAAGTCGGCATTGTGCCTTTTGTATTTAATTCCGATGTGTTTTCTGTCTTTCATCGTCTATAAGAAGGTCCAGGGGATACAGTAAACCTGAGGTGAAGCATCGGAATCTATAACTAGTGTCACAGGAATGGTTCAAAACATAGGCAGTAGGAAGAGTCGATCTTCATGTACTTAAGTCGGCATTGTGCCTTTTGCATTTAATTCCGATGCAATTTCTGTGTTTCATCGTCAATAAGAAGGTCCAAGAGATCCAGTAAACCTGATGTGAAGCATCGGAATCTATAACTAGTGTCACAGGAATGGTTCTAACCATAGACATTAGGAAGAGTCAGTCTTCTTGTACTTAAGTCGGCATTGTGCCTTTTGTATTTAATTCCGATGCAATTTCTGTGTTTCATCGTCAATAAGAAGGTCCAAGGAATACAGTAAACCTGAAGTGAAGCATCGGAATCTATAACTAGTGTCACAGGAATGGTTCAAAACATAGCCAGTAAGAAGAGTCAGTCTTCTTGTACTTAGGTAGGCATTGTGGCGTTCCTATGTAATTCCGATGCAATTTCTGTGTTTCATCGTCAATAAGAAGGTCAGAGGGATACAGTCAACCTGAAGTGTAGCTTCGGGATCTATAACTAGTGTCACAGGAATGGTCCAAAACATCGTCAGTAAGAAGAGTCAGTTTCTTGTACTTAAGACGGCATTGTGCCTTTTGTATTTAATTCCGATGCAATTTCTGTATTTCATCGTCAATTAGAAGGTCGGAGGGATACAGTAAACCTGAAGTCAAGCATCCGAATCTACAACTAGTGTCACAGGAATGGTTCAAAACATAGTCAGTAAAAAGAGTCAGTCTTCTTGTACTTAAGTCGGGATTGTGCACGTTGTATTTAATTTCGATGCAATTTTTGTGTTTCATCGTCAAAAAGAAGATCAGAGGGGTACAGTAAACCTGAAGTGAAGCATCGTAATCTGTAACTAGTGCGCAGGAATGGTTCAAAGCATAGTCAGTAAGAAGAGTCAGTCTTCTTGTACATAAGTCGGCATTGTGCCTTTTGTGTTTAATTGCGATGCAATTTCTGAGTTTCATCGTCAATAAGAAGGTCCAAGGGATACAGTAAACCTGAAGTGAAGCATCGGAATCTGTAACTAGTGTCACAGGAATGGTTCAAAACATAGACGGTAAGATGAGTCAGTCTTCTTGTAGTTAAGTCGGCATTGTGCCTTTTGTATTTAATTCCGATGCAATGTCTGTGTTTCATCGTCAATAAGAAGGTCTAAGGGATACAGAAACCTCAAATGATGCATCCGAATCTATAACTAGTGTCACAGGAATGGTTCAAAAAATAGACAGTAGGAAGAGTCAGTCTTCTTGTACTTAAGTCGGCATTGTGCCTTTTGTATTTAATTCCGATGCAATTTCTGTGTTTCATCGTCAATAAGAAGGTCCAAGGGATACAGAAAAACTGAAGTCAAGCATCGAAATCTATAACTAGTGTCACAGGAATGGTTCAAAACGTAGCCAGTAAGAAGAGTCAGTCTTCTTGTAACTAAGTAGGAATTGTGGCGTTTCTATTTAATTCCGATGCTATTACTGTGTTTCATCACCAATCCGAAGGTCCGAGGGATACAGTAAACCTGAAGTGAAGCATCGGGATCTATAACTAGTGTCATAGGAATGGTTCAAAACATAGTCAGTAAGAAGAGTCAGTCTTCTTGTACTTAAGTCGGCATTGTGCCTTTTGTATTTAATTCCGATGCAAATTCTGTTTTTCATCGTCAATAAGAAGGTCCAAGGGATACAGTAAACCTGAAGTGAAGCATCGCAATCTATAACTAGTGTCACAGGAATGGTTCAAATCATAGACAGTACGAAAAGTCAGTCGTCTTGTACTTAAGTCGGCATTGTGCCTTTTGTATTTAATTCCGATGCAATTTCTGTTTTTCATCGTCAATAAGAAGGTCCAAGGGAAACAGTAAACCTGAAGTGAAGCATCGGAATCAATAACTAGTGTCACAGGAATGGTTCAAAACATAGACAGAACGAAAAGTCAGTCGTCTTGTACTTAAGTCGGCATTGTGCCTTTTCTATTTAATTCCGATGCAATTTCTGTGTTTCATCGACAATAAGAAGGTCAGGGGGATACAGTAAACCTGAAGTGAAGCATCGGAATCTATAACTAGTGTCACAGGAATGGTTCAAAACATAGACGGTAAGATGAGTCAGTCTTCTTGTAGTTAAGTCGGCATTGTGCCTTTTGTTTTTAATTCCGATGCAATTTCTGTGTTTCATCGTCAATAAGAAGGTCTAAGGGATACAGTAAACCTCAAGTGAAGCATCGGATTCTATAACTAGTGTCACAGGAAAGGTTCAAAGCATAGTCAGTAGGAAATCGGTCTTCATGTACTAAAGTCGGCATTGTGCCTTTTGTATTAAATTCCGACGCAATTTCTGTGTTTCATCGTCAATTATAAGTTCAGTGGGATACAGTAAACCTCAAGTGAAGCATCGGAATCTATAACTAGTGTCACAGGAATGGTTCAAAACATAGACAGTAGGAAGAGTCAGTCTTCTTGTACTTAAGTCGGCATTGTGCCTTTTGTATTTAATTCCGATGCAATTTCTGTGTTTCATCGTCAATAAGATGGTCCAAGGGATACAGAAAAACTGAAGTCAACCATCGGAATCTATAACTAGTGTCACAGGAATGGGTCAAACACGTAGCCAGTAAGAAGAGTCAGTCTTCTTGTACCTAAGTAGGAATTGTGGCGTTTCTATTTAATTCCGATGCAATTTCTGTGTTTCATCATCAATTCGAAGGTCAGAGGGATACAGTAAACCTGTAGTGAAGCATCGGGATCTGTAACTAGTGTTACAGGAATGGTTCAAAACATAGTCAGTAAGAAGAGTCAGTCTTCTTGTACTTAAGTCGGCATTGTGCCTTTTGTATTTAATTCCGATGCAATTTCTTTTTTTCATCGTCAATAAGAAGGTCCAAGGGATACAGTAAACCTGAAGTGAAGCATCGGAATCTATAACTAGTGTCACAGGAATGGTTCAAAACATAGACAGAACGAAAAGTCAGTCGTCTTGTACTTAAGTCGGCATTGTGCCTTTTCTATTTAATTCCGATGCAATTTCTGTGTTTCATCGACAATAAGAAGGTCAGGGGGATACAGTAAACCTGAAGTGAAGCATCCGAATCCATAACTAGTGTCACAGGAATGGTTCAAAACATAGTTAGTAACTAGAGTCAGTCTTCTTGTACTTCAGTCGGCATTGTGCCTTTTGTGTTTAATTCCGATGCAATTTCTGTGTTTCATCGTCAATAAGGAGGTCCAAGGGATACACTAAACCTGAAGTGAAGCATCGGAATCTATAACTAGTGTCACAGGAATGGTTCAAAACATAGACAGTAGGAAGAGTCAGTCTTCTTGTACTTAAGTCGGCATTGTGAATTTTGTATTTAATTCCGATGCCATTTCTGTGTTTCATCGTCAATAAGAAGGTCCAAGGGATGCAGTAAACCAGGAGTGTAGCATTGGAATCTATAACTAGTGTCACAGGAATGCTTCAAATCATAGACAGTAAGAAGAGTCAGTCCTCGTGTACTTAAATCGGCATTTTGCCTTTTGTATTTAATTCCGATGCAATTTCTGTGTTTCTCGACAATAAGAAGGTCCATGGGATACAGTAAACCTGAAATGAAGCATCGGATTCTATAACTAGTGTCACAGGAATGGTTCAAAACATAGTCAGTAAGAAGAGTCAGTCTTCTTGTACTTAGGTCGGCATTGTGCCTTTTCTATTTAATTCCGATGCAATTTCTGTGTTTCATCGTCAATAACAAGGTCCAAGGGATACAGTAAACCAAGAGTGAAGCATCGGAATCTATAACTAGTGTCAATGGAATGGTTCAAAACATAGACAGTAAGAAGAGTCAGTCTTCATGTACTTAAGTCGGCATTGTGCCTTTTGTATTTAACTCCGATGCAATATCTGTGTTTCATCGTCAATACGAACGTCAGAGGGATACAGTAAACCTGAAGTTAAGCATCGGAATCTATAGCTAGTGTCACATGAATGGTTCAAAACATAACAGTAAGCAGAGACAGTCTTCTTGTCCTTAAGTCGGCATTGTGCCTTTTGTATTTTATTCCGATGCAATTTCTGTGTTTCATCGTCAATAAGATGGTCCAAGGGATACAGTAAACCTGGAGTGAAGCATCTGAACCTATAACTAGTGTCACAGGAGTGGTTCAAAACATAGACAGTAAGAAGAGTCAGTCTCCTTGTACTTAAGTCGGCATTGTGCCTTTTGTGTTTAATTCCGATGCAATTTCTGGGTTTCATCGTCAATATGAAGGTCCAAGGGATACAGTAAGCCTCAAGTGATGCATAGGAATCTATAACTAGTGTCACAGGAATGGTTCAAAACATAGTCAGTAGGAAGAGTCGGTCTTCATTCAATGAAGTCGGCATTGTGCCTTTTGTATATAATTCCGATGCAAATTCTGTGTTTCATCGTCAATACGAAGGTCCAAGGGATACAGTATACCGGAAGTGAAGCATCGGAATCTATAACTAGTGTCACAGGAACGGTATAAAACATAGACAGTAGGAAGAGTCAGTCTTCTTGTACTTATGTCGGCATTGTGCCTTTTGTATTTAATTCCGATGCAATTTCTGTGTTTCATCGTCAATAAGAAGGTATAAAGTATACAGTAAACCTGAAGTGAAGCATCGGAATCTATAACTAGTGTCACAGGAATGGTTCAAACATAGTCAGTAAGAGGAGTCAGTCTTCTTGTACTTATGGCGGCATTGTGCCTTCTCTATTTAATTCCGATGGAATTTCTGTGTTTCATTGTCAATAAGAAGGACAGAGGGATACAATAAACCTGAAGTGAAGCATCGGAATCTATAACTAGTGTCACAGGAATTGTTCAAAACAAAGTCAGTAAGAAGAGTCAGTCTTCTTGTCCTTAAGTCGGCATTTGCCTTTTGTATTAAATTCCGATGCAATTTCTGTGTTTCATCGTCAATAAGATGGTCCAAGGGATACAGTAAACCTGGAGTGTAGCATCGGAATCTATAACTAGTGTCACAGAAATGGTTCAAAACATAGACAGTAGGAAGAGTCAGTCTTCGGGTACTTATGTCGGCATTTTGCCTTTTGTATTTAATTCCGATGCAATTTCTGTGTTTCATCGTCAGTAAGAAGGTCCAAGGCATACAGTAAACCTGGAGTGAAGCATCGGAAACTATACCTAGTGTCAACGGAATCGTTCAAAACATAGTCAGTCAGAAGAGTCAGTCTTCTTGTACTTAAGTCGGCATTGTGCCTTTTGTATTTAATTCCGATACAATATCTGTGTTTCATCATCAATACGATGCTCACATGGATACAGTAAACCTGAAGTGAAGCATCGGAATCTGTAGCTAGTGTCACAGGAATGGTTCAAATCATAGTTAGTAAGAAGAGTCAGTCTTCTTGTCCTTAAGTCGGCATTGTGCCTTTTGTATTAAATTCCGATGCAATTTCTGTGTTTCATCGTCAATAAGAAGGTCCAAGGGATACAGTAAACCTGGAGTGAAGCATCGTAATCTATAACTAGTGTCACAGGAATGGTTCAAAACATTGACAGTAAGAAGAGTCAGTCTTCTTATACTTAATTCTGCATTGTGCCTTTTGTATTTAATTCCGATGCAATTTCTGTGTTGCATCGTCAATAAGAAGGTCCAAGGGATACAGTAATCCTGAAGTGAAGCATCGGAATTTATAACTAGTGTCACAGGAATGGTTCAAATTATAGTCAGTAAGAAGAGTCAGTCCTCTTGTACTTAAGTCGGCATTGTGCCTTTTGTATTGAATACCGATGCAATTTCTGTGTTTCATCGTCAATAAGAAGGACCAAGGGATACAGTAAACCGGGAGTGAAGCATCGGAATCTATAACTAGTAACACAGGGATGGTTCAAAACATAGACAGTAAGAAGAGTCAGTCTTCTCGTTCTTAAGTCGGCATTGTGTCTCTTGTATTTAATTGCGATGCAATTTCTGTGTTTCATCGTCAATAAGAAGGTCAAAGGGATACAGTTATCTTGAAGTGATGCATCGGAATCTATAACTAGTGTCACAGGAATGGTTCAAACATAGTCAGTAAGAATAGTCAGTCTTCTTATTCTTAAGTCATCATTGTGCATTTTCTATTTAATTCTGATGCAATTTCTGTGTTTCATCGTCAATAAGAAGGTCCAAGGGATGCAGTAAACCAGGAGTGTAGCATCGCAATCTATAACTAGTGTCACAGGAATGGTTCAAAACATAGTCAGTAAGAAGAGTCAGTCTTCTTGTACTTAAGTCGGCATTGTGCCTTTCGTATTTAATTCCGATGCAATTTCTGTGTTTCATCGTCAATAAGAAGGTCAGAGGGATACATTAAACCTGAAGTCAAGCACCTGAATCTATAACTAGTGTCACAGGAATGGTTCAAATCATAGCCAGTAGGAAGAGTCAGTCTTCTTGTACTTAGGTAGGCATTGTGGCGTTTCTATTTAATTCCGATGCAATTTCTGTGTTTCATCGTCAATAAGAAGGTCCAAGGGATACAGTAAACCTGAAGTGAAGCATCGGAATCTATAACTAGTGTCACAGGAATGGTTCAAAGCATAGACGGTAAGATGAGTCAGTCTTCTTGTAGTTAAGTCGGCATTGTGCCTTCTGTATTTAATTCCGATGCAATTTCTGTGTTTCATCGTCTATAAGAAGGTCTAAGGGATACAGCAAACCTCAAGTGAAGCTTCGGAATCTGTAACTAGTGTCACAGGAAAGGTTCAAAGCATAGACAGTAGGAAGAGTCGGTCTTCATGTACTAAAGTCGGCATTGTGCCTTTTGTATTAAATTCCGACGCAATTTCTGTGTTTTATCGTCAATAAGATGTTCAGTGGGATACAGTAAACCTCAAGTGAAGCATCGGGATCTATAACTAGTGTCACAGGAATGGTTCAAAGCATAGACAGTAGGAAGAGTCAGTCTTCTTGTACTTAAGTCGGCATTGTGCCTTTTGTATTTAATTCCGATGCAATTTCTTTGTTTCATCGTCAATAAGAAGGTGCAAGGGATACAGAAAAACTGAAGTCAAGCATCGGAATCTGTAACTAGTGTCATAGGAATGGTTCAAAAACGTAGCCAGTAAGAAGAGTCAGTCTTCTTGTACCTAAGTAGGAATTGTGGCGTTTCTATTTAATTCCGATGACATTTCTGTGTTTCATCATCAATACGAATGTCAGAGGGATACAGTAAACCTGAAGTGAAGCATCGGGATCTATAACTAGTGTTACAGGAATGGTTCAAAGCATAGTCAGTAAGAAGAGTCAGTCTTTTTGTACTTAAGACGGCATTGTGCCTTTTGTATTTAATTCCGATGCAATTTCTGTATTTCATCGTCAATAAGAAGGTCCAAGCGATACAGTAAACCTGAAGTGAAGCATCGGAATCTATAACTAGTGTCACAGGAATGGTTCAAAACATAGACAGAACGAAAAGTCAGTCGTCTTGTACTTAAGTCGGCATTGTGGCTTTTCTATTTAATTCCGATGCAATTTCTGTGTTTCATCGACAATAAGAAGGTCAGGGGGATACAGTAAACCTGAAGTGAAGCATCCGAATCCATAACTAGTGTCACTGGAATGGTTAAAAACATAGTTAGTAAATAGAGTCTGTCCTCTTGTACTTTAGTCGGCATTGTGCCTTTTGTATTTAATTCCGATGCAATTTCTCTGTTTCATCGTCAATAAGAAGGTCAGAGGGATACAGTAAACCTGAAGTGAAGCATCGGAATCTATAACTAGTGTCACAGGAATGGTTCAAAACATAGTCAGTATGAAGAGTCAGTCTGTATGTACCTAAGTCTGCATTCTGCCTTTTGTGTTTAATTCCGATGCAATTTCTGTGTTTCATCGTCAATAAAAAGTTCCAAGGGATACAGTAAACCTGAAGTGAAGCATCGGAATCTATAACTAGTGTCACAGGAATGGTTCCAAACATAGACAGTAGGAAGAGTCAGTCCTCTTGTACTTAAGTCGGCATTGTGCCTTTTGTATTTAATTCCGATGCCATTTCTGTGTTTCATTGTCAATAAGAAGGTCCAAGGGATGCAGTAAACCAGGAGTGTAGCATTGGAATCTATAACTAGTGTCACAGGAATGCTTCAAATCATAGACAGTAAGAAGAGTCAGTCCTCGTGTACTTAAAGCGGCATTATGCCTTTTGCATTTAATTCCGATGCAATTTCTGTGTTTCATCGTCAATAAGAAGGTCCAAGGGATACAGTAAACCTGAAATGAAGCATCGGAATCTATAACTAGTGTCACAGGAATGGTTCAAAACATAGTCAGTCTTCTTGTACTTAAGTCGGCATTGTGCCTTTTCTATTTAATTCCGATGCAATTTCTGTGTTTCATCGTCAATAACTACGTCCAAGGGATACAGTAAACGAGGAGAGAAGCATCGGAATCTATAACTAGTGTCAATGGAATGGTTCAAAACATAGACAGTAAGAAGAGTCAGTCTTCTTGTACTTAAGTCGGCATTGTGCCTTTTGTATTTAATTCCGATGCAATATCTGTGTTTCATCGTCAATACGAAAGTCAGAGGGATACAGTAAGCCTGAAGTGAAGCATCGGAATCTATAGCTAGTGTCACATGAATGGTTTAAAACATAACAGTAAGAAGAGACAGTCTTCTTGTCCTTAAGTCGGCATTGTGCCTTTTGTATTTTATTCCGATGCAATTTCTGTGTTTCATCGTCAATAAGAAGGTCCAAGGGATACAGTAAACTTGGAGTGAAGCATCGGAATCTATAACTAGTGTCACAGGAATAGTTCAAATCATAGACAGTAAGAAGAGTCAGCCTTCTTGTACTTAAGTCGGCATTGTGCCTTTTGTGTTTAATTCCGATGCAATTTCTGGGTTTCATCGTCAATATGAAGGTACAAGGGATACAGTAAACCTCACGTGATGCATCGGAATCTATAACTAGTGTCACAGGAAAGGTTTAAAACATAGACAGTAGGAAGAGTCAGTCTTCTTGTACTTAAGTCGGCATTGTGCATTTTGTATTTAATTACGATGCAATTTCTGTGTATCTTCGTCAATAAGAAGGTCCAAGGTATACAGTAAACCTGAAGTGAAGCATCGGAATCTATACCTAGTGTCAACGGAATCGTTCAAAACATAGTCAGTCAGAAGAGTCAGTCTTCTTGTACTTAAGTCGGCATTGTGCCTTTTTTATTTAATTCCGATACAAAATCTGTGTTTCATCGTCAATACGATGCTCACAGGGATACAGTAAACCTGAAGTGAAGCATCGGAATCTGTAGCTAGTGTCACAGGAATGGTTCAAATCATAGTCAGCAAGAAGAGTCAGTCTTCTTGTTCTTAAGTCGGCATTGTACCTTTTGTATTTAATTCCGATGCAATTTCTGTGTTTCATCGTCAATAAGAAGGTCCAAGGGATACAGTAAACCTGGAGTGAAGCATCGTAATCTATAACTAGTGTCACAGGAATGGTTCAAATCATTGACAGTAAGAAGAGTCAGTCTTCTTGTAGTTAATTCAGCATTGTGCCTTTTGTATTTAATTCCGATGCAATTTCTGTGTTACATCGTCAATAAGAAGGTCCAAGGGATACAGTAATCCTGAAGTGAAGCATCGGAATTTATAACTAGTGTCACAGGAAAGGTTTAAAACATAGACAGTAGGAAGAGTCAGTCTTCTTGTACTTAAGTCGGCATTGTGCCTTTTGTATTTTTATTTCCGATGCAATTTCTGTGTATCTTCGTCAATAAGAAGGTCCAAGGTATACAGTAAACCTGAAGTGAAGCATCGGAATCTATAACTAGTGTCACAGGAATGGTTCAAACATAGTCAGTAAGAGGAGTCAGTCTTCTTGTACTTAAGGCGGCATTGTGCCTTCTGTATTTAATTCCGATGGAATTTCTGTGTCTCATTGTCAATAAGAAGGACAGAGGGATACAATAAACCTGACGTAAAGCATCGTAATCTATAACTAGTGTCACAGGAATGGTTCAAAACATTGACAGTAAGAGGAGTCAGTCTTCTCGATCTTAAGTCGGCATTGTGCCTTTTGTATTTATTTGCGATACAATTTCTGTGTTTCATCGTCAATAAGAAGGTCAGAGGGATACAGTTATCATGAAGTGAAGCATCGGAATCTATAACTAGTGTCACAGGAATGGTTCAAAACATAGTCAGTAAGAATAGTCAGTCTTCTTATACTTATGTCATCATTGTGCATTTTCTATTTATTTCTGATGCAATTTCTGTGTTTCATCGTCAATAAGAAGGTGCAAGGGATACAGTAAACCACGAGTGAAGCATCGGAGTCTATAACTAGTGTCACAGGAATGGTACAAATCATAGACAGTAAGAAGAGACAGACTTCTTTTACTTAAGTCAACATTGTGTTTTGTATTTAATTCCGATGCAATTTCTGTGTTTCATCGTCAATAAGATGGTCCAAGGGATACAGTAAACTTGGAGTGAAGCATCGGAATCTATAACTAGTGTCACAGGAATGGTTCAAAACATAGTGAGTATGAAGAGTCAGTCTGTATGTACCTAAGTCTGCATTGTGCCTTTTGTGTTTAATTCCGATGCAATTTCTGTGTTTCATCGTCAATAAGAAGGTCCAAGGGATACAGTAAACCTGAAGTGAAGCATCGGAATCTATAACTAGTGTCAGAGGAATGGTTAAAAACATAGACAGTAGGAAGAGTCAGTCTTCGTGTACTTAAGTTGGCATTGTGCCTTTTGTATTTAATTCCGATGCCATTTCTGTGTTTCATCGTCAATAAGAAAGTCCAAGGGATGCAGTAAACCAGGAGTGTAGCATTGGAATTTATAACTAGTGTCACAGGAATGCTTCAAATCATAGACAGTAAGAAGAGTCAGTCCTCGTGTACTTAAAGCGGCATTTTGCCTTTTGTATTTAATTCCGATGCAATTCCTGTGTTTCATCGTCAATAAGAAGGTCCAAGGGATATAGTAACCCTGAAATGAAGCATCGGAATCTATAACTAGTGTCAATGGAATGGTTCAAAACATAGACAGTAAGAAGAGTCAGTCTTCTTGTACTTAAGTCGGCATTGTGCCTTTTGTATTTAATTCCGATGCAATATCTGTGTTTCATCGTCAATACGAAAGTCAGAGGGATACAGTAAGCCTTAAGTGAAGCATCGGAATCTATAGCTAGTGTCACATGAATGGTTCAAAACATAACAGTAAGAAGAGACAGTCTTCTTGTCCTTATGTCGGCATTGTGCCTTTTGTATTTTATTCCGATGCAATTTCTGTGTTTCATCGTCAATAAGAAGGTCCAAGGGATACAGTAAACCTGGAGTGAAGCATCGGAATCCATAACTAGTGTCACAGGAATGGTTCAAATCATAGACAGTAAGAAGAGTCAGGCCTCTTGTACTTAAGTCGGCATTGTGCCTTTTGTGTTTAATTCCGATGCAATTTCTGGGTTTCGTCGTCAATATGAAGGTCCAAGGGATACAGTAAACCTCAAGTGATGCATCGGAATCTATAACTAGTGTCACAGGAATGGTTCAAAAGATAGTCAGTAGGAAGAGTCGGTCTTCATGTATTGAAGTCGGCGTTGTGCCTTTCGTATATAATTCAGATGCAATTTCTGTGTTTCATCGTCAATACGAAGGTCCAAGGGATACAATATACCGGAAGTGAAGCATTGGAATCTATAACTAGTGTCACAGGAAAGGTTTAAAACATAGACAGTAGGAAGAGTCAGTCTTCTTGTACTTAAGTCGGCATTGTGCCTTTTGTATTTAATTCCGATGCAATCTCTGTGTTTCTTCGCCAATAAGAAGGTCCAAGGTATACAGTAAACCTGAAGTGAAGCATCGGAATCTATAACTAGTGTCACAGGAATGGTTCAAACATAGTCAGTAAGAGGAGTCAGTCTTCTTGTACTTAAGGCGGCATTGTGCCTTCTCTATTTAATTCCGATGGAATTTCTGTGTTTCATTGTCAATAAGAAGGACAGAGGGATACAGTAAGCCTGAAGTGAAGCATCGGAATCTATAGCTAGTGTCACATGAATGGTTTAAAACATAACAGTAAGAAGAGACAGTCTTCTTGTCCTTAATCGGCATTGTGCCTTTTGTATTTTATTCCGATGCAATTTCTGTGTTTCATCGTCAATAAGAAGGTCCAAGGGATACAGTAAACCTGGAGTGAAGCATCGGAATCTATAACTAGTGTCACAGGAATGGTTCAAATCATAGACAGTAAGAAGAGTCAGTCTTCTTGTACTTAAGTCGGCATTGTGCCTTTTGTGTTTAATTCCGATGCAATTTCTGGGTTTCATCGTCAATATGAAGGCCCAAGGGATACAGTAAACCTCACGTGATGCATCGGAATCTATAACTAGTGTCACAGGAAAGGTTTAAAACATAGACAGTAGGAAGAGTCAGTCTTCTTGTACTTAAGTCGGCATTGTGCATTTTGTATTTAATTACGATGCAATTTCTGTGTATCTTCGTCAATAAGAAGGTCCAAGGTATACAGTAAACCTGAAGTGAAGCATCGGAATCTATACCTAGTGTCAACGGAATCGTTCAAAACATAGTCAGTCAGAAGAGTCAGTCTTCTTTTACTTAAGTCGGCATTGTGCCTTTTTTATTTAATTCCGATACAATATCTGTGTTTCATCGTCAATACGATGCTCACAGGGATACAGTAAACCTGAAGTGAAGCATCGGAATCTGTAGCTAGTGTCACAGGAATGGTTCAAATCATAGTCAGCAAGAAGAGTCAGTCTTCTTGTTCTTAAGTCGGCATTGTGCCTTTTGTATTTAATTCCGATGCAATTTCTGTGTTTCATCGTCAATAAGAAGGTCCAAGGGATACAGTAAACCTGGAGTGAAGCATCGTAATCTATAACTAGTGTCACAGGAATGGTTCAAATCATTGACAGTAAGAAGAGTCAGTCTTCTTGTACTTAATTCTGCATTGTGCCTTTTGTATTTAATTCCGATGCAATTTCTGTGTTACATCGTCAATAAGAAGGTCCAAGGGATACAGTAATCCTGAAGTGAAGCATCGGAATTTATAACTAGTGTCACAGGAAAGGTTTAAAACATAGACAGTAGGAAGAGTCAGTCTTCTTGTACTTAAGTCGGCATTGTGGCCTTTTGTATTTAATTCCGATGCAATTTCTGTGTATCTTCGTCAATAAGAAGGTCCAAGGTATACAGTAAACCTGAAGTGAAGCATCGGAATCTATAACTAGTGTCACAGGAATGGTTCAAACATAGTCAGTAAGAGGAGTCAGTCTTCTTGTACTTAAGGCGGCATTGTGCCTTCTCTATTTAATTCCGATGGAATTTCTGTGTCTCATTGTCAATAAGAAGGACAGAGGGATACAATAAACCTGAAGTAAAGCATCGTAATCTATAACTAGTGTCACAGGAATGGTTCAAACATTGACAGTAAGAAGAGTCAGTCTTCTCGTTCTTAAGTCGGCATTGTGCCTTTTGTATTTATTTGCGATGCAATTTCTGTGTTTCATCGTCAATAAGAAGGTCAGAGGGATACAGTTATCATGAAGTGAAGCATCGGAATCTATAACTAGTGTCACAGGAATGGTTCAAAACATAGTCAGTAAGGATAAGTCAGTCTTCTTATACTTAAGTCACCATTGTGCATTTTCTATTTAATTCTGATGCAATTCTGTGTTTCATCGTTCAATAAGAAGGTACAAGGGATACAGTAAACCACGAGTGAAGCATCGGAGTCTATAACTAGTGTCACAGGAATGGTACAAATCATAGACAGTAAGAAGAGAAAGACTTCTTTTACTTAAGTCAACCATTGTGTTTAGTATTTAATTCCGATGCAATTCTGTGTTTCATCGTCATAAGATGGTCCAAGGGATACATTAAACTTGGAGTGAAGCATCGGAATCTATAACTAGTGTCACAGGAATGGTTCAAAACATAGTGAGTATGAAGAGTCAGTCTGTATGTACCTAAGTCTGCATTGTGCCTTCGTGTTTAATTCCGATGCAATTACTGTGTTTCTCATCGTCAATAAGAAGGTCCAAGGGATACAGTAAACCTGAAGTGAAGCATTGGAATCTATAACTAGTGTCACAGGAATGGTTAAAAACATAGACAGTAGGAAGAGTCAGTCTTCGTGTACTTAAGTCGGCATTGTGCCTTTTGTATTTAATTCCGATGCCATTTCTGTGTTTCATCGTCAATAAGAAAGTCCAAGGGATGCAGTAAACCAGGAGTGTAGCATTGGAATTTATAACTAGTGTCACAGGAATGCTTCAAATCATAGACAGTAAGAAGAGTCAGTCCTCGTGTACTTAAAGCGGCATTTTGCCTTTTGTATTTAATTCCGATGCAATTTCTGTGTTTCATCGTCAATAAGAAGGTCCAAGGGATACAGTAAACCTGAAATGAAGCATCGGAAACTATAACTAGTGTCACAGGAATGGTTCAAAACATAGTCAGTAAGAAGAGTCAGTCTTCTTGTACTTAAGTCGGCATTGTGCCTTTTCTATTTAATTCCGATGCAATTTCTGTGTTTCATCGTCAATAACTAGGTCCAAGGGATACAGTAAACGAGGAGAGAATCATCGGAATCTATAACTAGTGTCAATGGAATGGTTCAAAACATAGACAGTAAGAAGAGTCAGTCTTCTTGTACTTAAGTCGGCATTGTGCCTTTTGTATTTAATTCCGTTGCAATATCTGTGTTTCATCGTCACATACGAAAGTCAGAGGGATACAGTAAGCCTGAAGTGAAGCATCGGAATCTATAGCTAGTGTCACATGAATGGTTCAAAACATAACAGTAAGAAGAGACAGTCTTCTTGTCCTTAAGTCGGCATTGTGCCTTTTGTATTTTATTCCGATGCAATTTCTGTGTTTCATCGTCAATAAGAAGGTCCAAGGGATACAGTAAACCTGGAGTGAAGCATAGGAATCCATAACTAGTGTCACAGGAATGGTTCAAATCATAGACAGTAAGAAGAGTCCGTCTTCTTGTACTTAAGTCGGCATTGTGCCTTTTGTGTTTAATTCCGATGCAATTTCTGGGTTTCGTCGTCAATATGAAGGTCCAAGGGATACAGTAAACCTCAAGTGATGCATCGGAATCTATAACTAGTGTCACAGGAATGGTTCAAAAGATAGTCAGTAGGAAGAGTCGGTCTTCATATAATGAAGTCGGCGTTGTGCCTTTTGTATATAATTCAGATGCAATTTCTGTGTTTCATCGTCAATACGAAGGTCCAAGGGATACAATATACCGGAAGTGAAGCATTGGAATCTATAACTAGTGCCACAGGAAAGGTTTAAAACATAGACAGTAGGAAGAGTCAGTCTTCTTGTACTTAAGTCGGCATTGTGCCTTTTGTATTTAATTCCGATGCAATCTCTGTGTTTCTTCGTCAATAAGAAGGTCCAAGGTATACAGTAAACCTGAAGTGAAGCATCGGAATCTATAACTAGTGTCACAGGAATGGTTCAAACATAGTCAGTAAGAGGAGTCAGTCTTCTTGTACTTAAGGCGGCATTGTGCCTTCTCTATTTAATTCCGATGGAATTTCTGTGTTTCATTGTCAATAAGAAGGACAGAGGTATACAATAAATCTGAAGTGAAGCATCGGAATCTATAACTAGTGTCACAGGAATTGTTCAAAGCAAAGTCAGTAAGAAGAGTCAGTCTTCTTGTCCTTAAGTCGGCATTGTGCCTTTTGTATTTAATTCCGATGCAATTTCTGTGTTTCATCGTCCATAAGATGGTCCAAGGGACACAGTAAACCTGGAGTGTAGCATCGGAATCTATTACTAGTGTCACAGGAATGGTTCAAAACATAGACAGTAGGAAGTGTCAGTCTTCGTGTACTTATGTCGGCATTTTGCCTTTTGTATTTAATTCCGATGCAATTTCTGTGTTTCATCGTCAATAAGAAGGTCCAAGGGATACAGTAAACCTGGAGTGAAGCATCGGAATCTATACCTAGTGTCAACGGAATTGTTCAAAACATAGTCAGTCAGAAGAGTCAGTCTTCTTGTACTTAAGTCGGCATTGTGCCTTTTGCATTTAATTCCGATGCAATTTCTGTGTTTCATCGTCAATACGAAGGTCCAAGGGATACAGTAAACCTCAAGTGAAGCATCGGAAACTGTAGCTAGTGTCACAGGAATGGTTCAAATCATAGTCAGTAAGAAGAGTCAGTCTTCATGTCCTTAAGTCGGCATTGTGCCTTTTGTATTTAATTCCGATGCAATTTCTGTGTTTCATCGTCAATAAGAAGGTCCAAGGGATACAGTAAACCTGGAGTGAAGCATCGTAATCTATAACTAGTGTCACAGGAATGGTTCAAAACATTGACAGTAAGAAGAGTCAGTCTTCTTGTACTTAATTCTGCATTGTGCCTTTTGTATTTAATTCCGATGCAATTTCTGTGCTACATCGTCAATAAGAAGGTCCAAGGGATACAGTAAACCTGGAGTGAAGCATCGGAATCTATAACTAGTGTCACAGGGATGGTTCAAAACATAGACAGTAAGAAGAGTCAGTCTTCTCGTTCTTAAGTCGGCATTGTGCCTTTTGTATTTAATTGCGATGCAATTTCTGTGTTTCATCGTCAATAAGAAGGTCAGAGGGCTACAGTTATCTTGAAGTGAAGCATCGGAATCTATAACTAGTGTCACAGGAATCGTTCAAAACATAGTCAGTCAGAAGAGTCAGTCTTCTTGTACTTAAGTCATCATTGTGCATTTTCTATTTAATTCTGATGCAATTTCTGTGTTTCATCGTCAATGAGAAGGTACAAGTGATACAGTAAACCACGAGTGAAGCATCGGAGTCTATAACTAGTGTCACAGGAATGGTACAAATCATAGACAGTAAGAAGAGACAGACATCTTTTACTTAAGTCAACATTGTGTTTTGTATTTAATTCCGATGCAATTTTTGTGTTTCATCGTCAATAAGAAGGTCCAAGGGATACAGTAAACTTGGAGTGAAGCATCGGAGTCAATAAGTAGTGTCACAGGACTGGTTCCAAAATCGACCGTAAGAAGAGTCAGTCTTCTTGTACTTAATTCCGCATTGTGCCTTTTGTATTTAATTCCGATGCAATTTCTGTGTTTCATCGTCAATAAGGAGGTCAGAGGGATACAGTAAACCTGAAGTGAAGCATCGGAATCCATAACTAGTGTCACAGAAATGGTTCAAAACATAGTCAGTAAGAAGAGTCAGTTTTCTTGTACTTATGTCGGCATTGTGCCTTTTGTATTTAATTCCGATGCAATTTCTGTGTTTCATCGTCAATAAGAAGGTCCAAGGGATACAGTAAACCTGAAGAGAAGCATCGGAATCTACAACTATTCTCACAGGAATGGATCAAACATAGACAGTAAGAAGAGTCAGTCTTCTTAAACTTAAGTCAGCATTGTGCCTTTTCTATTTAATTCCGATGCAATTTCTGTGTTCATCGTCACTAAGGTCAGAGGGATACAGTAAACCTGAAGTGAAGCATCGGAATCTATAACTAGTGTCACAGGAATGGTTCAAACATAGTCAGTCAGAAAAGTCAGTCCTCTTGTACTTAAGTTGGCATTGTGCCTTTCGTATTTAATTCCGATGCAATTTCTGTATTTCACCGGCTATAAGAAGGTCGGAGGGATACAGTATACCTGAAGTGAAGCATCGGAATCTATAACTAGTGTCACAGGAATGGTTCAAACATAGTCAGTAAGAAGAGTCAGTGTTCTTGTCCTTAAGTCGGCATTGTGCCTCTTGTATTTAATTCCGATGCAATTGCTGTGTTTCATTGTCAATGAGAAGGTCCAAGGGATACAGTAAACCTCAAGTGAAGCATCGGAATCTATAACTAGTGTCACAGTAATGGTACAAATCATAGACATTAGGAAGAGTCAGTCTTCTTGTACTTAAGTCGGCATTGTGCCTTTTGTATTTAATTCCGATGCAATTTCTGTGTTTCATCGTCAATAAGAAGGTCAGAGGGGTACAGTAAACCTGAAGTGAAGCATCGGAATCCAAAACTAGTGTCACAAGAATGGTTCAAATCATGGACAGTAGGAGGGGCCAGTGTTCTTGTACTTAAGACGGCATTATGCCCTTTGTGTTTAATTCCGATGCAATTTCTGTGTTTCATCGTCAATAAGAATGTCCAAGGTATACAGTAAACCTGGAGTGAAGCATCAGAATCTATAACTAGTGTCACAGGAATGGTTCAAAACATAGACAGTAAGAAGAGGCAGTCATCTTGTACTTAAGTCGACATTGTGCATTTTCTATTTAATTCCGATGCAAATTCTGTGTTTCATCGTCAATAAGAAGGTCAGAGGGATACAGTAAACCTGAAGTGAAGCATCGGGATCTATAACTAGTGTCACAGGAATGGTTCAAAACATAGTCAGTAAGAAGAGTCAGTGTTCTTGTACTTAAGTCGGCATTGTGCCTTTTGTATTTAATTCCGATGCAATTTCTGTTTTTCATCGTCAATAAGAAGGTCCAAGGGATACAGTAATACTGAAGTGAAGCATCGGAATCTATAACTAGTGTAACAGGAATGGTTCAAAACATAGACAGTAAGAAAAGTCAGTCGTCTTGTACTTAAGTCGGCATTGTGACCTTTCTATTTAATTCCGATGCAATTTCTGTGTTTCATCGACAATAAGAAGGTCAGGGGGATACAGTAAACCTGAAATGAAGCATCAGAATCCATAACTAGTGTCACAGGAATGGTTCAAAACATAGTTAGTTAATAGAGTCAGTGTTCTTGTACTTCAGTCGGCATTGTGCCTTTTGTATTTAATTCCGATGCAATTTCTGTGTTTCATCGTCAATAAGAAGGTCAGAGGGATACAGTGAACCTGAAGTGAAGCATCGGAATCTATAACTAGTGTCACAGGAATGGTTCAAAACATAGTCAGTATGAAGAGTCAGTCTTTATGTACCTAAGTCTGCATTGTGCCTTTTGTGTTTAATTCCGATGCAATTTCTGTGTTTCATCGTCAATAAGAAGGTCCAAGGGATACAGTAATCCTGAAGTGAAGCATCGGAATCTATAACTAGTGTCACAGGAATGGTTCAAACCATAGAGAGTAGGAAGAGTCAGTCTTCTTGTACTTAAGTCGGCATTGTGCCTTTTGTATTTAATACCGCTGCCATTTCTGTGTTTCATCGTCAATAAGAAGGTCCAAGGGATGCAGTAAACCATGAGTGTAGCATCGGAATCTATAACTAGTGTCACAGGAATGCTTCAAATCATAGACAGTAAGAAGAGTCAGTCCTCGTGTACTTAAGTCGGCATTGTGCCTTTTGTATTTTATTCCGATGCAATTTCTGTGTTTCATCGTTAATAAGAAGGTCCAAGGGATACAGTAAACTTGGAGTGAAGCATCGGAATCTATAACTAGTGTCACAGGAAAGGTTCAAAACATAGTCAGTATGAAGAGTCAGTCTTTATGTACCTAAGTCTGCATTGTGACTTTTGTGTTTAATTCCGATGCAATTTCTTGGTTTCATCGTCAATATGAAGGTCCAAGGGATACAGTAAACCTCAAGTGATGCATCGGAATCTATAACTGGTGTCACAGGAATGGTTCAAACATAGTCAGTAGGTAGAGTCGGTTTTCATGTAATGAAGTCGGCAATCATGCCTTTTTTATATAATTCCGATGCAATTTCTGAGTTTCTTCGTCAATACGAAGGTCCAAGGGATACAGTAAACCGGAAGTGAAGCATCGGAATCTATAACTAATGTCACAGGAAAGGTTTATAACATGGACAGTCGGAAGAGTCAGTCTTCTTGAACTTAAGTCGGCATTGTGCCTTTTGTATTTAATTCCGATGCAATTTCTGTGTTTCTTCGTCAATAAGAAGGTCCTAGGTACACAGTAAACCTGAAGTGCAGCATCGGAATCTATAACTAGTGTCACAGGAATGGTTCAAAACATAGTCAGTAGGAAGAGTCGGTCTTCATGTAATGAAGTCGGCAATCATGCCTTTTGTATATAATTCCGATGCAATTTCTGTGTTTCATCGTCAATAACAAGGTCCAAGGGATACAGTAAACCTGAAGTGAAGCATCGGAATCTATAACTAGTGTCACAGGAATGGTTCAAAACATAGACAGTACGTAAAGTCAGTCGTCTTGTACTTAAGTCGGCATTGTGACTTTTCTATTTAATTCCGATGCTATTTCTGTGTTTCATCGACAATAAGAAGGTCAGGGGGATACAGTAAACCTGAAGTGAACCATCCGAATCCATAACTAGTGTCACAGGAATGGTTCAAATCATAGACAGTAAGAAGAGTCTGTCTTCTAGTACTTAAGTCGGCATTGTGCCTTTTGTGTTTAATTCCGATGCAATTTCTGTGTTTCATCGTCAATAAGAAGGTCAGAGGGATACAGTAAACCTGAAGTGAAGCATCGGAATCTATAACTAGTGTCACAGGAATGGTTCAAAACATAGTCAGTAGGAAGAGTCAGTCTTCTTGTACTTAAGTCGGCATTGTGCCTTTTGTATTTATTTCCGATGCCATTTCTGTGTTTCATCGTCAATAAGAAGGTCCAAGGGATGCAGTAAACGAGGAGTGTAGCATCGGAATCTATAACTAGTGTCACAGGAATGGTTCAAATCATAGACAGTAAGAAGAGTCTGTCTTCTAGTACTTAAGTCGGCATTGTGCCTTTTGTGTTTAATTCCGTTGCAATTTCTGTGTTTCATCGTCAATAAGAAGGTCAGAGGGATACAGTAAATCTGAAGTGACGCATCGGAATCTATAACTAGTGTCACAGGAATGGTTCAACTCATAGTCAAAAGGAAGTGTCGGTCTTCATGTACTGAAGTCGGCATTGTGCCTTTTGTATTTAATTCCGAGGCAATTTCTGTGTTTCATCGTCAATAAGAAGGTCCAAGGGATACAGTAAACCTGAAGTTAAGCATCGGAATCTATAACTAGTGTCACAGGAATGGTTCAAAACATAGACAGTAGGAAGAGTCAGTCTTCTTGTACTTAAGTCGGCATTGTGCATTTTCTATTTAATTTCGATGCAATTTCTGTGTTTCATCGTCAAAAAGTAGGTCAGAGGTGTACAGTAAAGCTGAAGTGAAGCATCGGAATCTATAACTAGTGTCACAGGAATGGTTCAAAACATAGTCAGTAAAAGGAGTCAGTCTTCTTGTACTTAAGTCGGCATTGTGCCTTTGTATTTAATTCCGAGGCAATATCTGTGTTTCATCGTCAATACGAAGGTCCAAGGGATACAGTAAACCGGAAGTGAAGCATCGGAATCTACAACTAGTGACACAGGAAAGGTTTAAAACATAGACAGTAGGAAGAGTCAGTCTTCTTGTACTTATGTCGGCATTGTGCCTTTTGTATTTAATTCCGATGAAATGTCTGGGTTTCTTCGTCAATAAGAAGGTCCTAGGTATACAGTAAACCTGAAGTGCAGCATCGGAATCTATAACTAGTGTCACAGGAATGGTTAAAAACATAGAGAATACGGAAGAGTCAGTCTTCTAGTACTTAAGTCGGCATTGTGCCTTTTCTATTTAATTCGCTGCAATTTCTGTTTTTCATCGTCAATAAGACGGTCATAGGGGCACAGTAAACCTGAAGTAAAGCATCGGAATCTATAACAAGTGTAACTGGCATGGCTCAAAACGTAGACAGTTGGAAGAGTCAGTCTTCTTGTACTTAAGTCGGCATTGTGTCTTTTGTATTTAATCCGATTCAATTTCTTTGTTTCATCGTCAATAAGAAGGTCCAAGGGATACAGTATACCTTCGGAATCTACAACTAGTGTCACAGGAATGGATCAAAACATAGACAGTAAGAAGAGTCAGTCTTCTTGTACTTAATTCAGCATTGTGCCTTTTCTATTTAATTCCGATGCAATTTCTGTGTTCATCGTCAATAAGAAGGTCAGAGAGATACAGTAAACCTGAAGTGAAGCATCGGAATCTATAACTAGTGTCACAGGAATGGTTCAAACATAGTCAGTAAGAAGAGTCAGTGTTCTTGTACTTAAGTTGGCATTGTGCCTTTCGTATTTAATTCCGATGCAATTTCTGTATTTCACCGGCTATAAGAAGGTCAGAGTGATACAGTAAACCTGAAGTGAAGCATCGGAGTCTATAACTAGTGTCACAGTAATGGTACAAAACATAGACAGTAGGAAGAGTCAGTCTTCTTGTACTTGAGTCGGCATTGTGCCTTTTGTATTTAATTCCGATGCAATTTCTGTGTTTCATCGTCAATAAGAAGGTCAGAGGGGTACAGTAAACCTGAAGTGAAGCATCGGAATCCTAAAACTAGTGTCACAGGAATGGTTCAAATCATGGACGGTATGAAGGGCGAGTCTTCTTGTACTTAAGTCGGCATTGTGCCCTTTGTATTTAATTCCGATGCAATTTCTGTGTTTCATCGCCAATAAGAATGTCCAAGGTATACAGTAAACCTGGAGTGAAGCATCGGAATCTATAACTAGTGTCACAGGAATGGTTCAAAACAAAGACAGTAAGAAGAGGCAGTCATCTTGTACTTAAGTCGACATTGTGCGTTTTCTATTTAATTCCGATGCAATTTCTGTGTTTCATCATCAATAAGAGGGTCAGAGGGATACAATAAACCAGAAGTGTAGCATCGGAATCTATAACTAGTGTCACAGGAATGCTTCAAATCATAGACAGTAAGAAGAGTCAGTCCTGGTGTACTTAAGTCGGCATTGTGCCTTTTGTATTTTATTCCGATGCAATTTCTGTGTTTCATCGTTAATAAGAAGGTCCAAGGGATACAGTAAACCTGGAGTGAAGCATCGGAATCTATAACTAGTGTCACAGGAAAGGTTCAAAACATAGTCAGTATGAAGAGTCAGTCTTTATGCACCTAAGTCTGCATTGTGACTTTTGTGTTTAATTCCGATGCAATTTCTTGGTTTCATCGTCAATATGAAGGTCCAAGGGATACAGTAAACCTCAAGTGATGCATCGGAATCTATAACTGGTGTCACAGGAATGGTTCAAACATAGTCAGTAGGTAGAGTCGGTTTTCATGTAATGAAGTCGGCAATCATGCCTTTTTTATATAATTCCGATGCAATTTCTGAGTTTCTTCGTCAATACGAAGGTCCAAGGGATACAGTAAACCGGAAGTGAAGCATCGGAATCTATAACTAATGTCACAGGAAAGGTTTATAACATGGACAGTCGGAAGAGTCAGTCTTCTTGAACTTAAGTCGGCATTGTGCCTTTTGTATTTAATTCCGATGCAATTTCTGTGTTTCTTCGTCAATAAGAAGGTCCTAGGTACACAGTAAACCTGAAGTGCAGCATCGGAATCTATAACTAGTGTCACAGGAATGGTTCAAAACATAGTCAGTAGGAAGAGTCGGTCTTCATGTAATGAAGTCGGCAATCATGCCTTTTGTATATAATTCCGATGCAATTTCTGTGTTTCATCGTCAATAACAAGGTCCAAGGGATACAGTAAACCTGAAGTGAAGCATCGGAATCTATAACTAGTGTCACAGGAATGGTTCAAAACATAGACAGTACGTAAAGTCAGTCGTCTTGTACTTAAGTCGGCATTGTGACTTTTCTATTTAATTCCGATGCTATTTCTGTGTTTCATCGACAATAAGAAGGTCAGGGGGATACAGTAAACCTGAAGTGAAGCATCGGAATTTATAACTTGTGTCACAGGAATAGTTCAAAATATAGTCAGTAAAAAGAGTCAGTATTCTTGTACTTAAGTCGGCATTGTGCCTTTTGTATTTAATTCCGATGCAATTTCTGTGTTTCATCGTCAATAAGAAGGTCCAAGGGATACAATAAACCTGAAGAGAAGCATCGGAATCTGCAACTATTGTCACAGGAATGGTTCAAAACAGAGTAAGTAAGAAGAGTCAGTCGTCTTGTCCTTAAGTCGGCATTGTGCCTCTTGTATTTAATTCCGATGCAATTGCTGTGTTTCATTGTCAATGAGAAGGTCCGAGGGATACAGAAAACCTGGAGTGAAGCATCGGAATCTATAACTAGTGTCACAGTAATGCTACAAAACATAGACATTAGGAAGAGTCAATCTTCTTGTACTTAAGTCGGCATTGTGCCTTTTGTATTTAATTCCGATGCAATTTCTGTGTTTCATCGTCGATAAGAAGGTCAGAGGGGTACAGTAAACCTGAAGTGAAGCATCCTAATCCAAAACTAGTGTCACAGGAATGGTTCAAATCATGCACAGTAGGAAGGGCCAGTCTTCTTGTACTTAAGTCGGCATTGTGCAATTTGTATTTAATTCGGATGCAATTTCTGTGTTTCATCGTTAATAAGAATGTCCAAGGTATACAGTAAACCCGGAGTGAAGCATCGGAATCTATAACTAGTGTCACAGGAATGGTTCAAATCATTGTCAGTAAGAAGAGTCAGACTTCTTGTCCTTAAGTCGGCATTGTGCCTTTTGTGTTTAATTCCAATGCAATTTCTGTGTTTCATCGTCAATAAGAAGGTCCAAGGGATACAGTAAACCTGGAGTGAAGCATCGTAATCTATAACTAGTGTCACAGGAATGGTTCAAAGCATAGACAGTAAGAAGAGTCAGTCTTCTTGTACTTAATTCAGCATTGTGCCTTTTGTATTTAATTCCGATGCAATTTCTGTGTTACATCGTCAATAAGAAGGTCCAAGGGATACAGTAACCCTGAAGAGAAGCATCGGAATTTGTAACTAGTGTTACAGGAATGGCTCAAAATATAGTCAGTAAAAAGAGTCAGTCTTCTTGTACTTAAGTCGGCATTGTGCATTTTGAATTTAATTCCGATGCAATTTCTGTGTTTCATCGTCAATAAGAAGGTCCAAGGGATAC
The DNA here is from genome assembly GCF_021461385.2 of Schistocerca piceifrons. Taxonomy (NCBI): domain Eukaryota; kingdom Metazoa; phylum Arthropoda; class Insecta; order Orthoptera; family Acrididae; genus Schistocerca; species Schistocerca piceifrons. The sequence continues at coordinate 602,595 of NW_025727424.1, read as the reverse complement.
CGTAAACCTGAAGAGAAGCATCGGAATCTACAACTATTGTCACAGGAATGGATCAAAACATAGACAGTAAGAAGAGTCAGTCTTCTTGTACTTAAGTTGGCATTGTGCCTTTCGTACTTAATTCCGATGCAATTTCTGTATTTCACCGGCTATAAGAAGGTCAGAGGGATACTGTAAACCCGAAGTGAAGCATCGGAATCAACAACTAGTGTCACAGGAATGGTTCAAAACATAGTCAGTAAGAAGAGTCAATCTTCTTGTCCTTAAGTCGGCATTGTGCCTCTTGTATTTAATTCCGATGCAATTGCTGAGTTTCATTGTCAATGAGAAGGTCCAAGGGATACAGTAAACCTGGAGTGAAGCATCGGAATCTATAACTAGTGTTACAGTAATGGTACAAAACATAGACATTAGGAAGAGTCAGTCTTCTTGTACTTAAGTCGGCATTGTGCCTTTTGTATTTAATTCCGATGCAATTTCTGTGTTTCATCGTCAATAAGAAGGTCAGAGGCGTACAGTAAACCTGAAGTGCAGCATCGGAATCCAAAACTAGTGTCACAGGAATGGTTCAAATCATGCACAGTAGGAAGGGCCAGTCTTCTTGTACTTAAGTCGGCATTGTGCCCTTTGTATTTAATTCCGATGCAATTTCTGTGTTTCATCGTTAATAAGACAGTCCAAGGTATACAGTAAACCTGGAGTGAAGCATCGGAATCTATAACTAGTGTCACAGGAATGGCTCAAAACATAGACAGTAAGAAGAGGCAGTCATCTTGTACTTAAGTCGACATTTTGCATTTTCTATTTAATTCCAATGCAAATTCTGTGTTTCATCATCAATAAGAGGGTCAGAGGGATACAATAAACCAGAAGTGTAGCATCGGAATCTATAACTAGTGTCACAGGAATGCTTCAAATCATAGACAGTAAGAAGAGTCAGTCCTCGTGTACTTAAGTCGGCATTGTGCCTTTTATATTTAATTCCGATGCAATTTCTGTTTTTCAACGTCAATAAGAAGGTCCAAGGGATACAGTAAACCAGAAGTGAAGCATCGGAATCTATAACTAGTGTCACAGGAATGGTTCAAAACATAGGCAGTACGAAAAGTCAGTCGTCTTGTACTTAAGTAGGCATTGTGACTTTTCTATTTAATTCCGATACAATTTCTGTGCTTCATCGACAATAAGAAGGTCAGGGGGATACAGTAAACCTGAAGTGAACCATCCGAATCCATAACTAGTGTCACAGGAATGGTTCAAAACATAGTTAGTAAATAGAGTCAGTCTTCTTGTACTTCAGTCGGCATTGTGCCTTTTGTATTTAATTCCGATGCAATTTCTGTGTTTCATCGTCAATAAGAAGGTCAGAGGGATACAGTAAACCTGAAGTGAAACATCGGAATCTATAACTAGTGTCACAGGAATGGTTCAAAACATAGTCACTAGGAAGAGTCGGTCTTCATGGAATGAAATCGGCATTCTGCCTTTTGTATATAATTCCGATGCAATTTCTGTGTTTCATCGTCAATACGAAAGTCCAAGGGATACAGTAAACCGGAAGTGAAGCATCGGATTCTACAACTAGTGTTACAGGAAAGGTTTGAAACATAGACAGTAGGAAGAGTCAGTCTTCTTGTACTTAAGTCGGCATTGTGCCTTTTGTATTTAATTCCGATGAAATGTCTGTATTTCTTCGTCAATAAGAAGGTCCTAGGTATACAGTAAACCTGAAGTGCAGCATCGGAATCTATAACTAGTGTCACAGGAATGGTTCAAAACATAGGCAGTAGGAAGAGTCAGTCTTCTAGTACTTAAGTCGGCATTGTGCCTTTTCTATTTAATTCCGCTGCAATTTCTGTTTTTCATCGTCAATAAGACGGTCATAGGGGCACAGTAAACCTGAAGTAAAGCATCGGAATCTATAACAAGTGTCACTGGCATGGCTCAAAACGTAGACAGTTGGAAGAGTCAGTCTTCTTGTACTTAAGTCGGCATTGTGTCTTTTGTATTTAATTCCGATTCAATTTCTTTGTTTCATCGTCAATAAGAAGGTCCAAGGGATACAGTATACCTGAAGAGAAGCATCGGAATCTACAACCAGTGTCACAGGAATGGATCAAAACATAGACAGTAAGAAGACTCAGTCTTCCTGTACTTAAGTCAACATTGTGCCTTTTCTATTTAATTCCGATGCAATTTCTGTGTTCATCGTCAATAAGAAGGTCAGAGAGATACAGTAAACCTGAAGTGAAACATCGGAATCTATAACTAGTGTCACAGGAATGGTTCAAACATAGTCAGTAAGAAGAGTCAGTGTTCTTGTACTTAAGATGGCATTGTGCCTTTCGTATTTAATTCCGATGCAATTTCTGTATTTCACCGGCAATAAGAAGGTCAGAGTGATACAGTAAACCTGAAGTGAAGCATCGGAATCTATAACTAGTGTCACAGTAATGGTACAAACATAGACAGTAGGAAGAGTCAGTCTTCTTGTACTTAAGTCGGCATTTTGCCTTTTGTATTTAATTCCGATGCAATTTCTGTGTTTCATCGTCAATAAGAAGGTCAGAGGGGTACAGTAAACCTGAAGTGAAG